>NC_134365.1:205278901-205586323 GCF_035582795.1 Mycteria americana
GAGGGAGGAGATGTGATAGAGGTCATCTCAGAGAGAGTGCATAGCAGAATGGGGTGCAGGAATGAGCAGCTTTTGCAAGTTAAGATAAAGAGCTGGAAAGATGTTTCTCCCTCACTAGATGACTGGAGGTTAACTCTGAGAGTGCCAGTGTTACTTACTTTCAAAACACCATAAATAATTATTCTTTCATTTTCCTCTCTCTTCCTGCCTTTCTACCCTATATGAAGCTATGTGCTTTTCACCTTCAGAAACAAAATCCATCATTCTTGTTCAATAGCCTAACTCACGCTCTTCATGGGCACAAGAACCAGTAGAGCCTCTCACCAGCCAAGAAACAGTCAGTCACTATGGATGTAATTAGTTTTGCTTTGCCCTGTTACATAGCAAGTACAGTGAAAAACTTTCAAAAAGTGAAAACCTGTGTCAGAAGGGGAAGAGCTTAGACTTTGGGTCCTCAGCTTTCTGAGGGTGTCTTCTCAAGATGCAGAACATCCTCTTCTTAGTCTTACAGTGGGATTCATCTCCCACTTAGTGGAATCTCCCTGCGGAGAGTCCTGTCACTTACTATAAATCATGGAGGGAACCGTAGACTCACTCCTTGGAGATATTTGAAACCTGACAGAGCATGCAACTGAGCAACCTGCAGTAGGAGACTATGCTTGAGCAAGAGCTAGATGATCTCCAGAGGTCCCTTCCCACCTCTGCCACTCTGTGATTCTGTGAATCGGAAAAAAACATGTTGGGCTAGATGGCTGTGTTTTAGGTGACTGAAGTTAGATGAGATGAGTCCAAGCCTTTGGGGTTATGCTAGACCCTGAAGAAGAATACGCCCTATAAAGAAAAGTCCTAAATAAGCTATTAACACTGAGCTGGTCACTCACCACCAGGAGTTGAGCTGTGCTTCCGCCTGTTGAGGTCTCAGAGGAAAAACAGGCTAGAACAGTTGCAAATAATTGTTTGCTTTCTAATATACTTTTTGTTTCCCAATTTCTAAGACTGCTGAAAGGAAGAACTGGGATCCCACTGCCTGTCTGGGAAGAGAGCTGATCTGGCATGCATAATGATAACCAGAAGCACTTGGGCACATCTGGCCTGAAGGCAGTGTTGTAGGCAGCCATGGTCAATGACACCAAGTGTAGTTATCTCCCCAACTTGTCAGAGCTTTCTTTAAAAATAGGTGACATAGTGCCTGTTTTATAAAGAAGGGCATGAAATATGCGTTATTTTTGGCTACAATTAGTTCACTTAAAAAACAAAAAAGTAGTTTCTGTGGTTCAACATATTTTTTTCAGAGGCTTAGAAGTGGCAAGATTCTGCCCTGAATATTGATGACAGCATGCAGTAGGGCATGGAGGGCTGTAGTGCACAGCTTGCCCTGAGGTGATCACACAGCACCATCCTGCAACACAATGCCATGAAAATGTAGGTCACTGAGGGCTTCCACACAGTGAGCAGGGGCTGCCGAGGGGCAGCACTTGCTGCACCACACGGTGCTAATATGGAAACATAAATCCACTGAGGACCTTCTTGCCAGGAAGTGCTGAACAAAAGTCTATAAGGTTGAGCAACAAAACACACTCTGACCTCCTACAGAAAAGAAAGGCAATGGGACTGGGAAGGGAAAGAAACCCATATAAGAACTGGCGTAATGATTAGACATCTTATTGATATTACTGTTTCATGAAGAGATGAGGGAACTTCTGGAACAATACTGCTGAAGTTTGGGCTTGTTGACACACAATTTAGTGAGTAGTTCTTATAAAACCAAACTGTGAGAGCAGTTACTGTCGCAGTTTCCACTATTATTAAATCTCATGAGATTTTTAGCTGCAAAGCAGAATCAGAGGTGGGAACTGTCTTTATCCTTTTCTTTCATTCAAAATTAGATGTCATTTGGGTTTTGCACCATATCTTAGGTAATTTTCTGGTGCAGTGCTTGCTGCATTCTTGTTTTTAAATGGTCGCAGAGTTTGGCAGTGCTTCACAGAACTTTAATACCCTATAGAAGAGAAAGAAACTAATGTGGAACACATTTTAGTTGTTTATTTTAAGCTTAATCTTAGCTTTTTTAACCTTACACTGCAGACCCCATGAATAACTGCTATGGCTTTTTGTAGGGCACAAGATGTATAAGAACTGATGTTTGGTCCAGAAGCTTCATACATTCGTGCTTGACTTTGAGCATTTGGACCGTAACCATGAAAGAACACTCCCATACTTAGTTCATGATCAGAACCTCATAAGAAAAGATAGTATCTGAATATCTGAAAGCACAGACAAATGTGTCGGCATGGCAGATGCCATACTTCCAGTTGTACTGCTTGATAATATGCCAATATAGCCCCATACTATACTTATTATACGGTAATGGATTATTGTAAATGCTAGAAGAAAAATGTCACTGTGTTGCTTTCAGGGTGATTGCTAGGGAGCAAGACTGATTTCCTTGAAACGTGGAGTCAGAGCTCTTTGACGAAAGGATTGAAGAATTCATTTTTATCTCCAGTATAGAGAAGCTGGATGTTTACTCTTCATATTGTGTGTGTCCTTTTTTCTCCAAAGGAATAAGAACAACAAAAAAACCTCTTCTGTCTGCAGAATTTGAAAGGATAAGAAGACTCTTTGGTAGCTTAAATATCCCTACAAGTTTCTCATTTCCCCTAGCACTATTGTCTGGGGTAAAACAAAGCTGTTTCCAGGAAGGTAGCTATTTCTTCATTCTGTTTCAAAGCCAGCATTTGTACTAAACCCTGGAATGGAACCTGTACAAGGATGCAATATTCCCATAAAATTATCTTCAAAAGTGGTGTAAATTTTGATACAGCATTCACAGCCTCAGCACAGAGAAACTGGCATAGAAATATTCAGAGACTGAATGAAAACCTTGGGGAAAAGCTGAAGCTCAGTGATGAAGCTTCCAGTTTGACAAGCCCAAAGAGTAAATAAATAATCCAACATTTTATTCACCTTCTGGCTACCCTTATTCTAAACTTTCATCTGATACCTTGAAAGGCTAAGGCTTGTTTTTCACCAGAGAAGAGAAGAGAAAGCTGAAACTGCCACATAGCATGAGGATACCAGCAACTGCTACTTGTGTGAAAATGCAATCGGTTTTGAAACAAAAATAAATCCAAAAAACTTCACAGGTCATTTTATAGCTGGCTTTCAGATAAGAACTCAGGGCCAAAGGCGTTGTCATCTTTTTGGACAGTGTTTATAAGGCCTGACGTAAATACAGTCCATGTATTCAGGGAGTCCTTGAGTGTTGCCAGCTTTGACAAATCATGCCATTTTTGGTGTCCTGTCAGACCTTAACTATAAAGCCTCCACGAGCTCTAAAATTTACTAGTTCTTTTCATCCCATCAAGAAACTTTGATTACTTCTCCCATGTTTATGCATGCTTGGGACGCTGAATCAAGGCTACCCAGGCGGCAGGCACAGCTCCAGCTCCCACCTCTGCCTGCTGCGGGCTTCTGTGCGTAAGGGCAGGGAAGAGGTAATAACCAACACTTGCCACAGGAGAGGAGGAGGGAGCAAAATTAGCCAAGAACTTTAGGGCAACTCTGCTATGCATTTTCTCCTCTTATCCTAAGATCACCATGTTAGTCTGCTCCCAACTGCAGAGAAAAAGAGAAGAGAAAATATGCTGCATCTGTTGCCCTAGACTGGATTTTATTTTCCATTAATGAAGTCTTCCGTGGGCTAAACATTACACGTTATAATGTAGCTGAAAGCTAGCGTTATGTTGACACATATGGTGTGGACAGGCAAAAGGTTGAAAAGACAGAAAAGATATATCAAAGAAAAATAAATCATATACATAGACATATATGAAATTTATGGGGCCCAGTGTGATGATTAAGGAGCTCACAGACTCAAGCTCTTCCCATGTTTTGTTGGAGAAAAAGACTTAACTGCAGTTCTCCCCCACACCAGCCTGAAGAGCTGGAGTCTCACAGAGAAGTGACTGTGTGCCATGTTTTGTAAAGAAGAGTAGCAAAGGACATAGTCCCCTCTTTCCCAAAGCATCTTGGAAGAAAATCTCTTTCCTGGAGCACTCTTTTGGGCATCGATTATCCCAGTTCAAGAATTTATTATGAAAATATGACTGAGATCTAAGGGAAGACTCTGGGTTTTGCTCATTAAAAGAAGACTTTGAAAGTCTGGGATGTCTTCAAATATGGCAGCGCTTAGTGACCAGCCAGGATGAGCAATATATGAACACCTACATCCATTTATTCATGCCAATGCCCCCAAGTTCTTCTTATTTAGCCTTGTGGAGACTAAATAACATGACAGTCTGGGGGTGAAGTTGTAGAAGTTACTTTATTATGATATTTCAGCTGCTGATTTAGACAAAGCAAGATTTTTGACAGGAAAGAGTTTTGTCTAAATACCTCATTAAAAGCTTATAGAAGCTTATGCAGTGGGAAGAAAGTTGGTATTGTCTAAACTCTTTATTAAAAAGTGTAAAAACCATAGCTGCACTCCGTGGTGTTTATACCAGAGCACAAGCACATGTAAGAGGGGGCGTTATTAACAACAGGAGATTCTACTAAATCCCTCAAGGAAGTGGAGCTCTGTTTCTCCACAGAGTGCACCATGGACATATACTGCCATCCTCACGTACTACTGAAACCCAACACACCTTAAAGGCAGTTTGTGCAGAGTACTGAAACCTAATGGAGTTGAGGGCTCTCAACACCTTACCCATGAAGGGTGCCCATCAGCACTGGGTCTTTGGAAGCAATTTCACCCAAGTGGCCACTTCCATGGCAAAGAGCTTATGTGGCTTTGCTGCACAAAGCAAGAGTACCTGGAGAAAAGTGAGACAGGGTTGTATGAAGATCTTCCTCTTCTCCTACTGCTAGTGTGACAGCTTGTGAGAGTTATGAGAAACCCCTTCACATTTGGTGCTCCTTTCTGTGCCTTAGGAAGAAGACTCTTCTCTCCTGGCTTTTGGTGCTTCTCACTCAGCACACTGGTTAATAGTGGCAATAAGCCATGATTCAGTCATTAGAGGCTGAGCTATTTAAAGTGTCTGAGGTCAAACTAACCAAATCATGAGACTGGACTTTCCCCCCTGGAAAAGGGTAACAAAACTGACCACAGGGAAGAAGGAGATAACCAAGTCATGCATTTTCTAACTCTGGGTACTGTGGTTCTTCCTTAGACATAGTATGCTTAACAAAGCACAAACAGGTGGCTGCAGAGATATTTTCATCTGGGCAGAGCAATGGTAGAGTAACTCCATGGCTGGGCAGATAACTAGAAAGGCAGCAGGAGACATCAGCTCAGTTTTATACTTATAGAATGTTTTCTGAGAAAGAAAGGATGAAAAATTATAAAACATCCTTAAGCTTAAGTTTTTTGGGGGAGTTGGTTTGTTTCTTTTTCCACACAGCTTGTATGCACAATGCAACTAGATCTTGAATTTTCCAAGCTTTCTGCTCCAGCTATCCTGAATAGAAACTCATTATCATTAAGTAGTGAGAGTAAAAATTATGGATTTGGGAGCAGAAATTGAAATGTCCTTTATATATATATATATATATATATATTCATACTTTGTTAAACTGTGTGATGTTTCAATATACAGAGCAATAATAGGCTGACATTCCTGTTCAGTAGTTTTCATGGAGTTTTGGGAAGTATTTAAAGAACTGCAAAGAAATCAGTGCACCTTTCTACCTCCCCCATGCAACAGAGAATAATAGGGAATAAATAGGGATAAAATTACTTATACTGTGCTGGTGAGAGACAGCAAACATTTCCTGATCCTGTGTGGAGAATCAAGGAAACCTTTCTTTGACTCAGAATTGAGTTCCTAATGAGAAAAATTTCCAGAAAGAAAATGGTATCTTCAAAGGGTTGCACGAGGCAAGATCCTTTAATGGAGCCATGGTTGCCCCTCTGGAGAGCAGCATTTCTGCTGTGAGTTATTAGACAAGATGTTTACAGAGTTTGCCTGCCAGTATCTGAAATTCTTACTTGCCACTGCAGATTCATTTGACATAAAAACTGTAAATAGTATCTATAGCTACATGTAGCAGAGCATCACCAATATGACCACTTCTGTCTCTGGGCCTTCCATTGCCAAGGGAGGAAATATCTTCCACCTGAAAATGGTAAGACACAGTGACAACAATATCCTTGAGTCTGTGACAGGTTTCTCTTTGAGTCTCTTCCCAGGGACTTGTACTTCTCTGTTCATCCCCAGCATCTGTAAGCTGCTTTTAGCGTGCAGGAGCTGCCTGCTCTCCTGAGTCTCTAAAGAGACTCCATTAAACAACCACTCTGCTACAGCTGTGAAAAGAGTTTATTCTGGTGCCTCAAAAAGTGTGTTTGGAAGTCATTGCTAGCACAAAAGCTTGACTATCTAGTGTAGAAAAAGCATCCCTCAGGAGAGAGCAAACTCATTTTTAGAAAAGGAAGGTTTGGCTGTGAAGTGGGCTCTAGGGACATTTCCTCTTTTTTCCCTCAAAACCTGCTCACTCTAGTCCTTCTGCAGAACCTTCATTCCATGAATGAAACCTGCACATCTCCCTTTTCCCACACTCCTTCCCCTTCATCTGGGACTCAATTTGGTGAAGTGCAGTAGGGGATGCAGAATACCTAGTTGAAATATCTTCTCCTACCTGATGTAGAAAGACAACAGCAGAAAAGTCTGTAATTCACACATAACATGGCTGGAAAAGGGTTAGAAAGAGCTGGATTCACTCAGCTCTGCCTTGTTGGACCCTGCATTAAGCATCAGGTTGGCAAAAAGGCCAAAAGGGGGATCCAGGTTAGCAGATGCAGTTGGGAGTGCAAGCAGAGCCCTCTGTCTGAACCTGTGAGCAAAGCTGGGCTGGGGAGAGCAGCTGACCCGGGCTTGGGTCTTGTTAGACCCCTACTGAGGAGACACAGGCTGATGTGAGACGTCTGCCTTGGATTTGCTCTTTGGGACTCATGGTTATTGTGGAGTTAGCCAGCTGCATCTGATGTCCTGTCTGAGGAGGGCCAGAGTAACCACAAAAAATATTTTCATTTGTTTCATCTAATTGGCAACTTAATGGTGTTTTGTCATGAGTCTGGGGCAATGTGGCTCATTGTGTGGGAGTCCAGACAAATATATTCCTATTTTGTTCTGCCTGTGAGAGAAACCTTAGAAATGTGAGGAATTAATTCCCTTTTGAGCTGAAGGATAATTGGATAACAGAGCCTGTCGTTAAGATAATCACTGCAGATCTGCTGCCCTTGGCATTTCTGCACAATACCTTACACAGCCTTCCTGCTTGGCAGCTTCTGAGAGCACCGGGCTTCGATTCCTGATCCTTCCCATCCTCTGCACAGAGAGATCAAGTACTCAGGGGCCAACAGTGTTCAGCCTTGGCAGTGGATGTTTGCAGTGGAGTCCTTCAAAGCCAAAGAAACGCTTCAAATTTATCTCATAGTTTGGATGGTTACCAGATGGGCTGAAAGATCTGATCCACAGTTTTAAAAACTAACGGTCCTTAAATCTTAGGATGTGGGTTTTGGCGTAATAGCTGTGGAAAATGGTCATCGATTAGTGTAGCTGGTGGGAGCTGGCAAGTTCACACTGCCTCACTGGGGAAGCAGAGGAGGAGTGAGATCAGGCAAATCACTGCTCTGGAACCAGAAGATGGGGCCCTACCGAGCCAACGTGGCCAAAGGGAGGGCTTTGAGAAGATGCCCGGTGCCAAAGGAGCTCCGCCACTGCCCTCTCCAGCTGCCTCTGTGGGCATGTGCTGATCCCTCGAGCTGCCTTCTGCCCACCCTCCCTGGGAAACAGGGAGTATGGGGAATGGAGGCCTTTAAAAGAGTTCAGATTTCAAACACTCTTCCATTCTTTTGTAACAAAGAGAAGACAACTCAGCCACAACATGCTCTGTCTTTCTGTATTACTCAGGTATGTCCTAGAACTGCATCCTTCTCTCACAGACACCTTTTTCCCTTCATAATGGATGAAGCATTCCTGTTGTCTCTGCATTGTGCCCTTAGAAGACAGATTTCCTCTGCTTTATAGTAAAATGCCAAGTCCTTTAGAGGGGGCATCTACCCTGCCCTATTTTTGCCATACTGACAGTCCCTCCAATTCCTTCGGCTTTTGAGACTCCTCTTCTTTCTTCCCCCCAGACTACCCTACTCCACAGCTGGGTAAAGTCTTAATGGAGCCCTTTCATTGAAATCTTACCCTAACTCTATCTGTATGAACAAGTATTTAGAAAATCCAATACCTATATACTGTTTAGAATAATTCTTTTCGACCTCTGTGGGAAAAGCTATTTTTCATCCAGATGCTTCCCTTCCCCTCTAACAACTCTACTATTGCAGAACAATGATCTGAGCTTCCTGCAAAGTTGTTGTTATCATGTGTTGATTCTACTGGTGTCTCAATAACTTTGGTTGGAAATAAAATTAGAATTACACATAAGCTGACAAAGTAGAGAATTTTTTGAGTTACAGAATAGAGAAGTAGCTTAACATGTACCACAGTAACGAGTGTATCTTAAGGACTGAAGATATTCACACATAAGTGTCCCTTTAGACTCTGAGGTGGTGGCATCCAGACACAAGACTGTGAACTGTGGTCATGGTTTTAAACCCAGTCAGCAACTAAGCACCACACAGCTGCTCGCTCACCCTCCCCTCCCTGCCCCGGTGGGATGGGGGACAGAATTGGAAAAAAAATTAAAACCCGTGGCTTGAGATAAAGACAGTTTAATAGGACAGCAGAGGAAGAGAAAATAATAATAATAATAAAAATAATAATAATGATAAAAGAATGTACAAAACAAGTGATGCACAATGCAATTGCTCACCACTCACTGACTGATGCCCATCCCATCCCCAAGCAGTGATTGCTGTTCCCCAGCCAACTCACCCCAGTTTCTATACTGAGCATGACGCCATATGGTATGGAATAGCCTTTTGGCCAGTTTGGGTCAGCTGTCCTGGCTGTGCCCCCTCCCAGCTTCTTGTGCACCTGGCAGAGCATGGGAAGCTGAAAAGTCCTTGACCAGTGTAAGCACTGCTTAGCAACAACTAAAACATCAGTGTGTTACCAACATTATTCTCATACTAAATCCAAAACACAGCACTATATCAGCTACTAGGAAGAAAATTAACTCTATCCCAGCTGAAACCAGGACAACTGTCCTATTGTTATGCTGCAGCAAGCTTTTTTTAAATTTCCTATTGCTGTGCAGCATATCAGAGTAGAAGCTTTGTATGTGCCTTCCCACATCAGTGCTGGAGTCTGCTGCATCTTGGTGGGAGGGAACTGTGATGCATGCCTGTGTAAAGCTTGTAACGTCCTTCGGTGATGCATGCCTGTGCAAAGCTTGTAACGTCCTTCGGTTTAGAAAGCACTGTGTTAACATAAAATAATATTACTGTTTCCCACCTCAATATAAAATGTCCACAAAATGAAAGAGGTTTTAAAAATACCAAACCCCAATAATACTCAGCTCTCCCCACATCCATCTTGTTAATTTAGAAACTCAGGAAGGCAGTAAAACAGAACTGAAAATAGAGCTTGCTTATAGACCTTTAGCAGTACTCACGGTCTGAGGTTTACCGCATCCCCTAAGGCCATAGAAGGATCGATCCACACAGTATATTTCTAACGATTCTTTGTCAAATCTGATTTCCATAATAGAGGTACTAGGATTAACATTTTCCTGGCGGATTATTCCATAGTTTGATAGATCAGATTTTCCTGTTTTTCATACTCTTCTCAGTTCTGCTGCTCTGTTGCGCCTCAGGTGAGACTTCACCGTAATTCAAGAAAAATTTTGTTCCAGCTTTTTGTCTGAAAATATTATGGAAATTTATCTTTAGTACAACACTTTTCCATATAAACTGAACTTTGGAAAAAAATGAATAAACAGAGTGGTTTCACTTTGTGTCCAAAGGCCAACAAATTCTGGGCAACAGATGTCCTGGTCAAGGTGCTTCCACGGAGAATACCAGATGTCCAAAGTTTCTGGGGAAAGCACTTTAGCATACATCAGCAAGTGTTATCTGAGTAAATGAATGAGAGGTTACGCCTTTTGTGGCTTGGATCCAACCCATCTGGGGCTTTCTAGACTATTTGAATAACAGTGTAAGCTGCCATACATTGAGTGCTTTTTAAAGTATGGCTCCCGTGGCAGCAAAGACTGTCCTGCTGGTGGTCTCTGATGAAGCAGAGGGAGTGCTGGATAACTTCGGGAGATGGCTCTATGTATCTGAGCAACCGCATCTCTGTTAGCAATTTCTGTGATAGTAAAGAGCAAAATGATTCAGGAACAACCAAAGGCCTCCTGTGGGCAGCTGAACCCCGACCCTCATTACCGAAGAAACAATGAGAAGCAAAGTTTAGCTCATGTGCTAATGTGCCAGCAACAAACTCTGCATTGCACCTGAAAATTTCTTCTTTCTTTCCTGTTCTGCTCACAGATGAGAAGACACTGTTCACAGTGGTGTGGGCAGAAGCCAACAAGAACAGTAACTATTCCCTTACTACTGACCTTCAGGTCTCGTTACATTCCCAGTAGCACTGTCCCTCCTCAACACAGATGAGAGCCTTGCAGAGTCAGACTCACAGGCTCCTACTCTGTTCCTTCCTAAAATACACTAGGAAAATGTCTAGTGTTAGAGACATTTTTTTAGCCTTTTATGTCATACTGCTTACTCAAATTCAGTAGGTGCCTGCACTGAGACCAGGCAGAAAGTGGCACAGCCAAAGGGAAGCTAAGAGCCTGGTTTATAAAATACATTGCTTTATGTTGATTTTTTTGAAGAAAGATGAAAGTACTACATGAGAGACATTGTACAGCATACAATGTCTTGAAATAAAATACATTCAAAATTAGCCTTCAAAGAGCGGCCAATCAGACCCAGAATGTATTAGAATGGAGTGCAAAATGTGATTAAAAGCAAATGGCATGTGATAAATTGAATATACAAAATGAAATGAGATGCCATGATAAAATGGCAACAATCATATTATATGCAAAGAGGCCATGCCAAATTGGATGTGGTAAATACCGAACTGAGTATGCAGCACTGAAACACTGACATCACTCAGCAGATGAAGGGAATGGTGTAAGTTAAGGAAAGGGACAGAGAGGAAGCAAATAGACTCTTATTGATATGAAGGCACAAGTTTAACATGAAGGCCTGCAAGGTATACCATATGTATAAAATATGAAAATACTGTTGAGAAAAAAATCTGGTCTGAATGCTGTGTTTGGCTTTAAATCTTTCGAGAGGCAAAGTTTCAGAGAATACATGCAAATGAAGCCTGAACTTGATAAACTGAGATTGATTTACTGCAAAAAATTGGATCCAGCCACATGCACTGAAGAACATTGAGCAATACAGTGGCAAGATACTACTTTACTCACTCAACTCTGATCAAGAGGCTTTTTGAAGATGTTTTCCTAACTTTGCCAAGCATATATGAGAGTTTACCTGAGAAAAAGGAACTATATTAACAGCTACAGAAAATGCAGAAACAAAAGCAAAAAACCCTCTTGTGACTGCTTTGAGAAATTACAATCTTGTAGTCATGAAAGCAGCATTTTTATTTCTACAAAAATAAGATAAAGAAAATTTGACACCTACTGCTAGTACGGCAAGCAGTGCAGCCTGTCTCATACTTGCATGCTTTCTTTTCGCATTCACAGAATGCGTATTTTCCTGTTCACGAAGGTTTTACAAGATTTCCCTTCCTTTGAACTGCATTACAGGCTGTAGTGCACAAACACATGGGTATGGCCTTTGCAGACAGACCTGTGATCCCTTTCCCTGCAGTCCAAGAAGGCCAGCTCCCAGATGAGTCTGACCAGGCTGCAGCTAGAAAATCCCCAAATCTCTTGGTTTGAAGATTTGAAGGTCATCAATGGGGAGCAAAAAAGATACGGCACCAGAAGATAAAACTTGTCAAAACCGACTCTTCAGAAAACTGTTTCAACTATCAAACACATTCATTGAAACTTTTTTTTTCTTTATTGGTTTGAAACTGATAGAATAAGGGGACATGTGATGTGACTGTAGGGCAGGTTCTCCCTGCAGTAAAAGGGTGTTTTATCACTGAGATCACAGGTGCTGTGGCAATCAGTGGAGAGTCTACCCCGCTGGTTTTTTAATACTCAGGCCGCAATGTTTGGAATCCCCTCCTGAGAAGGTTGTTAGCATGGTAATCTAAGACTTAATAAACTTTACTTCTACTTGGACATCAATCTCCTCAGTGCCTGCCTCCTTTGTATAACAACCATCACTCCAGCTTTTGGTAACGACACAGATCAATCTGCAAATACAGGGAGAAGTTCCTAACCCCAGCTGCCCTCATTTGTGAAGCCGCAGCCACCGCAGGAGGGCCAGCAGAATGAGCACATTACAATGCATGAGGCCAAACCAATCTGCAGTGCATGGGAGAGGCATAATCAGTGTTACCTTCTCATTGTAATGCTTAATAAAAATAGGTAAAAAAGCATTTGGAGTACTGTTGAAGCAAAATGCTAGTTAAAATGAACCTGATAATAAAAGGCTCAGTGGGCTTTCTTGAATCAAGTGCCAGACTCAAGCAATCAAAAAGAATTTCCCAAGAGTTTTCTTAATAAAGGAATACAGAGAAGCATTTACTTCATATGGCTCATTCTCCCCATCTTCTGTGGTTAACTGTGTGCTTGGGACCCACAGTGATGCCTTCCAGCCCCTACGCAGTAATAATGTCCAACGCAGCCTTCCCTTCATGTAAGGTGAGCTGCTTACATGCTATAGCTGCTAGAGTTGCAAGGGCAGGAAACACCTCAGTTTCTCAGATGTCCAGGAGAAGCTTAAAAAACCTTCTAGTTAAGCATGAAGAGAGAGATAAAGAAAGAGCCGTGTTTGTCTCAGTTCTAAGTGTCAGGAATGTCACCTATGGAGGGTGGCAGACACTAATTGCAAATGCAGGGCAATGTGCAGTTGGACATCTATAATATGAGTGATGTGAATTTGAACGACATACAGCTGTGAGAAACCTAGGATGACACACTGGTGGGCCTGGGTTGATGGTCTGTTCCACCTCCCATTTACAGGCAGGACCAACTACGTAGTCCTGGTCAGGTGGCGCTGGGAAAAGGGCAGCACAGAAAGGATGTGATTTCAAACATAGAACGGTTGAGTACAGTAAAATAACTAGAAAAAGAGGTTGTTTACGTTGTGCAATAGCCCTCTACATTTTGTGACCTGACAGACAGTTAAAGGGATCTGGAAAATAAAGACAGTGCTTATGCTTTTTTTTTATGCTCTTTGAGGTAGGCAGACATGTTTGTTTTATTTCTTGCACTGTATCATCCTGTCTTCATCTTTCTTACATTTTCTATGTGTGCATGTGTGTGACAATTCCTTCTGGGTTAGTGTCACAGGACGTGAAAGAAACCATTTGGAGTAAGATCTCACAGAACATTACCACCTGAACAGCTGTGAAAGAAGGTTTTTTATTTATGTTGTTTTAAGATTTGAGAAGCCACGATATGTGAATCTACATCTCAATGTAGAGCTGATAGCAGAGGACACTAATTCTAGCACCAGTCCTTGAGAATATCCAAGGCCAAAACTAGATACTGTAAATCTGAGCTGTGATAGCAAAATCATCTGCATACAAAGAGGGGCCCATTCAGAATATGTCTTTTCCAACTTCAGAGTGCCTATGAGGCAAACCACAAACACTTCCACCTGAAAGATACTGCTCAATACACAGAACTATGAACCACTCCTACAGGTATGAATTGCCAGTGGAAGCGAATAAAATAGAAAGACAATGGATAATGCCTAAAGCATCAGCACTTCAGAAAATCGTGCTAGGCCCATTGTGACTAGAGAACTGCTAAGCGCATTAATATCATTCTCCTTTATTAAAATTACAGTTTGTGATTTGTGTTTCAAAAGGTCTGATAAATGGAAACTGGGGACCCAACAACAGTAGTGTTCTTTAGAAAATAAATAATTCTACTGAAATAAGAAGAACTACCTTTCAATCGAGTACTGTGCTTTGTCAGACATTGAATCCCTTCCACCAAACACGGACTTTGGCATTAATCACACTATATATATAGTAAATTTTGTCTTTCAAGAAATGAGGAGAAAGCCCTTTTAGTTTAAAAAAAGGCCTGATCTATTTTTCACTGAAATGAATGGAAATGCTCCCCTTGACTTTAAAATGGAAGATGGACTGGGCTTTTAATTCATTAGCTCATTTCATATGTGAAATAAGTCTAGTAACTCTTCTGTTTAGCTGGAGTACTGAAACTTCTCAGGAGATGATACATATTGCAAGGAAAGGTGGCACAGTGCAAGGTAGCACATTCAACAGCCCACAGGGTGGGAAGAGGAACCTTCTCTTCATGACACTTAGAGAAGTGCTTGCAGATCCCTGGCACTACTACAGCCGTGGTGAACTATCAGTTTGGTTTGCTTTTTTTTCCCCTAGATGCAACATTTGTACTCATATAACCTCTTCCTTTAAAAATCCTTCTCTCTTTTTCTTCTTCGTTATCTTACTTCTCTGCCAGTTGTCAGTAATACATTGATGAAATCCATCTAGGTTTTCCTTGAAGATTATCAGAACATGCTTTGAAGAGATGGAGGGAGGAAGAAAGGAAGATGCATCTGTTTATACATTCCAGTCTTGTGACAAAGTAAAACATTTAGCAGTTTGCAAATGAAGGTGGAAAACAGAATGTATTTTGCAGAGCAAAGCAATCCTTTGAGAACCTACTTAATGAGATGAAGGTTAGCTGATGACACAGTCTCTGGTTTAAAGTCCCAAACTACCTGCATGGAAGAAAAGATACAAAGACATTCAATATATTTTCTTTTTTTTTTCCTCTAGCTCTTTCTTTTTAATTTTTTTAAAGAACTGCAGGGGGAGAAGATAAGCACCAGGTCCAAAAATAACAGAAAAAATAAGATTCATACTTACTTAAAGAAAGGAGCTGTTCTCACTTAATACACTGTAGAAAACCTTGTACACAATTCACAATGGTAAGCTTCAAATCAGTTTGCTGTAGATGTTTAGTAATCTAATAAATAATATTTAATAGCCTTACAGTATGAAACCATATAACCACATAATATCCAGTATTATTTAGCTAGGTCAAATTTAAATAGTAGGGCTAAATACAGTCAACATTTTCTCCAATGGAATTAACTGAATAAATGTAACTATGACAAATATGGGTACAACTCACTGCCCTAAACTGCCTTCTAGATTGGATCAAGGACAGAAAAAGCCTCTGCATATGTGCTACTGACTTGAATACTTACAGTTCAGAGCAAAATTTAGCAGCATTAAATTTACTTAGGCTAAAAGAAGGCTACAGGAGCCTAGGCTATACAAGCTTCACAGGCAAATTGTCTTTTCCTTAGTAAGAGAGTGATTGGATTTTGAAGCCAGAAAGTATTCAAGATTGAAGGAGTCAGTAAATCCACTATCTCTATAAAGTTAATAAAAGACAATCTTGCACATAATGCTCTTAAATTGCACTTTTATTTAAACAAGACCCTTCCAGAAAAATGATAACATCCACTTCTAGAATTCATAGATGACATAGACCAAGAAGGACTCTTTACCACCGCCTCATAGTGTCTGTCTACTGAGGTTTGCACAAAACCCAGTATTTGATTCATACTGGAGGATCGTTAAATGGCCCTTGAAAGCTGTGTGAAATCATCACGACACAATGCCTGTAGAAGGTATTTTATACCTTTAAACTCCTTGTGCCTACAACCTTCATGATTGGGAGATGGCAACTGGCCAGGTCTGGACTTCCCAGTTATTTATTGTGTTGTGCCCTTGGAAACTGAATGGAGCTAACGGTCCCCCGTGTATCTGGCATGGAATAATCCTACTACCTTTTGCAGTAAATACTTTAATCACACAAAGTGAATGCCGATTTTCAGTGTATGATGCAGTTCACGGTAAATTGATTACTGAATATGTACTGCTAGTGTATGACCTCAACCAATCTGTGTTTCCCACTGTCCTGGTTATCTTCAGTCCGTGTGTTCCTAGAGTATGTAATTTCTTTGTTAAGAAGGAGCAGGCATCTTAGCTCAATATGTTTACCACTCCCTACCAAAGCTAACAGAACAGGAAAGCTGAAACATGCAAATACCTTCTCTGCTTTTTTCTGATTAGGGTGTGTCAGAGGGAGTGGATGCAGCACACAGAGCAAGAGATTCTATTTTAAGGAACTTCTTTTTGTTTTTTTAATACATTCTAGGTTGTTTGTTTATTAGAAATAATTCCTATGAATTATCCACATTCAAAGCCAGCTAGTGCTACTTAATTATCATGCTATCAATGCTGCAAAAAGAATGACTTGAAGGAAAACAGAATCCTTCATACAGTTTATCAGCCTGAATAGCAATCCCAGATAATTGGAATCATAGACTGCCACAGCATGCAGATGGTGCTACAAAGCCAGCTATCTAGAATCAGTTCAATCAATATGGTTTTATCTTGGCAAGGGTGTTATTGAAAGCCATACAGAAAGGCCACCATGCTTCCATTTCTTACGAGCTTCTCTTTCCTTAAATGACTGTTGCGAGGTCTTTTTACTTTAACCTTATCATTTTTCTTGTACATGGTATAAATGATGTTCAAGAAAGTAGGCTCAGGTTCTATTATATCATATGTCAAATGAACAGAGACAAAGAAGACAAAACCCACAGACTAATTGATAGGACTCAAAATCCCCATTGATTTTGACACAATGAGGAGGCTAAGTTCATAATTAAAAAAAAAAAAAACCAAAACTACAGGAAAAGCAGAATTAAGGTTTCCATGGCAACCTTCACTTTGACTCTTTCCATGACTTAAAAGATGGTCTTTCATTCTTTTGCTCAGGCAATTCTTGTCTGACATTTGATTTTTCCTCCCACTGTAGTGTACAGTTGCAGTCCTCTGTTTGCTGTTTATTCATTTTATTGAGTCAGATAAAGTGGGCTTTTACAAAAGGTTAATGTTTTCACTTTCCACAGAGCAATAAAAGCAACCTTTTTAATATTTTGACTGTACAATTACTATTAATTATTAATAATGCTAATAATATTAATGGTCTAGATTATTTCCCCTATTCTGTGAAGAGTCTGAAATGTCAGCAAGACTGTTGCATAGCCCCCAGCAACCTAAACCAAGACTAAAACCACTGCTTCATCCAGCTTTGCACAAAGCCTGCTGGTCCTTGATTGGTGATGCTACTCCATTTCCAGAAGGCTCTTAACAACAGTGGTGGTCTGCAGCATCACATCTAGTCATCCCAAAGAGATAGGGAAGGTCTATTAGTAGGTGTCTTGATGTTTGCAGTGGAGAAGTGAGGACATCTCTGAGAATAGAAGCAGCTGCTTGGCGGTGGTGGGGAGGGAGACATGAACGCAATGGTGAAAGGAGACTCCTCCTCATCCCCTTGTGACAGCCCCTGGATCTCTGCACAGTCATCAATGCTGAGTTCAGACTTTTCCTCTCTGTACCTCCTTGTGACCAAGGGCACTGCAGCCTTCTGTCTGGCCGCAAGAGATGAGCTTGGCAAATTTAATTGCTCAGTGTAAAGGAAAAGGTATGTTCCCCATGAGTCAAATCCAACCCTGTTGCAATACAGCTGACTTGAGACAAGCTTCCTTCTAGGTCTGCAGCTAAATCAAACAAGAAAGATGCAATAAAAAAAGAAAAAGAAATAAAATGTTGTGTCTTTTATTGCAGCCTTAGGGAAAAATGCTCTGAGGTTTGTACAAATGTCCTACTGTGTGTATGACACAGACAGTGCTCTCTAGCCCTGTTCTTGACTCTGTTTTTCTTTTTTTTTTCATTCTTTAATAAAGAATTAGCTCAAACATGCATATATATTGGCATAATTTGGGGTTGCCATGGCAATGCTGCTATACCAGAAATAAATGCAGTGTGAAAGTATAGTGTAATTATAACCAGCACTGAGATTCAGAAGGAAATATTTCTGAGACAGTTTTAAGCCAATACAATGCAAGTATCTTATTTGTATGCATTTGTGGAGATCTTGTTTTTATAACAGAGCCTTAAGCAGAAAGGGCATTACTGAGGGCTCACTGAAGTCATTTGGAGTCTTATTGTTGATTTTAGCAATTTTTTTTTTTAGATGTGTGCATTCATTTTGCTTTGTACCTATGCCTGGCAAAACACACAAAGCAAATTTATTCCTTCCAGCATTTGCACTTCCAATGCTTTTTTAGTTTTAGGATTTGGCCAATGAATATCTGGGTGGATGCGGGTGAAGGAGGCCTTCCCACAGCCAGTCTGTAAGTTCCCATCTTGCGAATAATGGGTGTACCTTCACCTATACATCAGTGTGCCTGAAGATGTATGGGGAGGAGGAGAGGGATGAAGATTAAATGATTTACAGGCTCCTCCATGCTGCCTTTGAAAGAACAATAAGAAACACAGATGCAGAGTGGGTGTGGGGAAATTGTGGCAGACCATGCACAACACATCACAGGGCAGGGGAGGGGGAGGTATAGCTAATATATGCACTAAGGCAGCAGGTCTCATATAATAGAATTTCTTTTTAAACAGTGTCATGCCTTGGCAGGTAGGGGGGACTGCCTCAAGATGCTTGAATTTTTTGAATGAACAGTAATAAAAGGCTGACCTTGATAATACAACTTTAAGATAGAGGGTTGTTTTGTTTGTTACAGTAAGTCAACCTCTAGCACCTATTTCTGCTGAGATGTCTGTCTGAGCATCAAAGGTGCTTTAGAAGTCAGAGTCTTAAAACCCTTCCATTCTTTTAAAAAGGACATTTTTCCTCCTGGAAAAAGCCTACCTTCTGATACTTTTATCAAAGCTAAATAACAACTCTTTGTCCTTGCCTTTAATTTTAACTACTTTTTTCAGAAAAAATAATTATATTTCTTTTTCTGTTTCTGTCAGTAAAAAGAAAATTCTGGGTATTTGTATACCTTGGTTGCAGATTTACATCTAGGAATATGTATTAATTTCTTTTAAATATTACCTTAACTCTAGATTTCCTGCATTCAGAATGCCAGTTTCTAAAATAGCTATGTTATTTAAATGGCGGTTTGCAGTTATAGGTTACTGCTATGTCCTAAAATAAGACTCGATGTTCTTGGCCTTCATTAGAACCTTCAATTTGCTTATACATCCTCTTATTTTCTACCTGTGGGTGTACAGAGACAGGAGGTGTTACAGACCACATGATCCCGGTCAGGTCTGGTCCAACCAAGTAAAGCTGCTCTTCCTTTTCTACAGGTCCATATGAAGTGGTAAATGGTTGTGAAATCCACTTTATTAGGAGCTGGGTTCAGACTCCCACTCTGTGGAGGATCAGAATACGAGCAAGGTGGAGGGGGCTGTGATCTGCCTTTGTGTCATGACTGACTGCCAAACCAAAGAGGGTCAGGGACCGATCCCAAGGCTCTGTCTCCCTCTATGGCAGGTTTATCTTGAGTGAGTGAGGTGAAGTGGGCCACAGGAGAGTCAGAGAGTGAGTCAACAAGCCGTGGGGACAGTGGGGGATCCAGAGCTCACACCCTGGTTACACGACAACCTCAGGGAAGCAAATTCCTCATCTTCACAGATGCAAGAAAAGCCTGCGAAATGCAAGACCGATTATTAGACTCCATAACAAAAACAAGGAGGACCCTAAATTCGCCATTTGTTACTGTGATGCAGTTTCTGTAGCAATTGCACTATTTTTAATGCTTTACTAACTTTTTTTTGAGTGTGGAGTAGTTCATTAACACAAATTTCTGCAGAAGGTTTTCAAAAAGAGAAGAGAAGAGAAGAGAAGAGAAGAGAAGAGAAGAGAAGAGAAGAGAAGAGAAGAGAAGAGAAGAGAAGAGAAGAGAAGAGAAGAGAAGAGAAGAGAAGAGAAGAGAAAAATATTTCAGTTGGAAGGGACCTACAATGATCATCTAGTCTGCCTGACCAATTCAGGGCTGACCAAAAGCTAAAGCATGTTATTAAGGGCATTGTCCAAACACTGTCAGGCTTGGGGCATCAACCACCTCTCTAGGAATCCTGTTCCAGTGTTTGGTCACCCTCTTGGTAAAGAAATACTTCCTAATGTCCATTCTAAACCTCCCCTGGCTCAGCTTTGAACCATTCCCCTGCGTCCTATCACTGGATACCAAGGAGAAGAGACCAGCACCTCCCTCTCCACTTCTCCTCCTCAGGAAGCTGTAGAGAGCAATGAGGTTGCCCCTCAGCCTCCTTTTCTCCAAACTAGACAAACCTGGAGTCCTCATAGGACATTTCTTCCAGCCCTTTCAGCAGCTTTGTTGCCCTCCTCTGGACACATTCAAGGACCTTCACATCCTTCTTAAATTGCGGGGCCCAGAACTGCACAGGGCACTCCAGGTGCGGCCGCACCAACGCCGACTACAGCGGGACGATCACCTCTCTTGACCGGCTGGTTGTGCTGTGGTTGATGCTCCCCAGGATGCGGTTTGCCCTCTTGGCTGCCAGGGCACGCTGCTGACTCCTATTGAGCCTGCTGTCTAACCCAGGTCCCTTTCTGCAGGGCTGCACTCCAGCCACTCCTCTCCCAATTTATACTTGTGCTCAGCGTTATGCTGTCCCAGATGCAGGATCCGGCATTTTGACTTGTTAAATTTCAGTGCTAACACAGGAGACACTAAACACCAAGGTTTCTTCAAACATCTCCTGTCACACTGAGCACTCAAAGCCCTTAAGCAGTCACAGGAAAGTAGAGATAGCCTTTGCCTTTTAAGTCAGGTCACATTTTTACATATATACATATGTGTGTGTGATTTTTGTCAACATATATTTAATGTATATATTATATAATACACATATTTATAATGCATAATAAATAAAATCATAAAATATCAAATAGCAGCAGCAGTCTTAAAAGGCATAGATGAAGCTAAATAAGAAACACTTTGTGTTGACAGAAAGGAGAGGGGAAAATAACATATTCTGTGAGTGCATTATCATTTACAGGTGATTCTAATACATCAAATAGTAGAGTTAGCGTAGCAGGTTGGTGTATCCAGAACAATCACTCAATAAGAGAGGTTTCCTGACAACAAGAGGATGTTCTTTGATTCAGGGATTGATTTTAATGGATATGATGTGGCTAAAAGGCTGCACAGCATTTTGAAAATTGAGAGCTTGTTATAAATGGTGCACTTTGCAGCCAGATGATTCTGCCAAACACAGTATGTCTGGTTTTCAAGGGGCAAAAGAAACTTTGAGTGGGGTGAAACATTAACTAGCAGAACGGAGACAGAGCCTATTACCACAGTGCACTTCTGAGTAAAGAGTGAAAAAGGAGGAAATTAAAAAGCTTTCAGACACCTTACCATGAGATTTAGGGAACTGAGTTATAAAATTGTTTTTTCTTACACAGTACATTGCTATTTAGGGGTGACTGAGAAGCAAGAAGCACTGGGGACTTCCATGTTTCTGAAACTGCTTGAGGAGAAAAATGGAGTTGTAGAAAAGAAATTACACTTCAGTGGCACTTGGGCAAACAAATCAACTACTAATAAGGCCCTAGAATTAGACTGCTGAAACAGAGCAACAAATCACTTTTCTTTATAAATAGCAATTAAAATATGACTGCACTGCTGTCATAGATCAGTTCTTAACACAGAGGACTGCACTACTGCATACTTTATTCTCAATATAATTCATTTGAAAATAAAACTACTAGAACTGTTACAGATATTTTCACAGCCTACTCTTAGTTTATCTCTATGATAGGATGTAATTGAGAAAAAGAAACCAATCCAGAAACAAAAAACCTTACAGAATTGAGAGTATGTACCAGTAACTTCAGGTAAAAGACAGGCATCAATAATATAGTAATTTTCCTAAAACAATCATTATTTTTTAATGAAAAAATTAACATATGAAAGTGTATGGATTCATAACTGAGCAACTAAAGGAATTTAAGTATATCATCTGAAGTTATAGCAAGGAAAACAATTTGTAAAGAATTATAGCATCTGTCTTTTAAAAGTAGTTCAGTCGAATTTCTAAGTCTGAAACAAATTTTTGTTACACAGCTATTTCAAATGTCACTGAAGTCTGAATTAAAGATAAATTAAAGAAAGCTTAATAGGTCCAAGCACTGCTTCCTCCAGACTGCTTGGCAATCTTTTGGATGCTGCTTCCCGTACCACACCTTTTGCTGTGCTCCTGCTCTCCTCTTGAAACATTAGTCCAACTGGGCCTATTATATTGTAAATGGAATTGAGTGGTTTATTTGTACTCCTCAACTCTGAGACCAGAAGTGGTTGTTCTAAATACCTTATCTGGTTTCTTTATATGTAATCCATGTATGTATATTTTTCCCAGAAGCCAAATTAAAGAATTGTGTGTTCTTTTCAAGATACCTAATCTCATTTTAAAGACTCCAGTGCAATGGAAAACATATCTCTTCACTATGTAATCTCTCCAATAGGAAATTAACTTTATTGCTAGAAAATTACATCTGATTTCAAGGTTGAATGTGTATGACTTCTAAGATGCTCGTTCTTGTTATTCCTTTGCACATAAGGGAAAAGAAAAAAAGCTAACAACACTGCCAGTTACCTTTTCCTTAATACTGGTACTTCTATACTACAATAAAATAATTTCTTACCCTTCTCATCATTAACTGGCATAATATGTGGAAACCTTAATACTGCAGCTGTATCTTTAGAATCCCAAGTACTTGCTCACTTTGTGATCTATCCCATCCTTTTTGGATAGGGGACTCCAGAACTGGGGGCAGCACTGCAGTAGTGAATTTCCCTCTGTAATGAATAGACCTGCACAGCTATTAGACAACATGAGATGGACCTGTTCCCTTTCTTGACCGGAGGGGAAAATGACTCCCTGCAGTTTAGAGCCGTTTCTGCTATCTTGACTTTTTGACATTGATCTGCATTACAGAGAGCAACTGAAGAACCTTAGTTATCAAGCAGGAAAAAGAAACAGTGACTAAGCCCTGTCTCAAAATACCTTGATGGGGACAAAGGGTTGTGAGGGTTTCGGTCTAGGCCATATAACCATAATGAGATTAAATAGCTAGGTGCTGTAGCTAGTGCATTTAGAGTGGAAATGAGATGATATACATCCTGAACAGGGAGGATTGCTAACCACTGGAACCACTGTCTGGAGATGCAGTGGATTCTCTAGCAGATATTAATTACTTGAAGTCATTAAAAAAAGGAGTGACTCCATCTTTCTCATTAATTATCCACATGAATTAACAGGTAAAATGCTAGGAGCTGCTTTATAGAAAGGCCCCCAAATCACAATACTCCTTTCTGACCTTCAAAACCATAAATCAGGGGGAAAAGATGACTGATAAACCCTACCCACCATCAGGTAGGTATCAATTTACTGATGGGTTAACAATTAATAAGGTGGAGCTTATCTGCTGCTTAACTTGTTGGAAATCACAAAGTAAAAATGAACTAAAAATATACCTGCAAATATTACTCATAAAGTATCTTTACATGCAGAAAAAACATTGCCTGTAAGAGGCAGGCAGCCTAAATTCAGATTTTAAAACTCTGTGCTGGAAAGATGTGGGGCTGAGAGATTTCTGTCATCATTAAGGGATCACAGATGACAGTCCAGCTGCTGCCGTTCATGACGAGACACCAAATGAAAACAGACTCTACAAATCAAGTGAGAAAGGTTCATGGGACCAAAGAGAAATATCAAGTGGCTTTATCTGCGTAACCTGCCCTGTGTGGCTCCCCATTGAATCCGTTGCAGACGGTGACTGACAGCTTCAGAAACATGGAGCTACTGAAGCATGAAGGCTTGGACAGCTTTTGGGCGCAAAGAGAAGTTCTGCTGAAACATCCCGCTTAATGGCACAGAGCACCTCCCGCAAGGGCTGAAGTCGCTCCCCAAAGCCTCTTTGGGTATAGCTGGTGGTTTTTAGCTCTGAATTTCACTACAGCTTGGGGACCACAAAGCTGCATAACATTCTGGCTGTAAACCTGGAGGAATGAGTTAGAGTAAAATGGGGTTTATTCAGTTTCTTTCCTCTCGCTAAGTGAAGAAGTAAGTGTAAACCTGCTTCCTGGAGGTTCACACTAATACTGTAAAGCAGTAACATTAACAACACAAACAAAAGAAGGTGCGAACTTACTAAGGAGATGTAGAGGGTTAGGATTTCTTGCCTTTAGAGTGAGGAGAAATGTTTAGAATTTGTCTCAACAATTTGTTTGAGTCTAAAACCAGAATCTTAAAAAAAATGGATTTTAAAACTATCTTATAGTTTTGGTGTTTGGGTTTTTTTGCTTTCTTGGCACTCAGATTTTCAGCTGTTTAAGGTTGGGATTTTTTCCATCAAAATTGATGCAAACACAAGTAGGTTTCATTCTCTTTCTGAAAAACCACCAGGTGCTTGATGAATCCTCTAGGCATGAAATATGGCAGCTCAGTAGGTGGCTAGAACTGATTTATTTTTCCTTTTAAAATGGTGTAAACTTGATTTCAGTATGAATAAAAGCCACATAAAGTAGCATTTCAATTTAGCAAAGCAAAGAGCAAGTTAAGATGAGATGATTCTTATCCCACTAATGAGGGCATCTGGAAGACGAACCAGAAATAGAAGTACACTTCGCACACAGACTTAAATCTAGCAAACCTACTGCGAACTTGAGGAGGAAGTGGCAGAGTTTTGAAAGTCACGTGTGGAGCATGCAGATGGCAAGTAAGGCAACTCCCTGCAGAGTTTCCTCTGTGGTTGTGGGAGTGGGATCCTCGAGTACTGAAGGTGAAGGTATTTCTGAATTGCTCTCCCACATGTCTTTCAGCTTTCCTGAGTCCAGGAAGATAACGAAGGAGTCATCATCTTAAAAAAGACAACCAGTTTGCAAACAAGGAAAAAGTACGTGGATTGAATAAATTGTCCATCTCTAATCTATTTGTCTGATAAATCTCAAAAAATTCACATTTTTAGCACGTTTTATTACTTTTTCTTCCCATTGGGGAATGTCTCAAGAAGGGATCCTGTCTCTACTAGGATTCTGATAATACTTTTTTTAGGGGGGAAACTATCTTACCTCTGATGAGTAATAAGCCGCATTTCATTGCCTTGCATTCATATAATCTAACTTTATGGAAAATACAACAGGCTCTAATGGTGACCAAGCATCATTCTTCTGGTGGTGTTCTTTCCCCAAGCTGGTCACTTCTTATTTGTGATCCAAATTTGCATTTGTTAATTCAATAAAAAGTAAAAATAATTCATTCAACTGTGGTATACCATACCATTTATGCACCACTGAAAGGGTCAGGCTCTCATAAAACCTTGCCTATAAAGATGAAATAACATTCGTAATGAAAATGGGTTTAACAAAAGTGTCAAAAAATTAAGCCTAATGATAACTGAAAAGAGGATAGTATAAATACAAATAAGACTAAAAAGCAATGTAAATTTTATCATGAGCCATTGACTGGAAAGGTTTAAAAAAATGTGGTTTTTTTCTAACAAATTTGCTACTGTTTGAATGCCTAAGAACTTAAACTCTTCTTAGTCAAACCCATCATTTCAAAACATAAAAATAAAAGTTCAGTTTATCTCTACGTTGATCTCCTTCAGACACGTCCGTTGTAAAAGTTAATAATTTCCTTGGGAAAGTTGCTCGTCTTTCATGGCTCATGACGTGTTCAGTGAAGATCATAAGGATATTCTTGACTTTTATTCTTAAAGAAATAGCACCCATCATTCATTTCTCTGTCCTCAGCTCACAGGAACAGGAACAGGGGATGTGAGGGGGTGTTTGAGGAGCCACAACTCAATATTTCCACTTTTCTGCAGCTTGTCTCACAGCAGAGAGCCTCAGCCAGTGCCTGTGCCACTCACCTCAGCCCCGTCACCCTCATGCACACATGGGCACTGGTAGCCTCTCACACGTGGGCACATGCCCAGCCTAGCATGTCTGGGAAGGCAGAGAAGTAAAAAAAACCTCTTGGACAATCTCATTGTTTGCTGAGCTTTGGAGCTCTCAAAGCATTCTGGTTGCTCAGGGGTGCAGGGAAAAGGGCCTCTAGGCCAAAATAAAATATGTCTGGATATGTCAATGGCGTTAAAATGCTTCCGTATCTGAGCGCGTGTTGGAATGACTTCATGACGAGTATTGGCCACAGCACTTTAAACATGCAGCATCTGCCTTTCCCTGCACTCCTGTTTCTGCTATTGAGAGCAGGCAGTTTAGCAGAGACACATTACGCTCTCAAATACTGTCCTAAGAAGTATCTGGGGGCTTGTGTTCCTTTCCTTGATGAGCACATTCTCACCTGGTGGGGAGAATACCTAAAGCCACATTCTTACTTCTAAAAAAAACCCCAAAACTAAAGCCAAAATCATTGGCCGGCCCTTAAGAATACTAGAACCATTTGGAGGCAGCATCTTTGTTTAAATCTTGACTAGCAGAAGTTTATAACTGTGTATGCATGTGGTTTTATGTGACTCTTCTGCCCAGAATAGTAGATATTTCAGATGAATCAACATTTTCAGTACCCAAAAACACAGCAACACATTCTCTATGAATGTGGGGTCTAATAGCAATTGCTCTGCCAAAAGTTGTGCCATAAGAACTGTGTCTATAGTCAGCTTCTGGCCCAATTCATATTTAATCATTTATGCAGTGTGGAAGAGTTCCAGTTAAAGTGCAAGAGAGCATAGCTGAAGGGATGTTTATTTGCTCTTGGTAGACACGTGTGAATTAGTTCTGCCAATGCTCTGAGACAGCAGATTGTGAGCAAACTGTGATCCAAAAGTTTTCTGCCCATCCTGCATCTTACCACCTCAGAACCAATAACAATGTCCAAAGAGAAAGAAGCAGGTAGGGGGAAATGAAAAAATAAGAATTAAGGGTTGATAGGTTGCATTGGGAAAAATTGCAATATTGCAATATATCTATGTAGAAGAAACCAAAGACTGCAGAATAAAATAAATTTGCAGCAGGCTGTTGAGAAATCAAAGTCTATATACATATACTGGAATTAAAAATTGTGGGAAACATTGGTTGATGAAGTTGCTTAGGAGAGTACATTGAAATGTACCTAGATGTAATAGAAAGAATGGGTTGAATTAAAATGCAAACTAACTTTCAGGAAAACAATACTTGACTGCAGGATGGTCTCCAAAAAGACCTGGGAGTCTCAGTTTTGTATTAAAGTTGAACAAATAATAAACATTTTTGTTGCTGTATGAATCAAAATGGAATAAGTCTAATTTCAAGTCTATTGAAAACAACAACCTAAATTCTGTTTTCTCACTAAAAGTTTCCCATTGTTTTGAGGAAAATTTTACCTTTTTCCATCAATTAAGTTTAAGTGAATATCTGAATGAATTATAACTTATTTGAAAAATGTCAAAATGAAAAAAAAGTCTTAAAAAAATACAAGTTCTAGATGAAAAAAATGTAAAATACGTGATATTTCTTTTGGTGCACACAAATGAGACTTTGTATTTATACTTTTTATTTACCCAGTTACCAAAGACTATTTCAACCCTTAATTTCAGTTGGATTGTCTTTAGGCATCTAGGCAAAGCACTAGAAAATGCTCTACCAGAAGCAATCTTCAGTGTCAGGAAAATCAATAGAGAGCTCTCATTGCTCATCTCGCTGTGCCTTTTATAGGCCACAAAGACAAGGTTTTAGCACTGGGGTTGGCAGAACACACCTGACCTTATCCTTACCCACTGTTGCACCCCTTCGCTAGTGTCTGTACTACAGTCCTGCCCTAAAGTCCTCTTCGTAGTTTGCCCCAGTCTCTGCCCAGAGGTGCTGAGTGGTGATTTCTACCCTCAGAACAGGCACAACCACTCCAGCCAGAAGCTCTTGTTTATTGCCTCTTTCCTCTGCTTTCTTCAAAGGTTTCAGATCATGTTCACTTACATTAACCAATTCTATGACCAAAATGTCAAAACTGAATGTCTCATTTTAGCCACCTTTATCCATGCCTTAGAGATGTGACCTTGATTTACTGGCACAGCTTTCTGAGCTGGTTACTTCGTACAAAGGGTGGTTTTGCTGCTCACACCCTGCCTGGGTATCAGCACTGCTCACACTCACCTGGAAGCGGTTCCTGATGGAGGACGGCCATGCAGCTCCTTTCATCCTTCTGAGCAAGCAACACTTGCAACCATTGCTTCTTTCAGATGTCTTCACTTGCTGTTGTTATTGTGCTATGAAGTTATTTTGGCTGGAAAAATGATTAGTAAAGAGTTGTTTATGCACACAAGGTCTTTGGGAGTTGAGTAGCCTGCTTAGCTACTCTGTTATGTTAGTTTTGTGGAGGTATGAGGCAGTTTTGACTGGGGTTTTTCAGCAAAGAAGGAACAAACCAAGCCTTTACAAGCCCGTGATGATATGTAAGTCACTTGGCACAGCAGCGGATGCGGCGCACTCACCAGCACCCCGGGCAGCCAGACCTGCTGGGCAGACTTGGACACAACTTTCTTGAAGAGCTGAGGGCAGACCCACATCTCAGCAGCCAATGAGTCCCCCCTACCAGGGGCGCTGGGGGTGAGAGGGGAGAACAGGCAGTTCCGTGAGATCCTACTGCAGCTCAGAAAGTGTTTCATTGTTGTCAGTGAACACCGGGCTGATGTGCTGGGGAAAGCACACTTTTCTTACCACTTAGAGAAGAGCTGTCTTTTCTGAGACAGCTTGATAAAACCCAGGGTCATTCAGGCAAGTAAGGAGCCTGAAACACCCTTTATCCTCATGTAAAGGAAGTCCAAGAGCTGTCTTAAACATACAGAGAAACACTATTTGGCTGCAGTTCTGGATTTCAAACATCTAGGCAAAACATGAGAGACACAGAAATCCAATGTCAGTCAAAGGTCTTCCCAAAACATTTACGACTAAATACAGCACTTAAAATCACAGAATCATTAAGGTTGGAAAAGATCTCTAGGATCATCTAGTCCAACCATCAACCCAACACCTCCATGCTTACTAAACCACGTCCTGAAGTGCTACATTTACATATTTTTTGAACTCCTCCAGGGATGGTGACTCCACCACCTCTCTGGGCAGCCTGTTCCAATGCTTGATAACCCTTTCAGTAAAGAAATTTTTCCTAATATCCAATCTAAACATTTCCTGATGCAACTTGAGGCCATTTCCTCTCGTCCTATCACTTGTTACCTGGGAGAAGAGACCGACCCCCACCTCTCTACAACCTCCAACCTACAACCTCCTAGTTGTAGAGAGCAAGAAGGTCTCCCCTGAGCCTCCTTTTCTCCAGGCTAAACAACCCCAGTTCCCTCAGCCGCTCCTCATAAGACTTGTTCTCCAGACCCCTCGCCAGCTTCGTTGCCCTTCTCTAGACATGCTCCAGCAACTCAATGTCCTTCTTGTGATGAAGGACCCAAAACTGTACACAGTATTCGAGGTGCAGCCTCACCAGTGCTGAGTACAGAGGCACTTAGGAGTGAAAAGATTCTGTTCTCCTTCTTATTGGGTTTGGGTAAATTTGGTATTGGACTAACACCTACTTCTGTAGATATGAACAAGTAATCTAGCTTCTTAAATAAACAGGGCCAGGCACAGGCTCACGTTGGTGTGCGATCATTCATACTGGTTAACTTTAGGATGCCCTTTGGCACTAGGTCCCTCCTAACCTATGTCCTGGGACAGATACAGATATACCACTGGTCAGGGACTGCTCCCTAGTGACTGTGGGATGGAGTCACCCAATCCTAGGAGGAGAGGGGAGAGGGGTAAACAATGCGGATGCAAGACACGTCCTGAGGATGGGAGCTAGCCTTTTCTATTTGCTAATCTAAAACAGCCCCTGAGCCCAGGACATCCACGTGATCAAAATGTTTTAGTTTATCTTAGAGTAGTTGCCTTCTGTTGAATGTAGATCGCTACCAGGTACATCAATTACTTTAAGAATAAGTAGCTACATAAAGATTATTTGTTATTTGTGGCGGGGCTGTGAAGCCAAGTGAAAAGCTATGATTTTTTTATAGTCAAAGAAGTAAGAAGGGTCATCTTGAAGGCTCTGCTTGAAGGTACCCAGTGAAAATGTATAAAAATCTACGTTCCAAGAAAAATTCTTTGGCAAAATTATGAGATTCTTAACACAAGGTCCATTTATTTGTTCATGGACTTCAAGTTTTATAGGCAGAGTTATAAATTCATAATAGTTTTCCTGAGTGCTGAGATTTTGCATTTGGGAATATGAGTGAAATGCAAGATGTTCACAGTCACAATTGCCATTGTATATTCATAAGAAGGGCTCAGAATAGTGGCAGCATTTGCATACAAAAATCCAAGATATCTATATTTTCCATAAATACATAATTGATTGGGTGTCTCTATTCTGCATTCAGATGTATTTTAATCTTGGCTGACCATTTCTACCACAAATTATTCCCTATGCAATTTGCTATTTCTGATCAAATTTTGAAAACAAAATTATTGACTTTGTGCTGTGTATTAATAATAGATATGATGCAATTTAGATGCAGTCAAACATTTAAGCTAATAGTAAAAGGAAAACAAGCAAAAATCTGACAATATATCTGGATAGTATGTCACAAAAGTGAGATATGTTTAAGACCATGGGCAGTGTAATGGGCTAAGACAGTGGATTAAAGATATTGTTTGGCTTTTCAGGGTAGGAATTGTTCTTTTTAACTGGTATTCCATGGTCTTTTACAACAGCCTTGGTTCTTTTCTTTCCAGTCAATCAGGAATGGGATAGGCAATGTACTGCCTCCCTAGATGAGACTTCTCAGTGATAACTGCCTGACACTACCCCTATATGCTCTGAAGCCTAGAGGACCACTGGCATTGTAAAAGGACATATAACATTGAAAGAGCAAGAATGACGCAGGCCACCTCCTGTCAGTGAGTCAGTTTATGTCCCACAATCTGGACTGCCACTTTCCTTAATCCTAACCCAGAATGATTAAATTCCTGGTATGAGTACCGCAGTGTTGTAAAAGACCATGGAGTGCCATTTAAATGCCAGTACCAATCCCTTCTCGTCTCTAAAAGCTGTCTAACATCCTCATTCCTCTAGCTTCCTGCAGCATGAGACTGTTCAGCCATAACCATAGTGGCAGTCCTAACACGGTATGTGCAGAAACCTAGAGGATCATTCCCCGTTGTAGAAGACAATATAACTTGTAGGGAAAAAAAAACCTCTTTCTGTCTGCAGGGGACAATTAGTAGCCAGTGAGCTACTACCTGTCGAGACTACTACATTTTTCAGCCCAACCCCTCATGCCAAGCAAAGCTTGCAACCAGGATAGTAAATTTCTCCTATAGATAGGAAGAGGGACTGGATTTATTTCTTTATTAGGTTTTCCAGGGCCTTTTATGGCAGGGCTACATTCTCTTGATTCTGGGAATTTACTACAGGCTGAGGTTAGGGTTAGCAATCCAGGTAGCTAATGGATTCTGGGATATTTGATATCCCCTGATACAGGAAGAGTGTAGAGTCTCTTTTTTCATTAGACGTTATTTTTGTGAAGTTTTGTCTTTATTCCTTTGCAAGCTATGTGCCATTCCTCAGAGGCTGAGAAGGGGATAAGGCCAAAGAAATGCATAATTAAGGTAACTGAAAATCCAGCAATTGTTTAGATAAGACCATTGGAGGATAAAGCAATAACATCATTGAAAGGACTTTATTATTAGCTTGCTTGTTTTATTCATATCAAAGAATTAATACAGTTAAAAATACAGGATTTTTGATGATCTGATCCAAACTTCCTGTGTCAAAAATATACATACATTACGTCTCAGAGCTGTAAAGATAATTTAAACACTTCAGGATACAGACTGATGGTTTGTTATGTTTGTAAACATTTTTGTTATATTCAGTAAAATGCATTAATTTCTAAATCTGCAAATTTATCAAGGGTGAGAGTAATTCAGCAGTATCTAATATATACCGTACTGGATAATCTTCTTTATACTTGGCATCTTCTTGTTAACAAAGTAATAAAGTAATTTATCGTGAAGTCCCATTTGTTTGGGTGAACAAAGATATTTTTATGTAAGTCTGTCACTGAAACTGGAAATAGTCTATTGGAATTAACACAATTTTGCAAATATAAATGAAACAGACTTAGAAGCAATTACAGTACAGCTAATCTGAATAGACAATACATCTACACAACAAATTCAGAGTAAATAACTTCTGTTCAGCTTGTAAGTAATGTTAGCTTTTTCACTGTCAATCTAGCATGCTAAGGTAAACTTCTGAAAAATTAGTATTAGAACAGCTTATTTGAATAATTCAAAGTCGTCCTGCAAAAAAAGCCAAAGTCAGGTTGACAAAGGAAGTGTCACCATGGTCTTGGATGATTGTAAGGCTTTGTTTACACATGACCCCATCCATACTGTCGCTAGGCTTAGACATTTGGGGATATCCAGTGCAGCAGCTGCAATTTGAATTTATGTGAATTTATTAATTTAGGGCTCTATTAATTTATTGCTCTCCAAAGGACACTCCATTTCACACCTGTAGGCATACTCTAGATGCAAAAATGCATAATTCCCTAGGAAACTGCCCTACTGTTCTATAGCAGTCTCCAAAAGGAAAATTGCCATGGTATGTATGTTTCTAATTATAAGCTGGTTGCTTATAAATAGCTATTTTTAACAGAAAAAGAAATTAACTCCTTTTACCCTCATTTCCAGCTGTGGGAAGTCACTGTAGTGCAACAGACAGCCCACTGTACAGGAATTAAAGAAACTTGTTCTATCTTCTACAAACCTGGTGGGTGACTAAGGAAAGCCATTTTACCTGCATGTGCCTCAGTTTATTCCTTCACAAATTGAAATAAAGACAGTCATCCTTTCCTTATAGAATCTTTAAAAATCTTCTAATAAAATATTCTAGAAAAGAGCCCGTTACTCCCAAACAGGTTGTTCTACACTATTTTCTATCAGTACTGCATGTGTTTGTAAAAGAGAACTGGAATGAAGCTCCTAAATCAGTGAGTCCAGTCCGCTGCTTGGATTGTATCATCATTGTATCATCTTTTCCAGAAGACAATTGAACTCCATCTTGAAACTAGTTAGATGTTTTCTATTGCAAGTCTCATTAATCACATGTAATAATGATAAGGAAACATCTTGATTTTTATTATTTTGAACCTAAATGCATTCCTGCTCAGTATATATCCATTTGTGGGTTTGGTTTGGGGTTTGTTTGTTGGGGTTTTTTTGTGGTTTTTTTTTTTTTTTCCTGTAATACTGTGCTTTGGTTTAAATATGTCTTTACTATGTGTGTTTATCTCTTAGCATGTTTATGGATGGGCCTCCCATAATTCCTCTCAATGAAGCTTTCCTACCCCAGAGGACACGCTGCGGGGTGCCACGTCTTCCTTCGGTACTGCCAAGGGGTGACGACAGGGGTGCGCAGAACACCAGAGGCGGTCTCACAAAAGCCACAAAAAGCATTAATACTTCTCACAAAAGCCATTAATATTTCTTTACCTCCACTGAGCTTCAGTCTGCCATGCAGACTGGTAGCCTCTGCTGGAAATACCTCTCCCAACAACGTTTACTTTTTTCATGCCTACTTCTCCATGGTAACTCAGAAGATACCTGTGCTCACATAACACCCTTTCTCTGCCTCATTCAGCTCCAGCTGATGAATTCCTTATTACTCAGAAAGTCTTCCTATGATTCCTTAAGCACATGACCTTTCATTTTATACACCATTAAATTTAATCCCATTTCCATCACTGCAATCCTCCACATCATGCTGTTCTTCCTGACCTATCTGTTTATTGACAAAGCTTTCAGGCTATCAGAAAGTTTTATCATCATCGTATACTTGCATTTGAGCTAAGATCATTAATGAAAATATTAATGAATGAATCTTAGGAGCAATTATTGAGGATCCTCATTGTTACCTTTCTCTGGTGACTTACCCTCTGGAGAATACCATTTTCATTTCCTCTTTTAGCCGTTCCCTACCTACCTTACCTTAGTTACACTTATACGTTACCCATGTTACATTTAGCTCTCTTGTTCTTCAGCTTCACTATGATTTTCTTAATATACAATGCCTACTATATTTAATTAAGAAATAATTTTATTTTTCAAAGAAAAGTTAGAATTGTTTGACAGAACTTAACTTTGACAAAAACATGTTGCATTTTTCTATTTAACTCTGTGTCTTTTGTAATTTTTTTCCTTCAAAATTTGTTTCAAAGCTGTAAGGTCTAATCCATTCCTCAAACTTAAACACCTGACTTGGACTTCCACATTTTAAGTCCCCAATGAATCAGTTCTTCTAAAAATGCCTAAAAACACTTCATGCAAGAAAGAAAAGCAGACATTTCAGAAATTCTTCAGAGGAAGAACCCATCTGCATTACTACGGTGCTAAAACACAGGCCCTCTAAAAGTCTTCAAATACCATTCAAAACTGTAAAAAAAGCTTTTATGTCAGTTTATATAATTAACTTGTTTTTCTTGTTTTCATCATTCTTAAATCTGTATTGGCTTTATTTTTTCCATAATCTTCCCCCATGTGAGAGTCAAATTCACCTCAACTAATCTTAATTGTCCAAAATATATGTGTCCAGTATAAGGCAGTGGTCCCAACTTCCCTTACAGTAAAAAGAGAGACCAGAACTTCTCAAAAGTAGCCTACCCTAAAGCATTGTTCAAGATAGTTGAGGTGAATTAAATTTGGCTATAATATATTTCTGTCCACTGACTACACAGGAAACTAGACAATTATCTTGAAATGAGATGCTTAAAGTTTAAATGGTTAAAGTTTTAAATGGTTGAAATTAGGCAAGATTAATTCCACCCTAAAAGCTCATTTTTCCTTTTTATATTAACTAGTGTTTTATCAAATCAGCTGCTTTTTCTGTTCTTTTTATTACCACAGATGTCTCTTAAGTCCTTTTGTGTTAGATCTCTGTCCTTCCTATTGTTATATCATTGTTCTATTTATTACTATCGAAGTAGATGTTATTTACCCATGCTTTTAGATTACTGTTGATAATAATAAAACAGGAGTAACCCTAATATTAACACATCTATTAATCTATCCGTGTTCATACTGGCTCTCTTCTTGTTCTCTGCTTTGACTAACTTTCATTTTTGTTTGTTAACAAATTTGAATTATTTGTGTGCCAGTAGATTTGAGTGGTTTAGTATACTTCAGCTGTACTCCAGGGCCGTAGTTAGGGTTTCTGACAGAATTACAAAAAAGGTCAGATCAATAGGAAAGTATTGTAAGTATTCAAAATTCATGATTAAGGCTCAGAAAATCAACCAGTTTCTATTTAAATTGAAGAGATTAATAAATACGTTTTAAGATCTATTTGCCTCATGGTTTTTAAGTCTTTGAGAATTGCAATCCAATGACTTTTCTCCACAGCCTTATGGAAAATGTGAAATATTCATAAATGCCAAAAAAAAGAGTGTGTGTGAGAGAGAGAGAGATAAAGGCAGTGGAAATGCTACAGAATAGCATGACAACCAAAGCTAAAGCTTTAAATCTCATTTCATGTTAAAACACTGAGTGATAGCAACAGTTTTTGAGAATATTGTTACTTCTTAGTTTTCCCTAGCTCTTTTTGTGGATGATAATGTTTTCAAATAATCCTCCACATATTTCTGTGAGTTCTTAAAATCTCCACTAATCTCATTTTGATTGGTTTATGGCATACTATATTTCAGAGCACCTTAGTCCAGCTACTAGATTTTCCCCACAAATAATCCTGTTTTCAGTTCTATTCTGAAGTAAATCCATTGTGTTGAGCTCTAGGTCTGCTTGTCTGCTAGTGAGTGTGACACATTGACACCCCCTCTGAAAATCCCATTCAGGTTCATGCAATTTTCATACATGCCTCAACCTGTTAAACCTTTTCAGAATGCTGGAAGCATGAATGTATCCAGGCTGGGTAAGGAAGCAAGCCTTACTAAATTCCCTTTAAGTGTCTGTCTTAATCTAGGTGATTGTCAAGAAAATAAATCCTCAAGAATAACAAAAAATTGTTTGAAAAATGAGATGCAATCATGGGTTCTCTACGAATATAAGAAAAAACTAACGTGACAGGTAGGTTAATAGGCACACATCTCTTCAGGCAGGCACACAGGGATGGATCAGCCTGGCAGCCTCCCTACACTTCTGAAGAGGTCTCTCATTAGAGACGTTAGTTATTATTATTATCTATTTGTGCTACATAGCACTAGGAGCCTCCTGCTGAGGCTTCAGTACCATTGTGGTAAACACGAGCACGTAGCAAGAGAGTGCTGCTGGCCTCAACACATGTCCAGCCTCCATGGTCAGAGGAGAGCAAATAAGTGCATTTACCCTGGTGTGGGCAGGGAGCGGAGGCACCCAAAGATGAAACAACTTGCTCTGCAATTGGCAAGGGTATCTGCAGTGGAGCTCAGCTTGGAGTCACTGCTTAGGAGGTGCTGATCTGCCACTAGGACAGTCCCTCTTTTAAACTGTATCATGAGCCCAAATTTCAATATTTTTTTCTTTTCTTCAGGTTATTCAGTCCTGCACAGGGATATCTGTGTGTTATCCCTCGGAGAGTTAAATCTGGGTATCGGAGGAAGGACAAATGCTGTAAGCAGAGTATGATACTTCAGGAAGGAGTCATGCTAAGGCATCTGTACAGCTTCTGATAGCCAAGCTAGTTTGGGTATTCTGTCATAATGTTGTAGTTGTGAGGTGTTGTAGTTGTGTTGTAGTTGTGTTGTTGGATTCTCAAAGACTCTCCAATAAGGGAGATAATTTCCATGACTTGTCTTTAAATTCTGAGCTGAATATCAGACGTATGTGGTGTATGGAGCAACTGTGCCTGGAATAGACATCTCAAAGTTTCAGCTCATGGAAAAACCTAATTGTCTTTCTTGTTGGCATTTCACTTATATTTGTCTCTCCTTTTAGCCTGTTGTTAGACTTCTGGAGAAAAGGAATGCTTCCCGAAGAAAGACAAATGAGGTAAGTTACCAGATTAGTTCATTTCAGATGCTTTTGTTCAAGTGACAGCTCAAAAGGACAGCAGGCTAAATGACTCAGAAGCGTGAGAAGAATTTGAGCACAATTTATTATCTTGACACCCATTATATAATCTTTTTTTTGTGCTATACTTCAGAAACTGCCTCATTAAATAAATTTCCAAACATTTCATTTTTTTTTTTTTTACTTAAATCTATTTTTAAGCAATTTCTTTTTCAACTTGTGAAGATTCATTTTTTGACAGACATCTGAGGAGAGTTCCCATGATTTTTATACACATCTTCATCACATGCTGCATACGCAGGAGATGCATCTGTTTCAGAATTGTTGTTTTAATAGTTTTTGTCAACTTTTGGCCCCTACCTTTATTTATCCACAATTAAACAAAAAGTTGAGCTTAATAAGAGCACAAATGGAGACCGCAGTGATGGCCTAGCATACAAAGACGTAGAAAAAGCCATTACAGATCTTGACAGTAGGCACAGAGATATAAAAGTTAAATATCCTAATGGTCTATACCTTTAACCAGATAAAAGCCTATTCTATGCTTTGTATAAATATTTCCTTTTCAGTCTAATTTATTTCACCACTGTTGAAAAGTTAATGGGAAAGAAAAGTAGAGCATATGCAATGATACAATTGGTACTTCGCCATTAATCAGATAAGCATGTTTTTGCTTATCTTACGTAAGAATGGCTACAGTGGATCAAACCATCTGCTTTTCAGTAGTGGTCAAAAGCCTGGGGCACCGTATGGGAGCAGGACAAACATATATGGTATTTTTCCGATGATTCCCCCAGCCCATTCCTGTTTGCAGCTCAGGCACTTCCTGAGCTGGGAGTAGCTTCTACAAAGTTAGCAGCTCTCGGTGTATGTCTCTTCTATGAACTTTTCCAGCATCTCCTGGAAGCCATGTAAGCTGTTACCATCCATAACTCGTGGTGAAGAGTTCTGGCTCTCAACTGCAACACTACCTGCAAGAAAAGTCTCTTGTTTGTTTTGAGCCTAATTTCTGGCAGCCTCATTCGATGTACCTACCGCCATAATAAGGTGTTTTAGGAAGGTACAGTGGGAAAAACTCTGGTAATGGAATGCGGCACTTTGTAGGAGGCTGTAAGTGTTTTGTAAAGTCAGGTCCCGAGTGAGAGCAAGTGAGCAAGTGAGAGCTCCGTCTCTTCATAAAAATGTCTGAAGAACATGAAAGTGCAACTGTGCTAGTGAGGGGAAGGAGGTTTGCCTCCTGTGATCAGAACTGATATGGTTAAATATAACCCTAACACCTCTTCTGCTCTTTCTGCCAGGTTCAGCCTCTGGTCTCATAGTTTGGGAAACCAGATACTGCAAGGATTGTTACATTTAAATACACATTTTAATACCTGTAATAATGTTGCAGCTATGTCATAACCAGAAAAGATTAATTTTAATAATTTAATAGTAAAGTTCACATTGTTGCCTCTGCAAGGAATATTACATGTGGACTTACCTAGGGAAAAGGACAAGGAAAGGGGCTGAGGACAGTGGGTCTGTAGCTGTCTCACTGCTGCTCCATGCTCCGTAGGTAACCCCTCCCTCTGTAAGCCCCTCTCCAGCCTCCCTCCATTGAGAGACTCAGCCAGCTGGATCACCACAGGTAAATCTAAGCTTTCTCAGAAGTAAGGATGGATGTTGCTGCTGTGCTTAGATCTAAACCAACATAGTGTTTTTCTTCCCATGCAAAAGTGTTTTCTGCAAAGTTGAGCTTCTGCTTTGACTTTCAAAATCCATGAGACAACCTCCAAGCCAGCCATTTTAGCTGCAGCTCAGAGAGTTACCACAGAACTGACAAATAATATATGGACTTATCCTGTATTAGACCTTTTAGTTTTAGTCTGACAACCTCAAATATTATTTATAATTACTTCTTACCCTTATATTCTCCTGTGTGCACAATTCAAAAATGCAAAAACTATTGAAGACCTAAAATAGAGGAAGCTTTGTCATACTCTTGTTTTTCATTAGAACAATGTTTTTTTATAGAACTACCGATAACTACTCTTGCAAGGGAATTTAGCCCCTGGCAGGCTGGGTAGTAGGGCAGTCTCTTCTGTGTTATATTCCATCCTCTGCATCGCAGAACTGCAACGGTGTGAACATGCCATGGTGAGGTTCAGCATGTGCAGTCTGTAAAGAGCTCCAGTTGTGGCATCTTGCACTGCATATAACTGTTGTTGCAACAAGCAGAATGAAAGATTTAATACATGAATATAGCTTTGGTGGACAAAGAAACAGAAGCACTAGCTATCAGTCTTTGGCAAGATATTTATACCAGCAAAATGTAGCATCAAATCTCAAACTCAGTTCTCCAAACATCTACTTAAAAAAATATCTGCCCAAACTCTTGAGTCTCTTCTTGTTTATTAATTTTATGCAGTGTCTTCTGACAAACTCAGTTTTTAGCAGTCATTTCAATGCATTGCAATGCATAAGGCACTGATGAAAACTCCAGTAGTCATGCTTACTGTGGCAGTAAGAAACTGGTTTATCTTTCTTCCTTTTTTTTAAACTTCACATTTTCTATTGCAGGGAGATGACCAACATGAATGAAAACCTAATGGTGGTCAAACAGCTGTAAGGAATTCCATTTTTAATGTACTGCATCAGAGATTGAGAGCAAGAATACAGATCCCTTTGGGTATCCTTGGTAGGCAAATCATTAGTCTAGTCCTGCAGGCTTACATGATTTGCTATGCATAATTGCAGATGACTAGATTTTTCTAAAGGTTAATAACAATACTCGTGTGTTAACAACTCATTGAAACAGCTTATTCCTTATTGGCCACTATTAAATTGCAGCGGTGTTTCACTTCCCTTATTACAATAGCAAGGAACACATTTTCTGGAATAGTTCTTTAAAGGTGGTGATTAAAGAGGAGGAAAGGAAAGTCAAAAGGTAAACTGAAAGTTTCTCTAGTAATTCAGTTTTGTTGTCAGATAGTTATATTGGAGGACGAAGCGCTTCCAAGTAGTGAACACTTATGGACTGCATGGCACTTAAAAATAAATGCTGAGAAATTCAAAGGTGACTAAAGATTTTGGGCAGTCAATTTTCTAAAAAATTACTGGGATTTATATGGAGGGAGATTCAAAAACCTCCACCACAGAGTTATTGTCCAGGTGGCTCCTCAGATGGTTTGTGATCAGAAACAGAAGGAAGTTGTAAAGAGAAGATCTGACGGAGGCATTACTAATAATGGCTTGTGGAGAAGTTAGAAAACAGTAATTGAAGTTCTGGCTACTAAAAGGACAGCTTGTTTACTGTGACACCATGTAGACGAGAGACCTGCTCTGAATTCGCTCCTGTGAAGCACAGCTTCCCGACAGACCGTCACATCAGTGGTGGAGACTGCACCAGGGCCCTCAGGGAGCTGCCAAGGGAAGATGGCTACCCTCCCTCTGGAAAACAGCACTTCATTTATAGCCTGAATTTATCTAATTTCAGTTTCCAGTCACCAGATCTTGTCATGCTTCATTCGCCAGATTCAAGAGCTCTTGTCACAAGCCAAGGAAAAATGGAAACAATGACCTCCTCCTTCCAAAGCTTTCTGAAGCCACTCAGCACAAGTGCTGCTCCTCCAGCTCTGACCCGTCTGGGATGGATCCTGCTGTCCTTCCCCCCATCCCAGACATTTATGGTTCCTCCTGTCCATTACCGTGGTCCCCGCAGTAGGTCTGGTGTAGGTGCTGGTCCTCTGCTCTCACAGAGCTAGCTAACCAGACACCTAAGGCAAAGGACTGCTGTTTAGGACAAAAGCTTTAAACAAAAAGAGTATACATTTCTGTTCTGTTAATCCTCAGTTTCAGGGCTATTTCGCCTCCCCTAATGCAGGCTGGTCCTTCACTGCCATCATCAGGGCTTTGACAGGAAATTTTCATCAGCCCATCCAAACTAGCCAAGGCAAACATGGGACTGCGGTTCCTCATGGGTGTTTTTTCTGACTAGCTCTTTGCATTACCTCTCAGTTAGTTTATTTCATGCAGAAACTTCTTTAACTCCTCCATGAAGCCAGGATCCAATCTGTCCACAGAGACACATGTAACCCCTAAGTGGCCTATAGAACAGCTTCTGAGTTACATTTAATATTTATGTACTTGATATTATGGAACTGATTATTCCCTGGGTTTCTACCATTTGGCATGCCCGTTACCAAAGCTTTTATCCATGTGTTTCAATTCCCATTCTCTTTGTTTCCTTCTCATTCGTATGAAATGAATCAGAAAAGGATGTGCTCCACCTCGGAGAAGAGTATTTCATGCAGCTTAACAGGACAGTAAGAACTACCATTGTCCCAAAAGGAAGGCATGGGTGAATCAAAACTTATAGTGGGGATGAGGTGGAGGAAACAATAATTGGCCTGGACGATAATGCAGACATGCTGAACAGAATGCTCTGGGCAAACACCAGAGTCAAAATGTGAGTTTGTACCTCTCTAGAAAAGTCCAAAAAGCATTGCCATGTAAAGGGATTAAATCACACCCAGCTCTCAAAGACAATCCTGCTTTATAGCACCAGCTAGCTCTCCAGGAATACGAGGAACTCACTGATTTACCCCTGATGTCTGAGTTACCCATGAAGTTAATGCACATGTTTGCTTAAAAGCATCCAGAACTAGGGTGACAAAATCCCCTTATATAAATTTCATGGGACTCCCCAGGAAGGACAGAGAATTTAGACACATTGACTTCATAGCACTGCACTGATTTCAGCCCAAAACATTGGCATAGTACCTCCCTTTTTAATAATAATCTAATGCTTAATGCCCTGGGCTCCTCTTCTGCTGCAGCAGGGTGACAGCACAGCACGCAGGAGGCAGACTGGCTGCACCCATAGTGAGTTCACCCAGCTAGGAAGGAGCAAAGCTGAAGGATTTTGTTCCCAGGGCTGTGACTTTCTCTTTGCTAGTAATGCACAAACGTTTTATAGAAAACAAGAGCTCAGATCTTGGACCATCTTTATCTTGGGTGAGTACCTTCATTTGGAGATGACGTTTGCCACTGATTTTGCTTTGGAGGTCTTCCTTGGCTCTGTAGCAGCAGTGAGAAGCCTGACTTTCCCACACAGTCAGCAGAGACAGGTAGCTGCTTAGTTAATTGGTCTAAATTGCCTTCTGAAGGCTTTCAGAGATGTCTGCAGTGGTTATATGGGACACTTAGCCTTTCTCCAGGCTCTCACATGTAGATATTGCAATTCTTAATTCCATGCTTCTGACTTAGTCCGGATCTGACTCTTTCTGCAACACAACTGGAAAACTTTTATTATTAAACGCAAAGCCAGTTCAGAAACTAATGGCTGAATCTTCAGGGGGGGGGGGGTTGGATGGGGACCAAACCAAAACAAAAAAAATTGCATTTCTTTGTTGATCTAAGCACCAGAGCTAAAGTCAATCTGATGTCTTCTGGAGACATGCTCCATTGTGGCGTCACACCAGTGAGATCGTGCTGCTGTCTGATAAACTCAGCCTGTGTTTTCTTAGTTGTCCTGTCCTGCCCTGGAGGGCTGTGTGGAGAGAGCCTCAGAGATGACTCAGTTGCATTCTGCAATCAGGAGCAGAGTACTGAGGGGCAAGACAATGCATTTATGAAAGTTTCATTATGAAAGTTCAATATCTCTTGTTCTGTTGCTGTTGGTTTTACTGGTCCAGGAGGAGAATTTCTGCATGCTGTTCTCTTTGTCTAGGATAGTCCTAATTCAGGACAGCATCCAGCTGTGTTTGAGCACTCTACTGAACAGGTTTGAATGCAAAAGCATGACTAAGCTGAGTCCTGTATTGGGACCTTTTTGGCATTAAGTTAAATTGAAAATCTGCACAATGGAGCTCTAATTCTCATCAAAAATAGAAAAGTGTATTTTCCTTTTGCACTTTTCTTCTTCAAAGTGCTTTCAAAATATTAATTAGTTAATCCCACAGTGATTCCGGCATTCAAACATTTCCTACAATAATGATAAAAACTTTCTGTAAATGTTAATGTGCCACTGAAATTTGAAAATGTAGAGACTGTACTGGAAAAGGGATGTATTCTGTCAAAAAAAGCTCTGTCTGAAGCATAAACGGTAAAGAATGAAAGATTACGCATAATAATATTGTTGAAAGATACTTAAAGTTCAGATGTAAAATTTAAAACTTTCCCCTTCTGAGGAGAAAAGTGTTCCCCCTTTGAAGTGTTGCTATCAAGCCTTCTTAGGACTTTCTATGACCCACCCTTTCCTTTCCATTTTATCTCATTGTGTTGAACATCATCCAGCTCTAAAAATAAGTGTTCATTATATTGACTCAGTGTTAGTGAAACCCTCCTGTAGCAAGAAAAAAACAAACCAAACCAAAATAACCACTTCTTCATTTTCAGATCAAGTTTAATACAATCAAAATGCTAATATGCTCAGAGTGAACTATGAGAAGTTGTCTTAATCTTTATTCTTCAAAGGGGGTACAGTCTGGAGGAGTGCTGAGAGCCCAGCTGAAGCCAGTACAGGTACTCAGCAGGACCCTGTTTTGCTCTCATGAAACTGGTGTGTCAGTGACTCCAGAAGGAGCACAATACCAATGGGCATTTGCCAGGTACTCGGTATTTAGAAAGGAATTTAGCATATCCCAGGTGGTGACAAACAGATGCCACCAGCTTTTGTTTTCACCTGGAAGCATTAGTGCTGGGCAGAACCTCACTCCATACCACAGATGCCTTTTCCTCGGCAGATGAAACCCAGACATGATGACCGAAAAAAATATTAATGCTGTAACAGAAGACTTGAAACTACCCAAGCAACCAACAAAAAATAAAAACAATGTATATGTAAAAGAAGGACTCTCCTCCAAACAAGCCGAGCACCCTGGGGAAGCAGAAGGGGTTTCAGAAGTTCGTTAAGGACTTTGTTTATGGAAGGTACTTAATACCCTGTACCTTGGCCCTGTGTCAGTCCCTGAAAACAAAGATTTCAGAGTATTAAGTAGTATAAAAAAAAAAAAAACAGTGAAAGGCAGAGCATTACAGTAAGCAGTTAGTGAGCTTGCTCTGACATCCTCTGGTGTAAATCAGGAGTAATCCCACTCAGCTCCTGATTTCATCCCGTCATATTCCCAGTGGAATTATAAATGAAGTGATATTATAAATGGTGTAAAACCAGAGTGAGACCCTACATCAGACCTTGTTTCTGTACAATGGGTGCCAAGATGACACTTTGATCCTTGAGCTTTCCTTCCTTACATCACCAAACTGAACTTACTCAGGTAAAAGCCAGCCAAAAACCCCTGCCATGCACATCTGCAGAAACAGAAGCTGAGCACTAGACACTGCTAATGATTCCACTCCTTCAAGGAAGGATCGACAGTGAAGATCGACAAGGAAGAACACAACAGTGTGTTCTTGTGTCTCCCCTCCACCTCTGCCCAGTGTTTTCCCAGCAGCAATATGTGTCTGCACCTAATTTCTTTTGCAGGATTGTATGTGTCCTGAGGCAACATCCTTCCCCTGTGACAAGGATTAATTGGGCTCTCAGCTGAATGAGACTGTGAAGCCAATGACTTGGCCTTGGTGTAAAGCAACTAGCATTGGTGAGCTGCTGTTTCTACTTGCCGTAAATCTTTCATAGTACTGACAAGAAATCTTTAAAAAAGAGGATGGCTGAGATCACTGTGGTTTGCAGCTGTTCACAGAGAATTTTGTAGCGAGGACCCTGTCTGAGGAATACTACCCAGCTACTGTCTTCTTCCCTCCCTGGCAAGCATACCCAGCTGGCTGCATAAGAGCTTGCAGTTCTCTGCCGGGCTCAGTCCTGCCTGAAAAGTTTCCATTTAAATATTCACTTTTTGTTCAGCATACTTAATGACTATTGCAATTATTTACAACTTACATACTAAATTTCCAACAACCTTGTGCTGCCTTGAGATCATTAGCTTTAATGAAGGCAGAAACAGGCGATAAGGTCACAAAGTCAGTTCTCTGTTGAAGCTTTTAAGTTCTGCGAAGAGATTTGGGGACTGAATTTACCTTTCCCATCCAGTATAGGGGCATCTGCTCCAGGTTCAGGCACTTTTTTGCAGTCTTCAAAGATGACTTGCTGCGTTTGGGGCTATTCAGTGTTGAGAAGAAGAGGAGTAGGGGCAGCAATTGCTCAGGATTATTCTGCCCTAGGGAGTCCATGCTCCTGCAGTGGCTCAGAAGGATTCTGAGCACAACAGAGAGATGTTAACTCTTACAACTGATGCAAGTCGTTCCAGAAATAAAACTGTCCCTACAGTCCCAGATACAGGAAAGAGAGCCCATTTGCCCTGACTAACACCAGTCTCAGCCTCATCACCTGGACAAACTGGATCCTCAGCTGACAAGTTCAACCTGTGGAAGGCTCTGAGTGTTTTTCAACTGACTTAAGAGAAGTGAATGAACAGCTGGTGTATGGTCTCAGTCCCTTAAGGGTGGCTACATTGCTTTCCCAAAAAGAGAAGCTAAGCAGCCTTCAGTAGTAAGGTAATTTAAGAGAAAAAAATTACCTTTCCTGCCACAAGTTAAGAAGCATATCCAGGGTACAGGGGTACACTTCTTACATAGGTAAGAAATAATCTCCTTCTGCTGTTGACCTAACTCACCGAGGAAAATTTTGCAGCTGGTGAACAATGGAAGATATTTACTTAGGGATAAAAAAGGATCTTCTCTTAATAATCTTATTGAAATTCTGCTATGGCAAATTCCTGGAGACATGGGGACAAGGCAACGCAGCTCACTCTAGAAAACAGACTGACAGAACAACTGACAGACTAACACAAGTTAGATCTGAGAGCAGAGCAAATGATGCAGTGCTGTCCCTCACAGAGCTGTATGAATTATTTGTTATGATTCCTTTTGTTGAATTTAGATGTTTTTTCTCTTTGCTGAATGGTTCTGAGCAGATGGTGTCTTGAACTTTTCTCAGGCTTGTTTATTTCTATTTATTCAATGAATGTACTGGATTCATGGGAGCTGTGAAGTACTGCTACGAGTTTGAAATATGTGCCATGTGATCAGTCATCCAGATCATGTGGACTTGTTATTTTGCCTTAAAAAACAGTAATTCAGGCAATAAAAACTCACATTACAGGAAAAAAAAAAGAAAAAAGAAAAAAGAAAAAAGAAAAAAGAAAAAAAACCCCAATATTTTTAGTATCTTTGGAGAACTGGCAGGTAATGCCAATACAAAAAAAGGTGCAGACTAGCTGTGAGTCCTGGGGGAGAAGGGCCATTCTGCACATGACCTTCTTTGCAGTAATTTTTCTTGCAGGAAAGAGGCAAGGCCACAACTATGCCAGCCAGAGGTGAGGAAAAGGGCCTAGCCAAGGTGTACAGGGCAGGAGAAGGGCTGTTGAGGTTCATCCAGCCCTTGGACTATAGCCCCCACTGCTCCTCCAAATGAGCACCAACAATAGGCCAGGAAGAGCTGGAGCATGTCTGGAGTGGTGACTACATGGCTCTGGGGGCTATGGTGAAGACCATGGGGTCCCAGGTGGTTTTCTCCTTGGTCCTGCCAGTGAGAGGGAAGGGCCTGGGGAGAAGGTGATAGATCCTGCAGGTTCACAGCCAGTTCCACAGCTGGCATTGTTGATAGGGATTGATTTGTTGACAGGGCTTTTAAAACCACAGGACCCTCTTTGAGGATATAGGATAAGTGGGGAGAGATGGGACCCACCTGACCTGATGGCCTTCTATAGTAAAATGACTGGGTTTCTGGATGAAAGGAGAGCAGTGTCTCCCACAATATCCTTGTATCCATGTCAGGACATTATCATCTGGAAGGGTGGACAAGCAGATGGGTAAAAACCTGTTTTGGCAGTTGGAGAGCAGTGATTAATGAGTTGTACTTGATCTTGAGGCCAAGAACAAGGGGAATAACACCGAGATCTGTCCTGGTAACTGCCCTGTTCAACATCTCTATCAATGACCTAAAGGAGGAGACAGAATGCCCCCCTCAGCTAGTTTGCAGGTAGCACCAAACTTGGGGTGCAGCTGCGGTCCAGTACCATGCTACAGGGGAGGCTCTCCCTACTCAGACTCTGCTAATGAACTATTCCCATGCTCATTCTGCTGTGTTGCATGTTTGCATCTGTGTAATTACAGACAGAGGATGTTTCCAGAAGACTTCTCTTGCTTCCTTTGTTTTGAATTTTCAGGAACAAAGGGACATCAAGATGATTTAAGTTTTAAAACCCTTTGTATTAGCCAACTTTGCTCCTTCTCCTCCTCCGCCTAGTAGCTCTGAGTGTTGATCATGGGGAAGATGAAAATGACAACTCTTTCCACATCTGGAAACCGAAGAGAAAAATTCTGAACTGTCATTTCCAAAAAGCTTTTGCTTTTATTCTTGATGCCTTGAAGGAAGAGCTGCCTCCTCCTGAAACCAGCAGAACTGCTTTCGCTAGGTTTCCCATATAGTCCTTCAGCTGCCTAGGACTCACTTGGGTTTCTTTTGCCCTGAGGTCTTTTTTTGTTCTTTGGGGTTGAGGGTTGTGGGGGTGAGTTAGTTTGGGGATTTTTTTTCCTTGTTTTCTCCCTCCTCTCTTTTTTGCTTGCTTGCTTTCCTTCTCATTGCGTGTTTTGATGATTTATGCATGCTGAGATGCAAGATGCTTCTGGGAATGCCTGTTGCTATTCAGATGCCTGGAGGAAAAACCTTTTGTAGGGAGTTGCTGAAGTTACTACTAAAATCATTTTAATATTATGTTCTTCTGCTTTCCAACTTTAATCATCCCTAATCCACTTGGAGACATTATCCTGGTCAAGAAGGCTTGTCTATTGCTTGGGCTACATTTCAGTTGAATATGCACTCTGTTTTTTTCTTTTGGAGATTCAGGGACTTGAGAGATGTGGGAAGAGCAATTGCCAGTGAAAACTGAGCCAACAAAGTTGTTAGGAACCTCAGCCTTCTCCATGTCAGTTGTTACCAGATTCCCTGCGTTATTTATCAGGAGGGGTACAAATTCTTTTGTCTTCCTTTTCTGACTGAGGTACCTGAAGAAGCCCTTATTATTCTTCACTTCCCTTGCCAAATTTAGCTCCAGCTGTGCCTTAGCTTTCCTGATCACTCCTCCTTCTTTTTTACAAACTTTGCAAAGAAAGCCACTGTGACAGCCTTTGCATGTTTCTCAAAGCAAGGACCATTGCCTGCCTGTTTGCACAACAACTCCAGGCAGTTCCAGAGGGACAGGGAGGAGGATGAAGAGGAAGCTCCTCTATGCAAAGATGGCCAAGGAGCTGGGCTGTAAATCAGCTACTTCAGGAGGGAGTTTGCAGCAACCACACAGCCTGTGGGACCCACCAGGGCCTCCCGTGACCAAGGTGTTAAATCCTTGGGTGGCTCAAAGTCAGCAGAGCCATGCCAAAGTCCTTGGAGGTCTGCCACATGATGCTACCAGAAGATATGGCACAGAGTAGTCTCATTTTCTCAGCCATATGCGTATGTGCTGATGCAGAGAGGAATGTAATGCAGAGCTGGAGATAGTGCCATGTTTGCTTTAGAAATTAGGATCTATAGGAATTTATTTTCAAATTTCCCTCAGTCATCACCAAAATGCTTACAGCGTTCAAAACATGGAGGAAGGATATTTCTTTGTATTATTGCTTGGGGAAGGTGCCCTTAAATTTCATTATGCTCAGCCTCTGCAGTGCAGAATAGCTTATTATTATGTGGCTGCCAGAGAGGATGCTCCTGGGAAAATGACAAACATCGAAACAGAAGTCCAAATGGCAGCAACTGTGGACAGCATGGTCGGATCCTCTCAAGCCAGCCATTTGCAGCCTTGCAGGGGCCTGCAAGCCTCTGCAATAAGGCTCTAAGTGGTACATCTGACAGCGTGCAGTTAGCAGAATAGCTTGCACCGTGCTGCTCACAAGTCCCAGGGGCAAACCAAGGGGACTATTTAAGCACAACGAAGTGACCACCCCATGGCCACGTTGGACAGGAGTATGCATTGCAGCTGACCATGGCAGGTCAGAGCAACCTCTGAAGCTGTGCCAGCAGATTAGAGCAGATACCATCCAAGTTTACCTCAGGAGGCCACATTTACAACACAGCAGTCTGTGCTGAGCTCTTTGCTAATGGGGAATCTGGCTTTGATGACTGCTTGGACTTAACTGCTTGTTAAAACTGCGGGTTTAGAATTCAGACTTCCGAAAAAGTAATTCAGGGCTGTTGTTCCTTATGTTCTTCTATATTAGTCTTGCAATGTTTGATGTTTTTAAGATTGCACGGACGTGGGACCATGATTATCCCATGTGCCTTTGTCCGGCTTGATCCGTAACCACTTTTAGGTGGGTACAAGTGCCACGGGGTTCCCTTTGCCCGTCAGTGCCAAGGGACTGCGTGTGTGTTTGTACTTCACCCTCTTACTGTCTGGCTTGGAGCAGAGCGAGTCAGACGCCTTTGAGGTTTTCTCTAATTGTGTCAGCTACCCTTGTTGGGGTCACCAGAAATAGGAGAAGTATTCATTCCCGTGCAATAAAAGGTGGTGCACTTTAACACACTCAGGAGGAGGGAATCGTGCGCAAGTAATAATTCATTTGATGATCTGACTGAACTTCTGAAAATACCCAGAGACTGACTTGATTCTGCTGGGTTTTTTCCCCATAATTTGATTTTTGTGAGCGTGGATTACCTTTTTGGCATGCTTAGTGGAGTCAAAAGGTAACAGTCCCAGTCATGAGATCTGACAATGTTATGTGACATGCTGCTATTAAGCTACTGCAGGAGTGAGAAGTGATTTCTTAATAAAAAGATTGCCTCTTGGTGCTACAAATCTTCACAGGCTCTCCCCAAAGCATGATTTGTAAGCAACTATCTTCTCTGTGTAAGAAAAGTTCTTACAGCCTAGAGCGTGTTTTGTTCTCTGAAAGGAAACATATTGCTTCTTCCTGCAAAATTTAGTTGCAGCACTTCTGATCTTGAGTTTATTCTAAATAAGAAATCATTTCCTATCATGGAAAAGCCTAATCAAATTTAATTCTAAGAGCTGAAAATCAACAGTAATTAAAACTGCAGTGTCTAGGCCGAAGCAATATATGTTTTAATGATAAACAAACTCAAATGGTTGAATTAAGCAGCTGTGTCTATATAACCCTCTTTGATCTTCAAATTGGTTCTCTTGCTGCTTTTCTAGTACAGTACACAAATACATTAGTGGACTCTTTAATCCAGCAGTTAAAAACATAACAATGTAAAATGGCTTGAAGTTGAAGTAAATAAAATTCAAACTGGAATACAGTGAACATTTTTAATAGTGAATGTCATACCTTTTGATCAGATTATCACTCATAAACTATATAAAATGATTAAATTATATAGAGAAAATGATTCAATTTAATTTTTGAAATGTAAATTCCCTGCCAGCCTTTCCTGTCCAGAATAGATCACATTCCTGAAAAATGTTTTAAATGTGTTATATCAGTGGCTACATGAGAAAACAGTAGATCCGTCACTGCTAGGAAGCAATGAGCTTATTGTTCACGTACTACTCAGCACGTCTGTGCAGACATGCCCCTGCTACTGGCTTGTCCCTAGCATGAAGCTGCCATTGCCAGAAGAGTTCACCACATCTACCTTTCTCTGCCGACTTTCCTGAGTGTGCCTGAGGCAGAAAGGGAGCCACATATGTGGAGGGTCTGTCCATGCCGTGCCCCCACCTTGGCGAGCTGGAGACAGGGTCCCTCCATCCAGGTCCACAGCTGCAGTGGCACAAGGCAGACCAGGAAACACCAATAGGCAACTGTACAGTGTCAAATGCAAATAGAATAGAATAGAATAGAATAGAATAGAATAGAATAGAATAGAATAGAATAGAATAGAATAGAATAGAATAGGAGTAATTTCAGTTGGAAGGCACCTACAACGATCATCTAGTCCAACTGCCTGACCAGTTCGGGGCTGACCAAAGTTAAAGTATATTGTTAAGGGCATTGTCCAAATGCCTCTTAAACACTGACCACCTCTCTAGGAAGCCTGTTTCAGTGTTTGACCACCCTCTCAGTACACCTCTCCTGGTGCAGCTTTGAACCATTCCCCCGCGACCTATGACTAGATACCAGGAAGAAGAGATCAGCACCTCCCTCTCCACTTCCCCTCCACTTCCCCCTGTTGAGAGCAATGAGGTCGCCCCTCAGACTCTTTTTCTCCAAACTAGACAAACCCGAAGTCAGCTCAAGTGTGTGAACTTCAGAAAACATTCAGACTTCAGAAGTTTGGAACTTTTTTGGCTTCTGTAACGACTCGAAGTGTTTACCAACAAGGATTCCTTAGGGGTGGACATACAATTAAGTCCTGATCTCATTAGGATCCATCCAAGGTAATGGTCACACAGGTAATGATGGAGGCAGAATTGCCCATTGTTGTGGCTTCTTCAGAAGTTTTGCAAAAATGAACAGTTACAGATAAAGAACTGCAAACTTGTGTCTTCTAGGGAGCCCAGCCATACAGCAAACACATTCCCCTTGTCAAGTCCATGATCAGCTCCCTGTGTGCCTATTCATGCTCAAGAACTGCCATCACTACTAACAGTAGTCTGGTTTCTGTCTTCTTTATTCACAGCTCTTCATCCATTTCTGCAAGATGCAGTGGCCACACCCATGAAGACTGGTTGCAAGCTGATTGCAAACTGGCCAGTTTATTATCTGTTCAGCTGGTGCTGCTGAAGGGTCTTCATATTGGATTGTAGGACTGCTGAATCTTTTTCTTGTTCCTGATAAGGAACATATTTCTCACCAACCTGACTCCAAGCTATCTGTGCTCAGTCTTTTACACCACAGGGATTATTTCAAAGACTGAAAACTACAAGCATATTGGAAAAATTTGTATGCAATGGCAGACGAACGATAGCCTGGACCTTCCCTAATAGTTAATGAGTCGCATCCCTGTGATGAATACATATGCCTAAAACCAGCAACTGTTAAGAGAGAAATATTTTCATGTGGTAAACAGAGTGCAACGTAACCACACACCAATCAGCTCTCTTTGACAAACGACATGAGATGAACAGAGTTCTGCAGTGGAGTTGCAGATTGGAGAAGCATGTGAGTGTGTGCAACCCAGGCTGAGCCAGCTAGTCAATACAAAAGCACGTTACAAGCTTTAATTTTGGCATGTATTCCTAAAAGGTCAACATTTGAGCTAGCTTCACACCAAAGAAGACTGGATGCAGCTCACAGTTTGGAATTATATTTAAATGTTTGCACTGACCGCAAGTATAAAGTTATTGACAGTCATTTTGTTGGGCTCATCAGAAGATACCATTTTCTGCAGTATACAACCATCCTTGTCATGTTAGAATTCAAAGTAGAGACAAGTCAGAGACTGACGGTGCTGGCAGACTAAGGCATCTGTTGTCTGTATTGATGATCTTCTATGAGTAAAAAGGCAGCGGCTAATCAAAGTGCCGGAGGTTAATGTGAATGGCAGCACAGAGTGCACTAAGATGCTGTTGACTTACCATCTTTTTACAGCTTTTTGTTGTATATTGCCAAAATAGCTTGTTATGAATAGACAGCTCTGCAGCGCTGTGTTCGTAAAATCCTGGACACTTTAACCAAAATACCAGTGAGACAAATCAGACCTGTGGATGCTGTAAAGTTGAGATATATAGCCTTTGCTAAACAGTACAAGTAATCAACTGAATTTGTTTATAGTTGCTATTTCTTCACTGAAACCTAGCTGGACTCGTTATCAAAATGATCTCCACCTCTGTCATACCTGCTGGAAGATGACTTGTTCCAATAGTCAAAACCTTTAAGTTTGAAATCAATATTGCATTATTGTGTAGTTGTGACAATATGGGTAGTAGCTTGTTTCCTAGCTTTTTTACCTGTTGGCTGCGCATGAAGTCCTTTTTAAGCTAACACATCTCTGTTGGAATTTAAGCTTGTTATTTTGAGACCTGCCAATTTAGGACATGCCTAAATCATACTGTCCAAAGGTTTCCTGGCACCCAAATGACATCATGACACCCAAGGCTGCTTAGTGTGTGGACTGTGTTCCTCAGAGGAATGGCAATTCTGAGCAGTTTTGACAAACAGGAACTAATCATTGAAATCCAGCTATCGAAGAGCACAATTCATCATCAGGAGGTCAAACTTATTTAGCATTTTCAAAACTTACTGTTAACAATGTTAGACATTTCAAGAGTTTTTTGTGGTACTCTTCTGAATTGAACCTGGTTTAAATGTATACTGACACTTTGTGGATGTGTTTAATCCATATTTGGGAAGTCTTGGGTAGAAGAGGTTGATACACCTCTTGATTTAAAAGTTATAAACAGGTCCAATCTTCTTCTCTTATTACTAGTTTTACATGCACATATTAAGAGGATAACTAATGCAAACATCAGTTACAATTTTTTTTGGATCAGAAGTAGGAAATAGCTATTGCCCCAAATGTATTATTTCTGAGTAATGTGATTTCAGAAAAAGTACAGTTTAAATATTTAATAAGTAAAAATTAATAATAAACATCTATGTCAAAGCACAGAATGTATGTCTTCATATAAATGTTTGGAAAAAACCTGAACTGCTAGAGCAAAAAGAATGTACGTTGCTTTTCCAAGCCAACAGCAAAATGAAATCTGAAAGCAGAAAAAAAAAATTATATTTGACTGAGAGAATATGTTAAACAATGAAGTCACCTAAACTGCTTGCAGCATATAAGCATACCTAGTAGAGGCTCACAGGGATCACAACAAAGCCCAACACTATTGAACATTTTTAATCCATAATCTCAAAGTAGGTACCAAATATCTAGTGGAGACAACATACAGACAGGGAATGCTGAAGCTTGATGTGGACAATGAAAAAATGAGGTATGAACAACAATGGTGATTAAGAAAGCACCTGGGAAGGTGGTGGCTTTTCCATCATTTGATGTCCTCATCTGAAGATTTCATTTATCTTCAGATGAAGACTTTGATGTCTTTTGGGGAAATATGCTATAGCCAAACAAGTCATGCTTTACTCAAATATAAGTTAGCTTGCTCAAGACGAAGGTAAGTGGATAAAATTAAAGGAAATACCCTGAGATTTATAGGAGGTTAAATCTCTTTTGCACTTTATTGAAAACTGTCAGACTGAGTTGAAAACTCTGAATTTAATGTGCTAGTGATACTTCCAAATTTTTTCATTTTTTTCTGATACAAGTAGCTTAAAACATCAAGCCTGGCACCTTCTAACCCAGATTTTCAAGTGACATTTGGCTACTTCAGCCCTTCATACATTAACAGTAAAATCTAGATAGAGGGGAGAAGATGGTCTTCTGAGTTCCTGAATCTGGGTGCACACCATTGTTCCACCACGGGGGTGACCCTGACGTGTGATCCATAATCTCCCATTTTTCTCCCCAAGTCCTTGCTTCCACAGAAAAGAAACCTTTGCGTGCTGAGCAATGGGAGAGGCAGCATGCTTCACAGGTCCCCAGTCCAGGCAACCAGGGGACCAGAGTGTTGTGTGTACCACAACCCTCACTGGTACGTAAATCTAAAGAGTGACTACAACAAAGTACTTACAATCTTCACTGTGTACATAACTGAGTCTCATGCTTATTCTTTTACTGAGTAATAATGAGACAATGAGCTCTTCCACTGATATCACTACTCTCTCTGACACTTATCTTAAACTGATCACTACTCTCTCTGATCTCATCTTAAAATGTAATTTTTTCTTTTATTCCATAGGTCTGGAGAACACAGTTCATCCACCTCAAGTCGTGTTGGAAATTGCCTTGCGCTTTGCCACATCAAATGACTTTCATTGATTAACTTGCAAGATCACAATTTGAGTTGTGCAGTAGTAGAGATCAATGGATCAGTGCTGGAATGAGTGAACAACATTGCCTTCATCTTCGCCCTGCACATACTATTTAAATGAAGAAATGATTTATGCTTTTAAAAATACGTTTTTGAGCTCTTTCTCCTGCCTTCTTTTCCCTCGAATTGGGAAGTGCAGAGCTGGAGTAGGAATGGAGCAATTCTCAAATATGTGAAACATATTTTCCACATGATTGCAGGGCTGAAGATAACTTAGCATGGTTTGGACCCTTGGGGAGCTGAACTCTCCAATTCATGTATTCTGATTTGACCGAACCATGAATAAATTATAGTTTAAAACCTGACAATTTGCATTTACTGATAATCAAAAGAGTATTAGGAAGATGTATTTTGTATATTGTCATATAAACTTGTAAATGCTATGCCACTGCGGTCCAGATACTTCTGCCCAAGGGCAGTGACTTCTGCTCACTAATTCTTTCACCAGTGGCTTTCCAGTTTGGAAGCACACAAGAATTTTCCTGTATTCATGTCAAGCTTTATTTCAGGCTCACTTTGAAGCATCACTTTTCCTGGCTTATCTCTTCCATACTGATCCATACTGTAAAACTCACAGTGGTACAAAACACCCTGCCAGGAGGATTTCCATTTGAGGCAATGCTGAACCTGGTGACAGCCTCTGTGTACCCTGGAGCAGGGTAGGGACTGGGACACTTTCTCATCAGAGGAGGATTACAACTTTAACCCTATGTTCTCTAAGGATAACTGCTTCAGATAGCCATTTTGGATAATCTTCATAATCCACTGACTTAATTTAAATGCTCCAAACATGCTTGTACTTGGTTGTATGATGAAAATAAGTGTGTGTTTGCTGGGATTTTGATACAAACCCAAGAAAACCAGACACTCAAAACTGGAAAATGGATGGTTATCTGTCAGACTCCTGTGAAAAAAGCCCTTTCTAAATATGCCTTACTGGTGTTGTCATATTAGATTTTTTTCCTGTAAGGAAAACAGATTGCTTGCTTCTTTATGGGAAATTACTGTATTGATATACTCAGAACATCACTTAATGCTGATATAACCTAGTCAGCTGCACTGTATCATCTACATTTTCATTCCTGCATATATTCATTGAGTGACTGGACTACTGGCTGTAGTTTTAGACTATCTGCCCACCTTATGTCTACTTACTATATTATAGAGGCTGCCCCTTTAATTTTCATATGTGTTTTTCTGGAGTTGGTAGTGTTCTGATAAATTTGTAGTTAATATTCTAAGAGTACAGTTTGTATTAGCTGTGCAGAATGGTCTTGCATTGCTCCCATGAGCAGCTGACATTTTCAATGACGAATATACCTCTGCGCATCCAAACAGCTGTTTCCCAGAGTACCCAGCGCTCACAGTACTGATGTGTAAAGGTGTTTTACTAAAAGAGGGTTCCTATTTCAAGCACTGGAGTTAAAGCAGAAATGTACGGAACAAAATCTGAAGCCCATCATGCGGGAATTGGGCTCTAGACGATTACAATGGTTCCTCCTTAAAATTAAGGGCAAATTTGTGAGAAGCCCTGTTAAATATTATTTTTAAATGATCATTGATTGTGTTTCATATCTGATTTATTTACACATACAACCCTGAGACAACAAATTGGAAGTGAGAAAGCACTATAAAAAAAATTCTTTTCAAAAGTGGTAAAACAAAGCGTCATTGCTGAAATAGTTTATTTGCAACTTTCAAAACAAAAAGTGTTTTTTCAAAGCAAACCCAAAATGTGTTTCAAAGCTGAATTATGTCAAAATCAACTAAACATTTCCGTTGCACTGAAGTGGTACTTTCCAACAGAGAACTGTTTAACCAGAAAACCCTTGACACCCCCTGGCCTTGAGGCAGGGCTGGAGCGCCCAGCAGAGTGATGCTGGCCCTGCCTGGGCAGGACACCAGGATGCTCGTGGCTGGGGTACGTCGGGGAGGCAATCCACCTTCACTCCTCGCCACGGCGTGTGTGCAGAGGCTCTGCTGAGCTTAGTATCAGCTGTGCCTTTAATGAAAAACTCTCTCCCTTATTTTTGCGGTCTGCTTCTCCTAACTTGCTGCTCCCACAGTCCCTTAACGTATAATTGTGTTCAGGGAACTGAGGCAACCAGCTCTTTCTGAGGCTGTTTTCCATGATAAACAAAATAATAACATGTAAAAACTGTTAATAAATGGCACTTCCCTCAAGAGGGAAAATACTACCTCAGTATTATCCCATTTTCTGCTTATTCAAAGAGTGAGAATCTCAAGGTCAAATGAACTGAGGCCTCCCTCAAGGCAATGCTAATGCCAGACTGGCTGTGCACGCCAAGCTGCTGGCCCAAAGGTTATGCATTACAGGCTTTGACTGTCAATATTCTTATATTGCTGTTTTTCCTTTCTATTTACCATTCTCCTGCACTGCATCACTTTTATATCAGGCTTTTAAAAACTCTTTTCTCCTCCTATGACCTGAAATTTTCAAAATAGTAGCTACTGTTTGTAGGTGAAGAAACAGGCTATATATAAATACTTATATACCCTATGCACAAAAAAAAGCTGGGTTGAAGGAACTATTTCAGGAGGCTAAAGCACTTGAGTTGTGCACTCAAGAATTAGGAAGAGCAGGACTATCTGTGCAGTTTTAACTTATCCTTCTGCCACCCTTATATAAAACTGCTGAAGCACTTTATATAAAAGTGCTGAAGTGAGTGAAGTTATTGTATCTCATGAGACTTGTAATTTATTCTCCTTTTTCTTGTTTTAAGCTCTGATTGAACCACATTTCTGATAACCTACCACAGACAAATACTCCATGCTGCAGTGTTCCTTCACCAAGAAAGGGCATGATGATACACTGCTACAGAAACTGGTAAGCAAGGAAAAAATAGTTACTAAGAAATCAAAACAGCATGCTTTTTATGAGGAATTTGAAAAACAAAGCTTCAACTGAAACATGGTCTTAAAAGAAATCTGCTATGCAATACTCTGACAAAAGCAAATTCAGGTTGGCAGTTCCGTTCCAAACTTCACTTTTAATTTTTAAGCTATTACACTCAAAAGGACCTCTGAATGTATTTGCATTAGGAAAGGCACATTCAGAGGTTTTAAAGCCATCCCTGTTCACAGGAAGGGAGAGAAGACTTGGGACTGAGGGGACTGGGATTTTCTTTCTCCTCCATCCTCCCTTCATGTAAGAACAGCACCAGGTTGCTCAGGGCAGAGGAGGGAGGTGTGCCTGCATCCTCTGGCTGCCTGCCGTGCCCTAAAAGGGAGGTAGCTGGGAGGGGAAGAGAAGTAGAAGGATTCCTCTAAACACCTCAAGATTGGCACCAGAATTCCGCTGTTATTGAAATAAGAAAGTGCAGAATTTTTGCAATGTTGCCATAGGGCTCCCTTATGGGGCTGTGCCACTGGAGATGGACCTGAGGGTGGACACCTCTTCTAGGGTACCCACACAAGGAAGGTGAGAATTCAGACGAAACACATGAATTCTTTTCCCCCTGCAGAACAGAATGGCCTCCATCCCAGTTCAAAACAAAAATCTGAGTTTCAGAGAAAATGTTGGTTGGAGAAAGGACTGGATGAGCATCCTGCCTTTGTGAGAGAAAACTAAAATGCTTTGCATCATGCAATAGAACTGAAACACCACCATCAAATGTGTACCAGCTGTTTGAGAGGTTTTACTCCTGAGGATGATACAAACACTTTGCATGCTATACTACAGATGGAACTGTAAGTTAGAAAATCCCTCACTGGCCTAGCATCTTTGAATAAATATTCACATTTCTGCGGAGTTCAACTCAGTTCCAATTATATTTTTTATTCTCCCTCCATTCAAACAGAGTATAATCTAGTCATGGGATCAGATCATGTTACAAAGCATGGTTTTCAGTCAGTGCCCAGTTTACTCAGAGAATTTCAGATCCAAAGTTTGAACAGCTGATTTTGCTCTAATCCTCTGAGCAAATGTTGCATACTGCAAATGTCTGTGTTTGTGTCAGAGGTGTTTACAATTCTGTACATGGAGAGACCCTGCACCAACAGGGAAGTGACAACTGCTTTCAAGGATCAGAAAGATCTATTCCCTGGTTGTTTTGAAAATCCACAGCAAAATCTGCCCAAGTTCTTCTGTTCTGAAAACTGAAAACTAAACATTGTGGAAGATTTAAGGAAAATGTTAAGATATACACAGAACATTAACTATAGCTCATTACGATTTCCTAAAGCATCGGCTTATTTTGTAGTGACACTTCAAATATTGTTTAATTAACGCTCATAGCAGCCTTGAGAATGAATAGACGATATAATAAAACAATAGGATATAATAAAACAATAGATTTAAAAAACTTTAATACATAAAGTAACTATTAGCTCAGATCCTAATCTTCAAAAAATAGTAATTAAGAGTAAGGTGATGGGACAGCACATCACATGCTATCCAATAAAGTGGACTGAAAGCCAGTTCTGCAGATACTGATCTCCTCAGGACTCAAGCAGACAATTAAATACTGTCTTTCACAAAGGATACATGGATGGAAGGTTGACCATGCAGCTGGGTGACTTCACCATTGTGACTTTAGTACAAACCGGAGACATTCCAGAAAGGAGACACTCCATGCATAGTCCCCACATCTGCAACTGGTTTTAAAACTTTGATCTGCAAACTGTTGCTAGAATTGTTTATTTGTATAAAGTTTCTGGAAGGTTTATGTACTGGTTTTGGCTGGGATAGAGTTAATTTTCTTTATAGTAGCTAGTGTGGGGCTATGTTTTGCATTTGTGCTGAAAACAGTGTTGGTAATACAGGGATGTTTTGGTTGTTGCTAAGTGGTGTTCACACTGGTCAAGGACTTTTCAGCTTCCCATGCTCTGCCAGGTGCACAAGAAACTGGGAGGGGGCACAGCTGGGACAGCTGACCCCAACTGCCCAAAGGGCTATTCCATACCATATGACGTCATGCTCAGTATATAAAGCTGGGGAAGAAGAAGGAAGGGGGGACATTTGGAGTGATGGCGTTTGTCTTCCCCAGTAACCGTTACGTGTGATGGAGCCCTGCTGTCCTGGAGATGGCTGAACACCTGCCTGCCCATGGGAAGGAGTGAATGAATTCCTTGCTTTGCTTTGCTTGCATGTGCGGCTTTTGCTTTACCTGTTAAACTGTCTTTATCTCAACCCAGGAGTTTTCTCTTTTACTCTTCTGATTCTCTCCCCCATCCCACTGCGGGGGAGTGAGCGAGCAGCTGCGTGGTGCTTAGGTGCAGGCTGCGGTTAAACCATGACAGTTTAATTCTTACTTTAACCAAATGGATTTCCTTGAAAATAGTTGTGAGAGGAACCCATAAGGGGATTTATATACAGCTGAACTATAGGCAATTCGCAAAATACCCACAATAACACACACAGTTTATGGTCTGTAACCTCCACATCATCTATGGATATTTACCGTTGTTCTAAGGTATTCAATTATTTCCTCAGTGCCTTAGGAGAAAAATAAGGTTTGGATGTTTTCCTAATGGCAGCAGTGCCAGAAAAGATCCTCTCAATGAATGTCTCAGTGCACAGTGCGTTTGATAAAGGGCCATATTTTTAAGTAGCATATGGGAAAAAACAACAAATGCTAATCCTTGGTCCAGGCTTAAAGTTGTTGGGATTTGCTGCAGATGCCACCAATTAGAAATTACATATTTTGCTGTCAAAAAGGAGAATCAAAATTAAAAGGATACAAAGGTTTTAGTTTGCTCCTTCTGTGACAAAAGCCTCCCGGGTAAATGACAATTTTACTCTCTAATTTTTCAACAATCAATCACTTTTTCTCATTGCTGGATGTCAAGAGGGATACTCTTAAATGATAGAGTCCTCTGAAAAGAAAGAGTTGAGAAATCTCAGCTCCGATGATGATGCTTGCCTGTGCATTAGCACCATCCTGCCATCCCAGTCATCATCCACTCCCAGCTGACGAGAGCAAATGGCGTCACTGTGCCGCCTGCCTCGCGCTCCAAGGCCGGGGCACGCTGCTGTTACTCACCACCTCAGTGGCGGTCCGTGTCAAGACAGTGAGGTGTAACGGGAGAAAGCAAAGCTTGTCTGAAGCGCTGAGCTTCATTTCACGTGTCCACGGTGGAGCTTGTCCCCCAGACTCCCACTGTTAGTGGAGACAAGTGGGCATTTTAAGCCAGCAATTCATCTCAGTATGTTAAACACCTTTATCAAGCTGATAAGAATCGTACCCTAGAAGAGCCCATGTTTCTCCAGATAAAAGCTCAGTCCGTGGCAGACATCAGCACCTGCGCTATGCATCCCTTATCACTTGTCCCTTCAGTCAAGAGTGCAAATCGGTCAAAAAAGGCAAAGGATGCACCCACCTTCAAAAGAGGCCAAAAGGACGACGTGGGCAACTACAGGTCACTCAGCCTCACTTGAAACCTTCCTCCCTCGGCACATTGCAGAGCGAGGCCTCTTGTAGAGCATTGCTGAGCACAAGAACCAGCTGACTGGGAACAGTTGGCACAGATTTGCTGAGGATAAACCCTGCCTGACCAGCCTGATTGCCTTCTGTAATAAACTAATCAGATTTTTCAAGAGGAGAGCAGTACAGAGCGGTAAAATCAAGTGCCTTGACTTTAGCAAGGCTTTTGACATCATCTCCCACAGTATTCTTGTATTCAAGATCTGGCTTGGATATTTCATTGATAGCCAGGTGGGTAAAAGGCTGGCAGGCTGGTACAAGGGGAGCACCACAGGGGTCTCTGCTGGGACCTGTCTGCTTAACATCTTCATCAGAAGCAGGAGGAGGCGACTGAGTGCACTCTCATTGTGCTTGCAGATGATTCCAAACGGGGGGGGAGCCTTAAAGAAAGGGCTTCCGTCCAGAGGGACTGGGTCAGGCTGAAGGAATGAGCCATGAGATTCAATAAGGAGAAATGCTGAGTCCAGCCCCGAGGAAGGAAAGACCCCTGCAACAACCCAGGCTGGGGATTGACTACCGGGGAGCCGCTCTGTGGCAAAGGCCCTGGGGGTCCCACTGGGCAGCGAGAAGGAATTGGGCCAGCAGTGAGCCCTGGTTGCAAAGATGGCCAACGGCAACCTGGGCTGTATGAACAGGGGCACAGCTGAATACCGTGAGGATGAGGGATGTGAAAGGAAACAAGAAGGGGTTCTAAAGCTGCATCATCAGTAAAAGGAAGGTGAGAGAAAATGTGAGCCACCTGCTGAGAATGTGGAAAAGGCTGAGGTACTCGATAAGTTCTTCACCTCAGTCTTTACTGGTATGATATGCCATCAGGAATCCCAGACCCCTGAGAGCCATGGGAAAGTCTGGAGCAAGGACAACTTACCCTCAGTAGAGGAGAATCCAGTTAGGGAACATTTAAACAAATTAGACATACACATGTTCATGGGACCTGATGGGGTGCACCCACAAGGGTTGAGAGAGCTGGTCAATGTCATTCAAGGCCACTCTTGATTATCTCAGAGGGGTTGTGGTGATTGGGAGAGGTTTCTGAGGACTGGCAGAAAGCAAATGTCACTCTGACTTTCAAGAAGGGCAAGAAGGAGGACTTGGGGAACTACAGAGTGGCCAACCTCACCTTAATCTCTGGGAACGTGATGGAGCAAATCCTCCTGAAAACCACTGCCAGACACATGAAAGACAAAATGGTGATAGGGAGCAGTCAGCATGGATTTACGAAGGGGAACTCTTGCTTGACCCACCTGATAGCCTTCTGCAATGACAAGACAGGCTCAGTGGATGAGGGGAGAGCAGTGGATGTTGTTTATCTCAATTTCAGCAAGGCTTTCAACACTGTCTCACATAATATCCTCATAGACAAACTGATGAAGTTGTACTAAACAAATGGACCGTGAGGAGGATTGTGAAAACTGGCTGACGGAGTTGTGGTCAGCAGCACAAAGTCCAGCTGGAGGTGTGCCACAGGGGTTGATACTGGGGCGAACACTGTTTAATATCTTCATTAATGACCTGGATGATGGGACACTGTACCCTTATCAAGTGTGTATGATACAAAACCAGGAAGAGTGGCCAATACACGAGATGGGTGTGCTGCCATTCAGAAAGACCTGGACAGGCTGGAGAAACTGGCCAACAAGAACCTTATGAAGTTCAACGAAGGGAAATGCCAAGTAGAAAGCTGAGTTGTCTGATTTAAATTACTTTGTACATTTCTACTTCTGGCAGGCCCTCGTGCATCTACATTTGTGGCTAGATTAGATGGCTGAACAGTATAGATCCAGGATTGCTTCTGCAGGTCTGCATTTCACAGACATCTGATTTATACACAAAAAACCTTGTGTTTCACACTAATTCATGACCAGACAGTAATGCCTATGTATTGGAGTGTTTTTTCAAATACTGACAAAAAGAGTATTTAACTGTTATATCGTCCTACAGGTGATTACCTGATAGCAAACAAATTAAGTGCCACTATTTCCCTCAGATAAACAGAATTTTTCTCCTTAATACCAAAGATAATCTTGTTCTGTGCCATTAGTCATTGTGAGCTCCTCCCAGGTTGAACACCACATCAGCATATTTCAGTGAATGAGCAGATGCTTGGCTGCTGCTATGGGAATAAACTGAGATGTCAGTTTTCATTCTTTCAGGGCTATAACCCTGAAACTGTTTCATGTTTAGCTTTAAATAGACTATTTCAGATTTTATGGGAAATTGTAAATGTTTTACTAAACAGAATGCAATATAGTCATTGCATGAAACAATGAAAAATACGATCTCTGGCATTCCTGTAAAAAAAATAATATATGTATATAATATTAAAAGGCAGCAAATGCTGCTAAGACAATGATGTTGTGTTCATTTATTTTAACAGCAGAGTCCTATTGGCCTCCTTTTGAGGTTAATTTTCTTCTGTTTTTCACAAATCCATCCATGTTTCACTTTTCAGAAAGAAAAGTATGCAAAGTACAATTTGCTGCCAAGTGTCAAGCAGGAATTCACAGGACTGCTGCAAGAGCAGCTCTTTGACATCCCAAGGAACACAGGTATCCGACCTCCCATGAAAGCAAAAGGGAATTTTCCTATCATAATCTGAAAAAGCTTGTGTGCACTTGCATTGCATTAACAGTACAGGGGGTTGGGACAGCCAAAGCTCAAGGGCAACGAAGCCGTGCAATTTGGCTGCCAGTGCTGTGAGCAGCACCGCAGAGGACGCTGGAGCTCAACGCCCTGCCTGCGCAGAGGGACAGCTCACACTGTTCGCTCCCTGGTCATCTTTCCTCCGTGAACATCCCGAGAGAGCAGACAAAGGGGCAGCCAAAAAAATGAAAAGGAGGGAAAAGTCACTGTTAAACACAGTGAACGTTAGAAAGAAACCCTCTCCCCATTCTCACCTCTCTGTAACTGCATTGGGGTACTCTGGAGAGGGGAAGGGGTGAAAATGAGATTTGTCTCAGGATTAATTGACAAAGTGAAAGGAAGCTTAATGAAATGAAAAAACAAAATCACAGTCTGGGTCTGTGAGCATGGTGTTGCCATCAAAATAATCTGCTTGTGGTGCTGGTTTAAACAACTAGGAGAAGCATGTCAGTGATGCTTGACCGCAACACTATCCTGCCTAAGCAGGCAGCTCCACAGGGAAAATGCAAGCCCTTGTCCTTGCTTTCCCATGCAATGATTCACAGCTTCTTCAGCTTCTTATACTTACCATTTCACTTCTGCAACTCTTTTCCCAGGCAGTGACTGGGGCTCCTCTCAGCAGCCAAGGGATGATCTGCCCAGTACCGCAGCGCAGGAGCCTGGGCGCTAGCGCTGCGCGCAGAGCCATCGACACACAAAGGGTTCACCTTTCCTCATTTTTCCCCTTGGTAACTTCATAGTGAGCCCATGCCTTTGCTGTGCTGGTGTTCCTATCAGTCACTGCTAATGCATCAGAATAAAACATCATTTCCATCCCTCTGCTCTTTTTCACTTTCTGTCTTTGTCTTGATGCCTGGATTGTAAGTGCTTCTGCAGAGAGGTGGTCTTTGTATTCTATACGTGTACAGCATTTAATTACTTGACATTAATTAGTATAAGCAGCTTTTTCATGAAAAGTTGCAAAAACTTTGTAACCTGGCTGCTGCGCTTGGGTCACTTGTTCAATTTCCTATTGTCACTGAACTCAAGCCACAGCAAGACTGCATCCTCTGGCTCATCTTTTAGGCACTGTCTCCCTGCTAACAAGAGTTCTTCTCCAGATGGCAAAATTCACAATTCAAAGTGCACAGCTTTTCATACTGGGGATTTATTTTGGATATGTCATTGCATTTCTTTTCTACAATTTTGAAATTGTACACAGAGCTAGCTAGCAGCCTGCCCAGTTTCAGGTCTGGCAGAAAGTGCTGCAGAACTTGTGTGCTGATTCAAGTGACACAACCATTCGTTTGTCATACTGCAAGTTGGAGAAGTTGTTTGTAACTCAGCAAATTCAGTTGGTTTCCATCTTAGATACTACTTTCCATAAGATTTCACACCTGGTTTTAATTTTTTCTACTTTCCTTATTGTAATATCTCATACTCTTTAAAGTGACCTTTGCTTGCTCAGTAGAGGGAGAGCAAATATTTCTGAGCAACATGTAAATCTCTGGACTGTCTTGATCCTTCTTTTTGGCTTTTATTGCTGGCATTCTCAAATGTTAATTAATTTTTTACCACTTGTTAGAAGTTGTCTATAATGTTCAAGAAATTGAAAGTTCAGACTGCATACAGTAACTGTTACATTTTTGATGGTGCAGGTTGTAGCTAACAGCTTCCAAATAACCATCGAGAAACAATTTTTTTTTCAAGCTCTATCTTAACAGCCCATATTAACCTCTGCAATTTCATCTAAAAATGCTGAACTGGAGTGGTGACTAAAAAATTCCTCCAGTTTTATCAGAAAGAAATAATCACCCCTTGTCTATGTTGTACATTCATAGATGTTTTTTATTCTAATAGGTTTAGCTCCATAAGGACTGAACTGTGAAAAGCGACGAGCTTCTGAGCAATCTCTGTAGCTTGGGTCTGGGAAATTGAAGTAATTACATATGATGGTTTAAAAGTGAATGGAAAGCAGCTAAGTAAGATTTTTATGAAATAGTATCTCCATAGCAACACTTGGTCATTGGGTTTAATAGTGACTTACAACAGTTTTAGCTATTTACACAAGCAGTTTTGCAGGCAATGGTAGCAATTATTAGTCTTCCTATTCCCCTTCTCCTGGCAAGTGCTAGTCTAAGACAAATCAAGCTGTTCTGCTTTCCTCCCATTTTTAGATAGACTTCTGAAATAGTCTTGGGTTACAGAAATAAAGAAGAAAAATACTGTAATTTCTCTGCAGAAGACTCCTCAGTTGCAGACACCTCAAATCAGCAGTGCAGGAGGTACTCCCGCCTCCCGCGCGGTGTCTGCGCTGGGGATAGACTGCAAAATAAACACCCACTCCCTATAGCAGCACCCGCGCTCCATCCATGCTTAGCTGGATGTAAGCTGGCATTCTCACCGAAGTCAGTGAGCTCTTTCCAAAGCAATTGTCATTGACATTGATGGAATTACTCACATTCTTGAAGTAATTCTCTGAGCTGTCACCAATGCAGCATTGTGCAAAGCAAAAGTGATATATCGCCTCTTAAAATACTAATGACAATATAGTAACCTTACATCCATTGCTCAAACTGTTGCTGAGGGTTTTTTTATAATGTGTAATATGACGTGATAGATTTGAATGTACTGCAAGCCACTTAAACACTTTCATTTAAAATTAATTTTGAAATAACTGTTTTCCCAATTTGTTGCGGATGTTAAGGCAAAATGCCAATGTTAAGGCAAAATGCTGATGTTAAGGCAAACGTTCAAAATGCTGTGCAAGCTCTTAATCATTAATTGCTCAGAAGACACTACCCTCTTTAGGTAAGTCACTATTAAATTTTTTTACCCAGGAGGCTGGATGAAGACTGCTGAAGCCAAAAACATCAGTGTTCACCTTTTATTCAGAGCAAAACAAAAAAGCAGCTACGTGTCTCCAAGAAATGAGAGGAGCCTTTGCCCAAAACACGCGTTGCATGCTAATGTGGTGAGAAACTGAGCTGCATGAAAATGGCAGGGTAGCCTGGGTGTTGCTCTGAGGCTGATCAACAGCTGAGCGTGAAGGGAGAGCGTGTGATTTGGGGGGGGGGCTGGGGCCGTGGGGAATGGGAAATAGTCAGAGGAAACTCCCAGATGCTGCTTGACCCCTGTGGAAACAGGACTTGGTGCATCTCTTTGAAAAACTAATGGAGTTGTATGAAAGAAGTCCTTGCGCACTCATTCAGCCCCAAATACCAATAACTCAGGCCAAATAATTAACCTTCTTCCACTGTATTTATGAGGAAAGCAGACAGCAAGTTACAGCCACTGTTATCATGCTGGACACCAAAGATTATAGCATTTAAAGCCCAACCCAGCACTTAGGTCCCCCAGTCCTGAGCACCAATAGACTCCATTTAATGACGTGCGTGTAAAGACTCCCATGTATTCAGTGCCGCTGCACATAAGGGCACGTCACTTACATTACAAACACATGGTTAAAACCTTCTTCCTCTCTGGGGTTTGTACCCCAGGGCCAAGAAAAGCCAAATCCACTGCCAGAAGAGTACCTTGTAGTTCTGGTGTACAACTAACAACAGTGAAAGCATGGGCTTAATCCCTCAGCCTTAGTTGTAGCTGGCCGTTTCCCACAAGCCGCAGTGCAGACCAGAGGCACGGCGGTCGCCACCCCGCTCCTCGGCTCAGCGGCGTGCGCGTCCTCGCCTCCCACCGAGGCACACCTCCCGTCCTGGAGTTCAGGACTGGTTTGTGCCGCCCGCGTGGAGAGCAGGGCATCAACCCCAGCCCACATCAACTGTGCGGCTTCAACACAAACCCTGGTCTCCACGGGTATTTCTTTTGTAACACGCAAAGATGTAAGTGATGTGGTAAGAGGCAGGGATATGTCACCATTGCTTTGTGCTGCAATAAATGCTGGGCTCTAAAAATAGGCCTTTTTGCCATATGGGAGCCCGCACAAGATAAATGAAGAAGCAGTTTGGGGCTGTGATTGAGACTGTTCCCTACAGAGGAATTGAAGGTCCTCAGGAGGAAGATCGTCAGCTGACGAGACACGCAGGCTCCCAGGGAGCTGGGACGACACTGCTGTGCAGTAGAGAAGTGGGAGCCGCCCCTGAGATCTGGCTCCTCTGCGGAGGGAGATCACCTCAGCCTGCCCTTACCCCACATGCCCTGTCCTCTGCCACACAACCTCCCCCCTCCTCTGTGCCAGCGCTGGCACTGGAGCCGAGGTGGGCAAGCCAGCCCAGGGAACTGAGCTAGATGAAAGCTGAGTCCTCAAAAGTCCACGTACTTCTCTAGGGGACACCTGCTCAACATATGCTTTCTATTTAACTTCATCTTGTGTTGTCAAGCAGTATCTTTTAGGGGTAGCATCTCATTGTACTTCTGTTCTTTTGAATTATTACAAATATAACCTTTTGCTTGCTGAATTGCACTACTGGAAAGAGGACAGTAGCGTAAGCGTATGAATATGCCGAAGAAAGCCTTTCTTTTAAAGCAAAGAGAAGCAAACTGGATGAAAATTTATTGATTCAGCTTTATTTATTATTTCACAATATATCAAAGTACTGGGCCTGTTCTAAACACCTAATACAGACAACATTTACTGAAAACTTCAGCAGGTTTTTTAAACAAACATTTTTCATTAACAAAAGCCTTATCTGATTCTTGCACTGATCAAAGTTTTATTTTAGAAAGTTGTAAGTATTTTGTCAGAAAGTTTATCAAAGCTTTTTCCCTGGCCAACTATGAAAACAAAATGACAAGCATATATATAGACAGCAATGTTCTCATTTGCATTTAGATAAATGTTATAAACACAGCTTAAGTAGTAGCAGTTCTCAGAATTCTTAAATGGCTTCTGTTAGTAAAAGCAATGTTCCACCTAGCTTAAATAGTTATTTTCTATGCATCATTAGATTTGCAATAGACATCCTGTACTTCTACACTCAAATCAAGGCCAGCCTTGAAAATGTCAGGGAGGGTGTGGATTTTGAATGGGATCATTATTTCAAGAATATTGGGCCAAACTATAAGCTGGTTTTAGTCTGCAAAGTTATTTTCACTTTAGTGGAATTAAACTGATTTGGGCCTGCTAATGGTCTGGCCCATAGCATTTATTTATTTGGAAAAGAAAAATAAAACCAGTCAGGTTTACAACGAGCCCCCAGATCAGGGGAACAGCCCTAAAGCACAAAGCAGAATGTCCGACTGCACCACAAAACTGTGAATATTAAATGGTAAGGAGAGAATGACAATATAAAGCATTTAAACTGATGCTTTGACAGTTGTTTAGCTGTTATTATTTAACTAAAATATCAAGATCTTTTAAGGAGTGAAATGAGTAGCGTCAGAAATTAGCCAGCTTATAGCCACAGCACAGAAATCTACAACCACCAACTCGACAGTTTAGCAAGCTCAGGGTAACAGCTCAGCTTGTGAGTGTTCCTCTCTGGGCTGATGGAAATAGGCTAGAAGATTTTGACACAATTGTACTTGTACAAAAGATCGGACTCGCACGTAAATTCAAATCACAGAGTTAAATATAGCGTACAACAGACCTATCCGGAGGTCCCAACAGTGAGCGGATACGGCTCCTGCTCTTCCTAGGCTTAGCTCCAGACCCTTTGGAAACCAGAATCCAGGGCAGATCCCAGTACTCCCGCTGGCAGCCTCCGAGCCTGACGGACCTTAGCGGCAGAGAGAGGTCTGCCCATACAGCTGTCTTTGCTGACCCAGGGTAAATCAGTCCTCATTTACATCCATCAAAATTTGCAGGCTGTCTGGTAATAGCACCACAAATGTGTTCTCCTGCACGATTATAATTAATAACTACATTATAGAAATAATTTAAGAGTAAATCTATATTGGCATCTAGGATCACTTTAAAGGCTGTCCAGCCCAGGCTGAGCTATATGAACAGTTCTTCCTATTCCTTTACCACATCCTGTAGGTTGTTTTGAATTCAAGAGTAAAATATGTAATATTGAAGTGCTGCAAGTTAGAGAAGATAATTGGTCTGTTCAAACTTAAATGACACGATTTTTATAATAAAAAAAATTAAAAAAACTTTAAAAATTTAAAAGTAAATTTTATGGATTAAAAAAATTTTAAAAGTAATCAGAAACCTAGTATATGGAATAAAGAAGAGAAATAGGGAAAGGCTTTTCTCCAGAAAGCATTCTCAAATGCTATTTGAACTTCTCTAACGTTTCTGTGATTATATCTGACATGAGGGAGAGCAGAAGGCTGTGTGAGTTGAAAAAAAAAATTAGAGTAGAAGCCTAGGTTCAGTTTTAAAATTGTTTCTCCTTTTTCCAGCTGAGACAAGTCAACAGAGAGAGTAAAAACAGAAGCTTATGAATGAACTCTGGTTTCTGATTCTTTGCTGGAGCTTTCCTGTGCCTGGAATCAAACAGGAGAAAGTCCCATCTGCTCCCATGTAACACTGCAGCTCACACGCTTGGGTCTGGCTCCTTCCTGGCCCATCTGTCCATCAGACACTGGTGTGCAAAAGACTGCGGGACATCCTTAGGCACCTGCTTATTCTACATCTCTCTGCCTGATCTATCTAATTCTCTCCTTTCCTGCATTGAGGTAGGAGTAAGAGGCTACTGACAGGCTAACCTGGATGCTGATCCTTTAAATGTAGGACAGTGAGGCATTTGTAGAAACAGTCCGGCATCAACTGCTGACACAAGCCCTTGATCCCAAGTGCGTATCAAGTTTTCCAGATGCTCCTGCCTGCCTGGCTGTAGCACTGCTCAGTGATCACTCAAAACCCAGCTGCCTTTAGGTATAGGTAGGTGAGCCAGCCATCATTGCTAACGGATAAGCAGGGGTAGGCACCGCTTTTGTGTGATTCTGTTTGAATGACTTCTCCAGCCCCAGTGAGGGATGGTGTGGCCACGCTGCTGCATACCCAGCTCAGCCCTCACCCAGTCACTGCCCGTGTCCCACCCCTGAAATGGAGGGAGAAGGTCTGAAGGTAGAGAAGTGTCTTTATATTAGACATATAGCAGCATAAAGGGACGGAAGCAGAGGGTGATCACATTCCCTTCATCTCACCTTCCCCAGATGGCAATGATGTATTTTCTAGCAGAGCTAGTGCATTCCAATTATATTGTTTTCATCCTCTTTGTGGCAAAATTCAATTTTGCCTCCATCACTGGAGAGGCCTTGAGCCATTGCAAGGAGACTGAGGTCTGTTTCTCAGTGGTTACCACTGCATAACATGGTCTCTGCACAACACACTGGCCAGCTTTTACCAGAGGTCAGTAAAGGCAGCGCTTATTACATCTTCCTTCCCCAGTCAAACATAAGATTAAGAATCAAAAACATTAACATAATACAAAATTAACATAATACAGAATTCCAAAAACATCATCCTGTTACCTAAACAGTTAACGAGATTCAGTGGGTGCCCTGCCTGCCCTGGGATGTTCTGGTTTGCCTTTACTGCTCCTATTTGTCAAATGGTTGCAGGCATAAGAGGTCTAGGATCTCTGCTTGTTGGGCTTTGTCACCTACAGTGCTGGAATTCCAGCTGATACATTGCCCTGTTGTCCATCCTGCAACGATGAGAAGGTAACTGCTTCTTCTTTCACAGTTTATGTCCATCTGGGCCCAAAATTTCTGCTATTGAGAACATTATTTAAAGCACATAACCCTCACTGCTCAATGTAAGGGTAATTCAGGCACCTGCTTCTGGGCTGCGGATTCTCTTCACAGGCTCATACATCCAGCTTTTGGACGTGGCAGCTCTGAGGGGCATAGCTCCTGAGATCTTTTTGAAGCTGCCCCAAGATGTTTAAGACTCATTGAAATGGCTGGTAATGAAACACCTCAAAGGTATTCTTCTAGATTGCTTCATGCCCATTCCCACAATCATAACCTTTTTCATTGCTTACAACTTCCATGCAGATCTTGCACATCCAGTGCAAGAGAAGTAGCAAACTGGTTATATGTCAAGAGACTATGGCTTTTGAAGTTAGAAATAACCTTTTAAATTCTGCTTTGATTATAGCTTTGTTCATTGTCCAATGCAAGTCCATTGCCAGAAGGTCAATATCCAGATACACAATCCCCTACCACAGAGTGATTTGGACCTAATAATTCTGTTGGACAAAGATGGAAGAGAAGCAAAGGCTCAGTTTATATTTATTGGAGAGAATATTCTCATGGGAAAATAATAGAAAACTTATTATTTACTGCAGAATATAATAAAATCATAAGCATTTTACTTTTTATGCATAATTAAGCTAGTCACTGTTTTTGTTCCTGGAGTGTATAATATAAATCATTGATAAGCAATTACAATATAAAACAATCTTTTGATAGCATTAAGCTAACATAAAACTATTCATTTGTCACATTAAAAGAACATTTATCCAAGTACTACAGCCTAGTAGTGTGGCCTCTAGCTATCTACTACATTTTGATACCTCTGAGAAATTATTCTACCCCGACAAATTTCAAAATACCTTAAGAATAAAAATTACACCTTAAGCACCCCTTACGCCAAATGATCTCATCAAAAGCTCCAGTTGCAATCAGACTGTTCACACATGCCTTGGAAAGCGGCTCTCTTTTTTGTCTTACCACACTATTGAGGTGCCTACTTTTTGAAGTATTTTGGCAGGGTACCTGTTTTTCTCAGTCTTTGGCTAGTATCAACCATCTCAATGAGGAGGCATAACTGTGATTTCACCACTTCCATCAAACTGATCATTTGAACATTTTTGGTTTAATTGATTCAATGTGGCTTCAATGTTAGCCGGTGACAGAAGTTACAAAGTTTATCAAACCGAGGACCTGCCTTATTCGCTCACAGCTAATTGTAAGAACTGGACACGGGGAGACCTGCCGGCGACAGAATGTCCAAAGAAGGGGCAGAGCCGTAACGCAGCACAGAGGGCTCACAGAGGCCATGTGGTTGACTCCTTGGCTCTACCTGGGCTGCTAGATGTAAAGAAAGTGGTAGGCTGGCATCTAAATCCGTTCAGGCACGGTCTACAGCTAAAAGCTGTTCTGCTGGCAGTACATATGTGTGGATGCCCTCAGGAACCCTCACAGTGGATTATGCTGATTCCTGCTTGAACATTAAAGCTACTAAAGCCTCCAAAATCCATTGATGTCTTTCCAAAACCCCTAGACCCAACTGGAGTAAAAATTTTTCAGTATTTTTCATCTCTGTAAAAGCTTGAATCCAAGGGCTTTGAGGGACTAAACAAGGCACACCACTGGGTAACAGAAATGCATCACCCCATTTTACAAGTGAGAAAGCAAACCCATTGATGACTTGCTGAAGGTCCCATGTAAAGGGGAAAACAGTGCCAGCGAGACCCATGTGGCACAAAGCCAGACACTTTTCTTGTCTTGTTATAATGCCAGGTCCTGCCTCACAAGGATACAAGACCTTTAACAAACCAAAGTAGCACAGCAGTAACCCTACTGTGACTCTGCTGTTCAAAGAGAGCGGGCATCATCTCTGCAAGAACCTGGATGAGTGTACTCCTGCCTGAAAACAGCGTCACAGGGTAGCTTGAGCCAGTCTAACTGGATGCGCCTTCCCCACCTCTGTAGCTAGCACATGGCAGCCTTTTCTGAGATTGATGAGGGCAAAGGGATAGCTGAGGGAAAATGTAAGCATGGGAAAAAGGGGGCAAAAAAAAAAAAGGCATCAGAAACAGCATATAGTTTGAGGAGAGATTTAAGGGCTCTGTAGCAGAAAAGGAGGATGGAGCAACTTGGGAAGTAAAATGTGGATTTACTGTATCAAGAAAAATAGAAGGGGCTTTAGACTGGAGAAGAGGAAAGTGTATCAGGAGAAAAAAGGAACTGAGAAGGAGAAAAGGGAAATGAGAAAAGTGGGGGAAAAAACCCCAAACCCCAAAGACTCAAATTGCAGGTATTCAATTGCACTCGTGCAAAATGGGAGTTCATTGCACTGAGTGGCTTTGCAGACACAGAAGGACAATCTCCACTGCAAGAGGGACTCACACTCTGTTCCCCAGAGAAGGAAATTAAACTGGAAGGGGTAAAAGAACATGAAGAGGAGGAGGAGGAGAGTGCTGGAAGAGTGTGCTGTGATTACACAGTATTTGTGAACTGGCTTGGGATGTAATCAGCATCACAAAAGAGACCTCAGCCTGCAGAAGATAAAAATATTCTGGCCAAGGAGTTGTAGGTTAAGCAGGAAAGCATGGTAAGCAGAGGCCATATACCCTAAGCACAACTGAATTATCTTTTAGTTCATACATACACTCACATTTAATTAAGTTATAATATTGTCAAGCCTTTGGCATGCTGCCTGCTGTATAAACATTTCTTGCATAGATATTCTGTAATTCTATTACAGACTTATTAATTCAAATGGAGGAGCAGGCAGACATGAAACCAGCTAGAAATTTCAACCAAAACCACCTATAGGTTAGACAGAGAAATGCAGCACGCCAAGGTGGAAGAGCCTAACAGCGACGTCTCCGCTCACAGGAGCCCCCAAGGTCTATGCCCATCTCTTTAGTGTATTAGCAGTCAAACAGCCAAGCCTGTCTTGTATCAGCACAATGACTCGTGATCATCCCCCATGTACAAGAACAGCATCATCTGAGTTTGAAGGAGCTGCTGTTGGATTATTAGGTTTGTCGTTGGTGGGATTCAATTATTTCTGTATTATTTGTGTAAGAGTAATGCAAAGAGGCTCCAGCTGAGACCAGGCCTCCATTTTATGAAGTACTGGGAGATAGTTTCTTTCTCAAAAGGGACTTGAAGTTTCAGCTGATGATATGCAGACAAAGGGGAAACAGAGGCATCAAGAAGTGATTTTATTATGGTTGCACAGAAATACAGCCAACAGGCAGAGACTAATTATAAATGACACTTTTATATTAGCGCATATCCAGTTAAAACATAACCATATGTTCTTTCTTGACTGAAATAGAAGCAACGCCATTTCAGTCCTAAAAAATAAACAAAAAGTCACATATAAAATTACCAGAAAATGTATGTTAGAGATACAGAACTGTTACACTTTGGAAGCTAGAGGAAGGGAGAAAAATATTTTACTACCAGAATCAGAAGACTCCTTAATTCTTACCTCCCAGCTGTGCCATTGTCCTGTACCATTTCTAATAGAAAATGCATGTTTTGATTCCATTAAGGAAAAAAAGACAGACTGGAGTCTTATTTTAGAATCTATAAAGCTTAGAACAATGGTTTTCACCACAAAAATTACACTATAAACCATTCTACATAGAATTGGGTTTTAGCTGTCCCCGTACTTACCTGAAGAAGTAAAGCTGCTTCTTCTAAAGTCTTGTTTGATGCCAGCTCAGGTGCTAGCCTGGTTTGCAGTCCTTGGCCTGCCTCACTTCTCTTACCAATTTTCCCTGGCTAATCAGAACTCTCAGAGATGCTCCTGAAGCCCAGGAGGGAAGCCCTGTGTACTGTAATGGACAAACATCTGGCTCGGTGTCCTACGGTTGCAATTAGATTCCTTAGAGCCAGGGAATCATCTTCAGCAGGCATATAAAAGCTAACAGCCATCCATCCTCAGCACCTCAGGATGGAAGAGTTCACAGGAGTTTAGATTCAGATTTTTGTTAAAACTTATGCTCTTAATCATTCTTTTACCAATAATGTTCTTTTATGGACACCAAGGGTAAGCTTGTGTATGTCCTGCTGTGTATGCACTGCTGTGGTGGAGAAGAGGTAGGCAGCATTTCTGGTACCCTGCCTTATACTAAGACCATGAAATCACCTCCTCAAAGCGGGACAGAGCACACAGTAGTTATTTGGCTGTGACATGCTCACCGGATTTTCTAATTAACAGGTGTTTTGCTACCTGCCAACCCGCAACGTCGAGTCTTTTTCAGAAGCATTTGTTTTCTGAAACAGTTGCATCCGGACTCTTCCTCTGAAGACCTGTTAGAAACTCAAACATATTTCGAACATGCACTCTAAAGATACCACAGATTTTCCTCTGTCACACTGGATGTTGAACTAGAAAAGCCCTTAAGACCTATGGGCTAAAGCAAAATAAATGCAATGCAGTCTTGTTTCTTGAGTTTCTGTTGTTAACTTGCCTCATGCAAAGTGTCAATCACTAAATGACACAGAAAAAACTGGATATTTAACTATATTCACTCCTTTTCACATTTTTTAATTCATATATTTTTAATAAAAGCTTCCAACAGATAAAAAAATTTATGTCTCAATCTGCTCCTTCTCCTATTTGTTCAAGGTACTGTTTTTAATTTCCCCCACTGCCGAGCCTTAAATTGTCTCTTGCATCAGCCAAATGTATTTGTGCCATTTTTATTGCTTGCTCTTGAAGCTCTTTTCTTGCACTTCCCGGTTATTGAGTTAATAAAGATGTGGTTAGTTTCTAGTTCTTTTAAAGCTGATTATGTGTATATCATACATATTTATATATATAAAATGTATATATATATGTGTGTATGTGTGTATAACACATATCCGTAGCAAATCCCTGACACATCTGTCAGTGATGAACTGACTGTAGTCTGAGAACAAATGAGTTAAAACACATTGTGTGCCTCAAACAGATATATTTGCATTAACACATTTACATTTTAACGCAACTGCATTTTTATTTCCCTTTTAAAAGCTGTTTATACAAACCGAACAACTCAATCAATGCTGCACTCAAACTGCTGTCACGCAAAAAAACCAAACCAAAACCCATAATCATTCTATCACATTGTTTCAGAAGTCCCCAAATTCGCTTTTATAAATAAATCAGATTATATATTTTAAAATTCCTGGCACATACAAGGTTTCTTCACTATTTCAGCAGCCTTTTCTCTGGGACAAATTATTGCCTTCACCTGACATTACTTTCTTCCCTCTTTTAACTGAAGACTTGTCTCAGAAGATAAACTTATTTTATAACTACTTAAAGGCATTTACATGACCAATGTTACATAGCTCTATGGCCAGCATATCTGACTTTACCCAAGCCAACTGAAACCAATGTGCTTTCACTGCAATGAGCAGTTTGCTATTGTCTCTTTCTATCCTGAAAGGTGACTGATAACAATGATTTCTGCAAGTAGGAGCTGCCTGACTGCCCAAGTTTAAATGCAAGGAAATATCCTACTGCACTTCAGGGAAAACATTCTAAATTAACAAGGCCAATCATTTAAAGATCCTCACAAGCAATTAGGCAGAAACAATGATATCAGAAAGATCAGTCTCTTTGTAATATGCTGTTTTCACTCACATGAGAATTTTAATTATGGTATAAGCAAGTACACAGCTGAAGTACAACCTTTACCCACACACAATTTTACTATACGAAATTAATCCAGTACATATTCCTAATGTTGTACAGGTAGCTAATTAATTGCAGATCACATAACTGTCACTAGATTAACAAAATGCTTTTATGTAGGTAGTAAACACTGCTCACTGAGAATATGACTCTATTCAGTAGACAGTGTTTGAACTGAATACGTGCAGGAAAATTCCATTTCTCTTACAAAGAGACCAGTGACCTCATTGAATAAGCAGTTCACTGTACCTTTCACAAAAGCTCTCAATGAGGATGAGGAGCACGTCGTACAATCAGCTGATACACGGGCTGAGAATCCACTCACCTGATGGCAGCAGTGAGAAATTACAGAAAACTAGGCTGCTGAGGCTGAGAAAATACAGGATATTCACTTTAAAGGAGAAAATATTTCCAAGGTAGTATTTTCAGATTTTTGCCTGTGTGCTGTTTCAAATGCAAACTCAAAGTAATTTTAACAGGTAGTCATTTAGATATATCAAACACCACTCTATGATGAAAAAATAATGAATGTATTTTTTTAACTACATATAGGTACTTACACCTATACAAACGGCAGAGGAAAACACAGGTCTATCGTTAACGATAAAGAAAGACTCTATACAGCATATGTGTACATATATATGTAATAAATGTATAAAATTCTTCTATAATGTAGCTAATATATGACATTGCTAACACATTACATATACAGCACACAATATGTATCATGCAATGATAAATAAAGTCTGTAATCACATTTATAAAGATGATTTATATTTTTGTTAGTCTGTTTGCACTTCCTCAGCACTGCAGTCCCTTCTGCACTAGTTATTAGGATTGCCATCTATGATGCCTTAAAGTCAAAACCAGCAGTACATTGATATTATGGCAAAAATTGCAAAGAGTGATGAGAACAGCCATGGGGGAGAAGCATTAGCTTCAAGACTGGAAAAAAAATCAAAATTATCAGTCATGCAACTGAGAGTTCAATATTCAGTGACGTCAAGTAGTGATGTCACTCAACTGAGCAAGTTAATTCAAGAAATAATGAGGCACCTTAAGAGCCATTACAACAGGAGCACGTACTCTCTCTGACCAAAACAAGGTCACATTGAACAACCAAATAACCACCGGCTGTTCAAGCAGCAGCAGGTTGCATGAAGCACTGCACTCTGTCAAGCTCTTGCTTCTGCTGACGTATTTTTACGAGAACATCTGAGACGCACCGTCCAGCTCCAGCCTTTGCCATCCCTTAGCACTGCTCTATCCGTGGAAAGGGCTACAAACACGCCCTGCCTGGGCAGCGAACAGTTTCTGCAGGCGCAGAGGATCCTGGACGCACAGGACATGGTCGAGCAGGAGGACGGGCGAGTGGCTAACCCGTATGTGAATTCAGGGGCAGTCCAAGCTCCTGCTTTCTGTCTCTGGTCAGATTCCCATGGATAAAATGGATGTGACTGGCTACTTGAGTGAATTCAGCCTATTTCAAGATTAAAGGAAAGCAATTTTTTAGAACACTGAACCAAGGCTGGAAACATTAAACTACTGTGACAAGAGAAACTCACTAGATAGTTGGAAAATCTTAACAGGAACTTTGAAAGTGCGTAATATGGATACTACTATTTAACCTTGAGGGGAAAATAAGAAACCCAAATAAAAGGATTGAAATAGTTTCAGCTGCTTTGAGACCTTAGAGCAAAGCAGAACTAAATGCTTCTCTTTGTGAGTTAAAAGCTAGCATTAATACACTTTCAACTTGCCTTTTACATTTATTTCCCCTTATTATTTGCAGTACAACATTAAGGTCTTAACATACAATTCCTTTACTCACCTTTTCCATTAATTTAATAGGGAAAAATTGTACCACTTTTTGGCAATGATACCAAAACATTTTCTTGTTAGCTCAGGGACAACAACCTGCCAGCAGGAATTTTCAGCGTGCTGGGACTAGCGCATTAAAAGCTGTTGCAGCAAAAGGTACCTCAGGCAGATGTGTTGGAGGGCACAGAGCAAGCCATACCGACACACACAGAAACAGGACGGAACTGATGCATCAGCTTATTCTGGTGCTTTACAAAAAAGGCAAGTTTGCCAACAGCAATCACATTGTGCTAAGTCCTCAAATCTTAATGCAATCAAAACCTCAGTGCCCTTGCGGAATATCTAACAAGACTTAAATACCCAAATAACTTAATGGGGTAATAACCAAATCCAAAATAGGACATTTACAACATAGCTGTCAAAACCTAAAAATATGAAACTGAAAAAACCCCACCCAACCCTTTTAGTGCTTTGCTATTCATAATAATGTTATCATTTACTAAAGTTCCATCAGTCCTTCCAAGTTCTGGTATTGCATATAGGTCTGGTGTTGCATCTGGCTTATGCTGGGAACCTTGGCGTTAGCCTTCTGTCCTAAGCCTGCTCAGGATGTTCAACAGGCACCCCTAAATCCCTAGGACATATCTGACAAGCAGTCTGGCAAACCTTTTAAGCACACAACACACAGCATTTCTAAACTTGGAACTTCAAAAAAAAAATCCTTGCCTTCAGTAGGACCTACACCTTTTTTTTGTGTGGCAGATTGGTAGACAGTGCACTTGCCTTGAACACATCTGCAAACCAATGACTTAAAACCCTTTATTCAGAGGATTACAACTTCGACTAAAAGGTAGAAACTCCTTCAGAATCCTCCTCAGCATAAGGAAAACATATCCCCTTTTCAGAAACAAATTTGATCAGCAGGTTATAGGCTGACACAGGCAGGGTTACTACCCAGCAAGAGTTCTAGCAGCGAAGAAACAAGAAGTCAAAGTCTGAAATTAGCACTTGAATAAGACCTTTGCAACAGAATAAAAAGTGTGGGGTTTTGCACCCTGTTGCCATAACTGCTCATGTGTTTTGCAATAGCCACTGGATAAAACCTTTAATCATTAGAAGCTCCCACCTAGTTCAGTTTGAAGAACTAGACTTCATTACTTGTATGTAGCGAGTTGGATATGACAACATCTAGATCCACCATGCCCCAAACCATTCTTTCTCTTACTGGGCAGATAGCCACTACAAACATAAAAAGGCAGCTTTAAAACATAGGCAAATGTATTAAATTATTCAGTTGTTAGTAGTGATGCAAGCTGTTTCCTAACAGATTATACACATTCATTGCAGATACTTTTCTATTTGCGGTATGAAGAATACTTCTGTATAAGGTGGCTACTAGGCAGCTTCTCTAACACCTGGCTATATGACAGTGCTTCTTTACTGCTTTGTAACGTAGAAATAAAGCTGTCTAGGTACCTCTAGATGTTGGAGGATCAAAGATGCATTTTAACTGAAATACCCATTTTCTTACTGTTTACGTCATTTATAAATCCAAAACAATTTTTCAAGGGTTTTAAAGAAAACCCTTGTGAAAGCAAAAGTGCTTTTTCTGTGTGAATAAGCTCCCACTACAACATAAAGAACCTTTATGTTCTACACCAGTTCCAAAAAAAATTCTTCAGAAATTTCCCAAGTACCACTATGCAACACTGTAGCCTTGTATTTGAAAATACATATCTTCCTAAAAGCATTAAACCTCACACTATTGTAATCCAGACCAAATGACGAGACACTCACTGTAACGTAGAATACACCAACATTGTGCCACAGTTACGTCAAGAAACTAGGTTGCACATCATTAAATTAAACTTGCAGGAAGAAACCAGGGAGTGGTACTGGAAGAAAGACTTGGAACACACCTAGTCTTACAAGAATGCCACAGAGCGGACAGCTGGTCCAGACCTTTGTTTCACGATTCAACTAAAGGATGTCACTAGGAGCATACAGTTTTCTGTTCCCAGAAATTGTTTGAGAAATAACAAAAGGAGTGTCAGGCAAGTGTTTCGGTAATCCCACCTATGTCTGGATCGAAATAATACTGAGATAAAAAAAAAATCAGAAAGGTAGAACCATAAATAGGCAACACAAAATCAGAACACAAACATAAAATAACCCACTTTTTATTTCAATAAAAGAAATTAAACTCAATCTTAACAGAAATAGGAGTCACACATAGTATCTAGCTATAAAAAACTGTATGTACAGTACAAGAAAATAACATATTACAAAAAGTGACTTTTTGAAAAAACTTTTAAAATGTTGTCTCTCCTGAGAAGAATTCAGAACTTATTTTCATGCCTACATTTTCTAGTGTACAGCAATCCAAAATATCTGTATTCTGGAGGAACATGAAGCACGTACATTCAATTAACATCAGTGCATTGGATCCCATAATATAGTAACAATATACATCTTGCATAGATTTACAGACCTTGTGAAAGGCTGAGTGAATTCGTGTGATCCACTTTTCAAAGTTACAGATTTTCACATCAAATGGCACTAGTCTCTTGTCAAACAGTTCAAAATTGTCTTCAACACAATTCTATCCCCTGAAGTTCCTAATCCACTCTAACAATTTTTATGCAAGATACACAAGGGTTTAAACATGATAATACGTCCAAACTAAAACACATTTATTCACTTTTGCCAATCTGTTCACTGAACACCAAAACCTTTTAAAACTTTTATTTTTAGGTCAGAGACAGTTAATAGCTACTGCTCAGAAACATTGGGCTGATCCGCAGTCTAGGGCAGCGGATCTGATCTAAGATCTAAATCTGTACTTTGAGAAACAGGGAGGCTGGTCAATCCTATTCCGTAGGGAAAACGACTACCTAGCCACAGCCCCTGCTGGGAAAGCCTCACGTGGAGCAGAGCTTGTGTTTTTGCACCTTCTTACCCTTTAGGATCCAGGTACGTGGTATGGTCATGCGTATGGCTTTATATAGAAAACGACAGATAAAGGAATGGAGCTCTGGAGAAGGAACCTGAAGGCCAGAGGACTTCTAGACATAACTGGGAAATTTCTTGCAGATAGAAGAGTGATGGGAGACCAGCAAAGGCCAGCTCATCTGCACTGGACTGCACCAACCACCTGAACTAGGGAGGGATGCTGGAGCTGTGCTGGACCAGTATTTCTAAAAATGGCAAAGACACTCCATGGACATTAAGACTGTATTCTGACGAAATGCAAGGAAGCCAGCGTTATGGCCATGTGTGGATACAGTGCTCAATTTTTTATATAAGGGAAAGTGTGATGGTGAAATAAAAAAAAAAATCTTAGAGCTGTGAGATTACATTAACTTATCTGGACACGCTAGCAACATTTATTTCAATACCTGCCTCTACAGTACACAGATGCCCAGAAAAACATTCTGATGACTTTAAGAAGGATCATTCACATTCATAAAGAGTCAGAGTGTCTTGCTGGCATTTAGCAGCATGCTTTTAGTTGCTAATTCCATAACTATACAGCTGCTCTTTCCCACAGTGTTAAAAGCAAGTGTAAAAATTCTGTCTGTTTGCACTGACACTAAATAACCTGACTCAAGTGGCTCTTCACACGGCATTACCACCACCTGACCTTATTGCTACCTAAGGTTTAAAAAAAAAAAAAATTAATCTTATTTTTCAAATAGCTCAGTGTAAATCAAAGACATGAAAAAAAATCATAATGTGAGGAACTGCAATGTTCTAGACGATTCTGTCTGGACTGGAAAAACTATGCTTTTATTTCATGGAAAGCTAACCAAAACAAACTCCTTTGTTTTTCTAACCTTTCTAATTAGATATACTCCTGAAAATTATATTCCTGGCAAGCAAACCAAGTGTAATTTTCTAATTTAACAAAATTGGTTTGCCCTCTCCTTACATGCAAGCACAATATTATAAATAATTTCATTAATACTTTTTAAATTCTTTCCAATGAGAGAAAAATTCTGGTTTGAGACACTGTCACCAGGCAAAAACAAATCATCTCTAATATGAAATGAATTCCTTTATCCCCAGAAATCTAGATCTGAAAATCCTCTATTCATCTCGCCCCATATTTGCAGTTCATTTCATTGTCCCAGCAAAATTTGGCAGTTTAAACTGTCTGGTACAGCTGCAATTGACGGGGTCCTCAGTGACTAGTGAGGATTGGCATGTACTGGACCAGTTAACAGCCAGCCAGCCATGGAGCTCAGTACTCTCCAGCCCCTCATACTGAATAAGCCTCCTTATTCTGCAGACTTTCAAAACCTGTTGCAGAACAAGTCCTTTCTTTCAGCTTGGCAACACTTCTAGTTATCTCAGCTCTTAAGCACCTTCATGTGCTTGCCCATCTGGGATTATAGTACACTTCAGGTAGCAGAGAGTAAGACGGAGTCAACTGAATCAGTTAAAAATATCCTATCCCAGTAAATGATACCATTACATAGCCACTGAATAGCCTTTTCTGGCCTCCATGGAGTGCCAATTATTTACTGCAAGTTGTATTTCATTTAAAAAAAAATCAGTCTGGAATACCTGACTTACAATTTGTATATAAATTATTTGTATATAAATTATTCTATATTTCTGTTAACTTCAGATTTGAAGTTACTGAACATCTAATTTAACTCCTGTGGAGTCTGGAGAGAAGAGTTACACTACAAGTAGATTCTCCTTTGGTCAGGATACAGGGTGCAGCCAAGTTGTACACAAACCCAAATTCACTGAAGATCTATGTTTAACTGTAGGACAGAGATGAACTCTCTTTAGTTGTGAAAATCGTTCCATTCAGTATGACTCATTCTGTTCAGTATGTCTCCTTACATTTAGACGGACCATTATGTATGTATGACTTCTAGAAAGAAAAGTGAGAGGTAATGGCACAAAATCGGATTTGTTTTGAAAAAGAATACAAAATATTCTAAAGGTGCACTCAAGATCTACAGATCTTCTCAAGAATTTAATTCACTGTAAGACAATAAAATATCCTGTCTTCAGATGTTACGAGACTATTTGAAAAAAGTAAATAGGTTTTTTTTGTTGGTTTCCCCTCATGATTTAGTTTCTATGACAGTACAGACGTAAATGCAAGTCGAGGAAAACTGAACTGTTGTTTGGCTCATATCTATTGCTGAGGGAAAAAATACAAAAAGAACTGTTAAAAATCAAATCGTAAGTTACATTCAGGAAGCTTTAATTAACAAAGATTGTAAGTGAGAACGATATGAAATACTTATAACTTAATTCCCTGCCTCAAACTAGTTTTGCACAGATGTAGTTCCAAGACTACTAAGATTCAGACTTCTTCAGCCTGCTATTACACAAATACAAAGTGTTTGTACAAACACTTGCACCATATAGTAACAGCAAAAGGGTTTGTACCAATTCTTCTGGCTTTTTTAATCCGAGATTAAAACTATTATTTTTGTAAGAGAAAAGGCAGTATCATAATTTAAGCTTCAGCATAAATGAAGTATAGAAACACATTTTTATATATTAAACACTTGTTGACTAATCAACAACATTATTGTAGCTCTGGTCCCTGTTCCTAGCATGGGTAATTATTGAAGTGTAAGAACCATAGGCCTGAAGAAGCAAAAAAGCATGTGGTCAGCTGAGACTTTTCACTCAGAATTCCTTCAGTGAGGAAACACACATCTTCCTTAAGATATTGATGAAGAATGACAATTTTTAAAAGTTGAAAATCAGACTCTTAGTTTAAATAAGGAAAAAAATGTTTTATTTACACATGTACACTTATTCCCACACTCTCAATTACGTAGAGTAACAGTATAACAACCCTGTCAATTTTCTTTTTCCTATAAACATTCTTGTCTTGAATGTGAATTCTGTTTCACTGGACTCTCCTGCTTAGAACAAAAATTATCCCAATATGCAGAATCCTCAGGTGCGACTGGAATACCAGATGCAACTAAATCTTCAAAAGTCAATAATGTAAACTGTGGTTGGTTAGGCTCCATGGAACATACCTAAGGAAAATACATATTAGTATTACATGAGAAAATACGTATTAGTATTACATGAATCAATAAATCTCAATTTTCTTCCTGCAATATTCCCCATCCAGTTTAAACTACACATTGCTTACTGAAGAAGAAAGGAAATATTCCAGTTGAGACCAATGTCACTGTCCCTAATTTAGGCTATACAGTAACTAATAGAAACATGTAACAGGCCACACAGGAAAAGCAAGCTTTTCTTTGAAACTCAGTTCAGAAAACTGAAAGAATGAGGGATAGAGAATGCTGTAAATACCACAGAATGAGCATTTAAGTCCAGAAAAAAGGAAGAAAAAAACCCATCCACAAACCCAAACAAACTGTACTTCATTCTCCAGCAGACATGATTATTTGGGATGATAGCATGAGGATTTATTCTACTAGAGGTGTGCCTATTCACACACTTTTTAATACCAGCAGTCACTGAGGTTGTGCACGCTTCTCAAACTCATCCTATTTAAAGACAAAAGTGGTCCCAATGAACCCACAATTCCCCATGTTAAATCCTGATTAAATGCAGACTGAGATATTAGAGATGAGAGTGTCATGGTCTCTGTGCTAGTTCCATCACTTTGGGGGGGGGGGGGGGGGGGGGGGGGGGAATCACATTTCAAAGAAAAAAAGGTTTGGTTTTTTGAGCACATCTTACTGTGCAGCCTGCTGTATGCTATCTGCAAGTGTAATTCTTTCCACACAGCAGGCAAATACTACAGCTGCATGAATCGAACATGAATACAGCTGATCCTATAGCTTCTAAATTCAGCACTTGCTCAAGCAACATATTCTTAATATTTAATATCTGATAGAATTCAGCAGGGCTACTGTGCAGTGGGATTATTCTGTACATCACACAAGCTGACACATTTTTGATGCAGGCTAAGGTACTGTTACCTTCTTGGGGAGCGAATACTGATGTCTGGTAATCACAGAATGGCTGAGATGGGAAAGGAGCTCTGGGAGGTCATCTGGTCCAACATCCCCTGCTCAAGCAGGGCCACCTAGGGCCAGCTGCCCAGGACCGTGTCCGGACAGCTTCTGAATATCGCCATGGATGGAGACTCCACAAACCTCCCTGGGCAATCTTGGTCACCCTCACAGTGAAAAAAAGTGTTTCCTGACATTCAGAGGGAACCTCCTCTGTGTCAGCTTGTGCCCACTGCCCCTGGTCCTGTCACTGGGCGCCAATGAAGAGAGCCTGGCTCTGTCTAATTTGCACTTTCCCTTCAGGTATTTAGATCCATTACTAAGATCCCCTGAGCCTTCTCTTTTCCAGGCTAAACAGTCCCAGCTCTCTCAGCTCTTCCTCATAGGAGACATGTTCCAGTCCCGAAATCATATTTCTGGCCCTTTGCTGGACTCTCTCCAGCATGTCCATCTCTCTCTTGTACTGAGGAGCCCAGAACTGGACACAGCACCGTAGGTGTGGCCTCACCAGTGCTGAGTAAAGGAGAAGGATCATCTCCCTCGACCTGCTGCCAATACTTCGTCTAATGCAGCCCAGGATACTGTTAGCCGCCTTTGCTGCAAGGGCCCATTGCTGGTTCATGTTCAGCCTGGTGTCCACCAGGACCCCCAGTACATTTTCTGCAAAGCTGCTTTTCAGCTGGCTGTCCCCCAGCACATCTTGGTGCCTGGGGTTGTTCCTCTCCAGGTGCAGGACTTTGCACTGCTCCTTGTTGAACTTCATAAGGTTCCTGTTGGCCCATTTCTCCAGCCTGTCGAGGTCTCTATGGCAGCACAACTCCCTGGCATATCAACCACTCCTCCCAGTTTTGTGTCACCAGCAAACCTGCTGAGGGTACACTGTCCCATCATGCAGATCATTAATGGGGCAGTCATTAATGATGATGTTAAACAGGATGCAGATGCAAACAGGATGCAGATCATTAACATCTTTGAGGAGGCCAAAGTCTGTTCTCCTCAAGTCCAGGGTTGTGAGCGCTCCTCCCTGTCCCCAGGATCCTGAACTCCATCATCTCATGATCACTGCAGCCAAGGCTAGCCTTGACATTTACATCCCCAACAAGCGCCTCCTTGGTGGCGAGTACGAGGTCCAGCAGAGCGTCTCTCCTCATTGGATCCTCTATCACTTGGAGGAGTAAGTTGTTGTCAATGGACTCCAGGAGCCTCCTGGATTGCTTATGTCCTGCTGTGTCCCTCCAGCAGATATTGCAGTGGTTCAAGTCCCCCATGAGGATCAGGCCCTGCACATAGGAGGCTATTTGTCTGTAGAGGGCCTGATCCACTTTCTGGTCAGGTGGCATATAGCAGACACCCACTATAATGTCACCTTGACTCACCCTCTCTTTAATCCTAACCCATAAACCCTCAGCTAGCTCCTTATCCATCCCCAGGCAGAGCTCCATGCACTTCAGTTGCTCTCTCACACAAAAGGGCAGCTCCCCCCTCCTCATCTTCCCAGCCTGTCCTTCCTGAAAAGCCTGTACCCCCTTGATCGCAACACTCCAGCCATGGGAGCCATCCATGATCCCAACAAAATTATAGCCCTGCAATTCCACACAGATCTCCAACTCATCATGTTTATTCCCCATACCGTGTGCACTAGTGTACAGGCACTGTAGAGAGGCACCCCAGCATGCTGAGTGCCTGGAAAGGGTTTGGAGGATTTGTCCATAATGATGCCTTGTAGGCACTTGCTTGCTTACATGCAAGTGCTGGAGATGACCTTGCCTAAAGACCATTTTGTTGATTTTGTTATCCCTTCCTGCTACATCAATGAAGGTAGGTCATTAAATATGTAAAAGGGCAAAAATGTCTATTCTCCACTTCAGTGTTTGAGCAGTAAGCTCCTGTTAGGAATAAATGGAGAGACAACAAAATGGTTTGTGTTCGTTGTAACAGAACAGCAAAACTCAAAGTTGTCCAATGCAGACTGAAAGCAAAATTAATTGAGCTGCCTGTCACTTTATATCCTCACACAAGTGACATGGTGTTGAGACATTCCTGTTCATCTGGCATTCTGGAGATGAGGTAAAGCTGCAGAAACTGTGCCTAGAGCCATGCAAGTGACATCACAGGTGCATACCAAATATGAGCTAACAATCTACTTAGCTCAGAGGCTTAAGAAATCTAGTTTGAACTTCAGCATGTGCTTGTCTGAAGAGTGTTCTGACTGAATTCATCACAAGTCCTGTGAAATTTAGCAAGTGATAGGTGAAAAGATATTTTATAGCACACATAGGAATTAAAGAATTATAAACTCAGCCATCTTTCATTGAGACCTGCCTCAGATAACTGTCTAGATCTAGGTAAGAGTGCAGATAAATGTTCTGTCTCTTCAAGTATATAGCAATCACTAGGAGACATTTTGTTAAGATTCTTGACACTGGAGAATTTAAATTATAGTACTTTAAAGTGGTCTTTCCTGTGAATTGTAGGTAATTGCTATCAGGTTGGGAAGAAAGCTCACTGAAAGTACAGGTTCTGCAAACAGGACCTAATGAATTACTCCTGTGATAGCAGAGAGGGAACAGAGACAAGCATTGACATCCTGAAGCAATAGCATAATGTCTACACACTCAATTTTTTTAAACTAAGATGAAGAACACCTTTTCCTCTCAACACATCTAGCAATACATAGAATCCTTTTTTACAGTTCTGTTGGAAAGAGAGAAGGCCACTTTTGTTTCCTCCACATTCCTGTTAGGAGTTGTCCTGAGAAGGCACAATGCAATACTACAGAAATTTTCACTTCATTTCCATATTGGGGAGTCACAGAATGCTCACTTGTCCTATTTAAAATGACCTTTTTTCAGTGAATTGAGGTAATGAAATTTAGGTCATCACAAATTTAGTCAGTGGACAAGTATGCCTTTGAGACTTTCTTGATTCAAAGACTTTTCATCATAACTCCTGATACCATGCCTATTCTTTCTATGATAATTTTAAGGTATGTGACAGTGATGAAGGTCAATACTTAAAAATCCTGGATTTTTGTAGAATACTTAGGTAATTGTCTTTAGAAATAATGGCCACCTTCTTTTCACCTCAGACTGACATTTATCAGTATTCCTGCAGGAAGGATGATATGCAACCCCACCAGGAACTTAAGTATGTCCTGTCAAACAGAATGCACATATTTTCTTAAAGAATATTTGAGCACTGATTCACCACACTAAATACTCAAAGGTAGTTTATAAATCTTTTTTTAATCTAACCAGTACTAGTTAAAAGGTCTGCTTCTCTGTGTTATCCATGATTACAGACTCAGACTTTATGACCATGATAGATGTGTGCATGACCACTTTCATCCTTTTATCCATTCATATACTAATTATTTTTTTCTAGTTCCTGGCAGAACCTTCGTATCTAAATAACAGAAAACAACTAACCAATTTTGTTGTGAGCACTAAAACACCACAGACAAACCTGGCAATTTGTCACACTTTCCTTTGCTGACTGTCTGGCTATTTCGGCTACAACTTGCCAGTCTGCCTCAAATTTGACTTTTATTGCTATTTTCATGACCCAGGTCTTTGTTAAATTACACAGAAAATCCTGAAAAGCTTTTAAGTAGCTTTGTTGCTTCTCTCAATAAAGAGAGCACATGGAATGAAGACTAACACTGCTGTTCCTCCCATCTGTTGGTTGTTGTTGCTTGTCTCGAGGGTTATCTTGTCATAATGGTGTTTGAGAGATGAATCTGCTCTGGGATACATGCACTGACAGTCCCCCATTAAAATCAACTTGGTGAGGTGCTGTACTGGTTTAGCAGTCCAGATTGGTTCACTGCCTCCATTTCCCTCTGCGAAAACCATCTTTCCCACATGAGTACTAGCAGGCTGTGACAAAAATCACTTAATCTTCTCTTGAATGAACACACTGAACGCCGTAACGCATACATTCCAGATTTGACATTATCTGTTGCTGTCCTCTGAAACTATTTCTCCTTCCCAGACCTTTCCTGAAATAGTCACAACAGAACTAGAGGTTACAGTTCAGTAACAATTCGGTTAATACTGTGCTTAAGATAAGCTTTCTTCTTGGCCCTACATCTGAGATAACACACTTTTAGCTACAGAATCAGACTAAGTTTATGTTCAAGTGATTAGTTACCAAGACCTGAAAATGTTTCATAATTTCTTACATCAGAATGCTTCTGTCCAAATTCCTCCTGTTTCCCGAGAGCCACTGCAACATGATGATGGTCATCTAACCGGATTTCCTAGTAAAGATGAAAAATGGCAATATAAATGCATTTTCTTTACTCTGTTTCCAGCAAAGACTATATTAATGTTTAGAATATGGTTCCAAACAATAGCAGAGCATCATTTAAATACTTTAAAATAATGACATTTAAAAAGCAGTAGTCCTTTTTAGCAGTTTTGTTGGAGAGCTCAAGGATGCAGATACATTAAAAAATTAGCAGGGCTGAACTGGTTATTATAGGTTACTATCACCTCACCCATTTGCAGATATTTATATTCAATTTTGTGACCTTAGCATTCCTTTACCAGTCCCTTCTAAGCCACAAGCCATATAACCCATCTTAGCTATCTGTTTTCCAATGAGATGAACTGTGAACTTCTGGGAGGTATTCTGAAAAACAACAATGTAAGTGTAAACTTAAACCAATGACTCTCTCACTCTTGGCTTCCAACAGCATGTAAGATCACAACTTCAAATTTCTGACATGGCAGTCTGAGCACTACTCTGTGTAAATATGAATCAATTTTCCTCAAAAAACATTTTTAGGTATCTATTTAGTAATACAGTTTACCTATTTAATAGTTTTGTTAAAAGTGTTTTCCTCTGGAAAGGCTAAGAATTCATCCTAAACAATTAATTTCAGAAAAAACCACACTTTTATATACTGTTTCTGAATAATGTTTATTCTATAGTCAAGTCATAATCCTGTTGGCTTTTTTTTTTTACATATATATAAAGGTGAGAGGGGAGAAATAATGTTTTCATTGCTTCTTTATCCAAAAAATTTTCACATCATTTCTGCACAAACTTTCTAAAATGGAAATCAAGAATAACAAGAATTTTACCTAGAAAAATGAATAATTTAGATATCACCATTGATCTGAAAATCAGCTAGTAGTCTGGATATTCTCCTGGGAGTTAAGACCCAAACTCCAGTTTCCACTTCCTTGGGAAATACTCTAAGTGCACTGTATTACAATATAAAGAAAGCATCATGATGTCCTTCTACTTCCTCTGACAGGTTGTTGGTTACCTTTTTTTTTTTTTTCTTTTAATCTAAGCAAAATGTCTTTTAAAACAATGATGTCAGTCTGCATTAGGCTTCTCTACAGCTCAACTACTATATAGGATTTTCAGAGATTTCAGTTGCAAGGATACCATTTCTGTGATTCCCAAACAGCCCCGTATATAAAAAAAGCGCCAAGATGCTCAGCTCAGATCTATTCAATCCAGCTCAGCCAAGAGAGCAGCTGCTTTAGCCATGTGTAGCAGCAGTACAACTATAAGGTTGGGGGACTTTACTGGCAAAGATGTGGATGTCTTGGTAGATAGGTGCTGGTGTGGTAGTAGAACTTTGATCTCTTCAGCACCAAAACAGTGCCTATTTGACAGATTTAGCAGTGAACTTTGTATCCATCACCTACTTAGAACATCAAGCTCATGTTGTTTTACCTTTCTGCAAAGCACTAGTAACAAAATGATTATTTCAATTCTGTCTAGAATAAGAGAAATATTTAATGCACATGAGAAACACTAACAAATCTGCAGTGTAAGCAGTATTTCCCACGACTGCAAGAGCTATAGGTGTACTTACTATGAAGTATTTTACTAAGTTTTCCATTCCTTTAGTAGGGTACGAGACTAAAAATAAGTCAAGCATAAAGAATGCTACCTCAGGTTTGATGAAATCTAACCATTTGTACACATCATGCACATTTCTAGAAATTCCTCAAAATTAAAAAAGACTATGAAAATCAGATGTTTGATCAAGTGTTGCTAAACAATTCATGTAGTTCCAGGGTGGCAGTGTTTTGTGTTTGTCCAGATGGAAAAATTACTACATCTAGTTTTTAATAATTTCATTTTCCCCCCTTCTTTCATTTTTTGCATGTCCAAGAAGTTAAAGACTGATCAGGACAGAGGACACAGTACAGCACATTCGGCAGTGGCCTACATCTGCATTCAGAAGTTTACAAACAACTGTGTTACAGCTTTAAGCTAAACACACAGAAATTTCTTTTTGTGAAGTGAACTTATGTATTACTTCTTGTTTGTGGAACTAAAAGCATATTATAGATAAAGTCTTTTACATATTGTTAATAAAACAATTTTTTGTCAGCTCAAAGCTGCATTTAACAGGCAGTGACTCTTTAGGGGACCATTCCTCTGCAGAGACCCTGCCCAATGTACAACGAATCCAGAAGGTTGACTTTTTGTGACCTTCTCTGTGGTCACAAAAGAGTTTTCAGCATCTTACAATAAAACATAACAAATTATGCCCTTCATCTTATCTTTGCTGCTTCAGAGAAATGTAAATCCAAACCAAATACAGAAGGGAAGGACATCCTTCCTGGCCCCTACTGGTGGCCAGCAAAAAACTTAAGGTATGGAGTTAATGAAACATACTGAAACCATAAAAAACAGTGAATCAGCTTGCTTCCCTATTCATCTGGAGATATTGCTATACCAGCTTATAAAATCAATCCAACTTCTTAAATGGAAATAAATGATTAAACAAAAAGAGACAGAGGACAATCATACAGAATTCCTCTGAGGTAAAGAGTTTGTTTTGTTACAATTCCCCTTGATAAATGAGAAAACATAATGGATCAAAATTTGGTTTTCTCTGCACAGAACCGAAGTGTTACTAGAGCTGTTCAAGCTACAGGCACACAGAGCCTTATAATGACCTCATTTCAAAGGCTCGGCAGAATGGTGTGGTCTGGGATTCAAATCATTCTGGATTCACTCAACAACAGACAGCTTATGAGGAAACTGTACCTTCTCAGCCAGCAGAACTGATTGCTCTGTGAATCCAGCTGGATTAGCCAGTCTTAGAAGTATAAATTTTCATTCCTATTTATTCCTTATAATACAACAGGATTAACTTCTCTTACTGAGGGTGAAAGACTCCATTACAGTTGCATACCAACAACAATTACTAAATATGTTTCAAATTGACTCAGGTAATCTCAGTTTGAAATTCATATTCTGGAAGTAATGTATTTGCATATAGACAAACCAAGCAAATATTTGTTGTGAAAAAATGCAAACAATTATTTGGGTAGCAGCAGTGATGCCAGGTGATTCTCAATCCCCAAGTGAGGTTCAGGATAAATTGGTTGCTTTCTTTATAAACTGGTTGTATCCAAAATTGAGGTAGGGACCAGAGCAGAACTGTCTTATGTCTTATTTAAGATTCTTCTTTAACAGAGATTCCAGTAAGTGCTGTCTAGCCATTCTTCCTGATTAACTGCACAAAACTGGGAGATTAACTGGGAGATTAACAAAACTGGATTAACTGCACAAATAAGGAGAGAGTCATGAACACACTTAACATTTTGCAAATCAGTAATTAGGTTTTTTCCCACATATCAGATCTTCTAGAGATATATATACTATAAACTTATGTTTATCTCTCTTAAATTATAAAATTTGTCATAATTGTTATCAACCAGCTTCTTTCACTTTTATTAAAATTAACTAGTACTTCATTCTGTAAGTTTATTTTCTTCAAAGGAAGTAAACGGAGCATACAGAATTACCCATAGTAATAGCAGTAATAATCATCAGAATAAAGACTCCATCCTAAATTAACACCCTGACACAAGTACTGTATCACTCTTCACTGGGCTAGTAAACTTTTCAGTATTACTAAATAAATTCATCTTTTTAAAATGAGGAAAGTGTGCACTGCTTATGTGAGTAAAGCATATTTAACACACATAGCAGACATATCTTAAAATCAAATTTATGTTTTTAAATGGAGTTTTACTGTATTTTTTCTCCTACTCCTTCCAAAACAGTTGGAGGGAATCTGAGTAGCAATCTCTAGAGTACTATATGAAAACAAGTGCCTAAAGCTAAACCAATCCATCATGATCAACAAGAGGCTGTTTCTGAGCTACTGCCTTCTATCCAAGCTCAAAAATATATGACGAGTGGAGGAGGGGAAAGAGACTTCAAACAAAACTAAACCCTTGGTAAAGGGACTGCAAACAGCCAACTAGAGAACATGGTAGTTCATTTGGTATTTACAACGAAATAACAGAAAATTAATTGTTTTTTAATGCTCACAGAAAATTCTACATCCAATACAAACAGGCTTTGCTCTTATTGTGAACAGTTACAGGCTGTCTGAACAGTGTCAACTTTGATTTACTCTAACTCACTAGTACTTCTCTTGACCTTTTAGTCATGACAAGTATAAGGTGGTAGATCTTTTTCTAGTCTTTATGCTTTTAAGTTGCTTTTTTCACATTACATGCTACTTTCTGAAGGAGATTTCAGAATATTCTGTGTAATTTACATGGGTAAAATCCCCTTTATTTCTCTCTTCTGCTTTTGGTAAATTAGATTCTCTTTAAAACTGAAATAAGACAATCCAACGTCTGTGATAATTGGACTTTAAACAGCCTTGCTCTCTTCAATCATCTCCTATCATAAAGATATAGGCATATCTGAAAAGTAAAAGTGAGGTCATTATATTTTTTTATTTGATAGAAAAAGTTCACTCAAGCAAACTCAGCACAACAGGAAACACAAGGGAAATACTATACCAGTAATACGCAGTCTTACAGGTGATTCTTAATGACATCTCTTGGGTGACTCTTCCAGATTTCTCAAAATTTCAGTTAACAAGTTGTTTCAAGAATTTGGCTCAAGGGCAAATAATGAAGCAAAAAAAGACTTTTGTAAGTAAGAAAATGGGCACAAAATTAAAAGAAGCTTGGGAGAAGACAAAAAAGTAAAGTGATGCTTAATTTTAGGCTGGGGATTGGTAACCGAAAAACTAATTATTTTTTAAATTTAATTTTAATAAATGTTGATATTTAAATGAAATTATATCCCAATTGAGCTTGTATTTAAATGAAACTTGATAATAAATCTTTTCTCTGAAATACTATAATCCGCCTCTTTGTAAGGCTGCGCTCTTGGGAAGCAGGAAGGCAAGCATGGAAGAGGAGACATTCCTCAGACAAAAATTAAATTAAGCTTCTAGCAGTAATTACTAAGTAATAAGGAAAAATCAAATAATTATAAAGGATTTAAGTAATACAGGGAGCTACCTACATCATCATCTTCAGGCTATTTTAGTCAATCAACCACAGGCATGTCAAAGACCAAAATTAGGAGTTCCAGAAGTCAATCAAAAGAGGTAGATGCTTCCTTGACAATGGTACACTGTTAGCATTAATACAGAAAGCATTCTATTACAAGATGTGTCACAGTCTTTCCTAAGATCTTCTTTTGCTAGTCTATAATTCCAACTAGTGAATTTCATGACATCCTCAATTCCTACAGAGTATGGCAATATCAGTAAGAGGGCTCATTTAGTATGGGTAGACTTTTAAAATAACACAAAGACAAATGTGGCTAGAAATGCTGAAAGGAATGAATTATGAAGAGGTCAACCTATGCTATAAGTTAAATGTTATTGGTACACTCATTCTTTTTTACTACACGTGTACCATACATGTAGTTTGTATACTACACAAAACAAGCATACAGCAGAAATTTGTCATTTAGACAAGCTCTACTGGAACAGTTGTCTCCAACAATGTAGATATTTTCAAAATGTAAACAAGTATTGGAAACTGAGTACTCTTATTAAAAAGTGCACTTGACTATTTTGTGAAATTGCACAGTATGTATTCTTTGAATTGCTAGTCAGCTATATACCAGCTGCACAAATTTATGGCAGACTGGAACAAGTGGCCTTTACAGACAATTTTGAAGTCACAATGTCTTTTGCATTTCTTCCTTTGTTTTTTAAGTGGTTGAATGAAAGTGCCTCTGGGGTGTAGAGAAATGGTACTGTGATTTGTTTAACTTTTTTTTTTAAGGGTTTCTTAAGGTAATTAAATAATTTGAGATATTTGTATAGAATCATTTAGGTTGGAAAAGACCCTTAAGATCATCAACTCCAACCATTAACCTAACACTACCAAGTCCACCACTAAACCATGTCCCTATCAGTTCTTTCTCTCTACACTTTTTAAACTACATTAGATGCTATTGATAATTTTCAACCAAATCTAACAGGATAGATGTTTTAGTGATAAGTCTCAATAACTTCAAGAAGGAAAAACAAACAAAAACCCAAACCCCAACACTCAGAAGATTGAGCCCAAACTAATGTTCCAATTAAGCAAAAGCAAGTTTTTTGCATCTCCATTCCCACAGACAGCAACCAGTCAGCACACTGTAACTCCAAACCCACAAATGCACGTTTCTACCAGTTTGTATGGACAAGAAGAAAGAAACCCAAAGGAGCTGAAGACACCTCCTCCATTTCAAACATTTAACATAAACACTAACTTATGGGGTTAGTTAATCACTAGTCCCATTCTAGACAAACTGATGAAGAACTTTACAATCTTAGACGCTGTTCAGAAGTCAGGTCTGAACATGCTTCAGTGAACTTCCTGCACGCCCCAGGCCGAATTTCATAGAGTGCAAGAAATATACTCCAGGAACAGAAAAAAATAAAAAGCCATTATATAATGGCATTCATATAATGAATATATCTGAGGTGTTTTTGCAATCATAAAAAATACTTTAAAATGCTGTGGATTTATATCCTAAGTTTTGATTGATATACGTTCAATGTGGTTATACAGAATAAAGGTGTGAAGCTGCGATTAAAAAAATCAAATGTGCAATAAAACCATAGGGTGTTGAGACTGTTTATCACTATTGAAAAAATAAATTTGAATATTTCTTACCTCAAACATCCACTCTTCTTCTTTATCTCCATCCAGAAGCATTTTTGTCTCTTTATATACCTTCCCTATTTCCAGTTGCAATGGAGACACATTAAATTCAATTCTTTGCAAGTTAAAGCCAATTCCAACTCCAACAGCCTTTAAGAAGCTTTCCTTTAAGGCCTAAAACACAGAATAAATGTATTTTATTCATACTGGCTGTTTTCGAACTGCTCTATAAACATTACTTCTGAGCAGACACTGTAGACCAAATAAATTCAAGACTTTACTACTGTAAATGTGAGGGTAGACTGATGCAATTATCAAGAGAAAAAGTTACCAGCGTTGTTAATACCTAGCCTAACTTGCTGCATTATAATGAACATGCAACTGGCATGATCAAGTGGCACATACAGATATGAACCCTCTACCTTGTTCTGGGCAGGTGTTTAAAACTAGTCATAAATTCTTCTGGAAATGTCAGCTGTACTATGGTTCTCAAAGTTATTCTGACATTAAAAAAAATCACTAAAATATAAAACCCATTAAAATATTATCTCCACATAAACATGTGACTATAAGTAATATACAATTGTACTGTAATGAAAACAATAACAAAATATATCAAAAGAGAATGTGCAAGTTATAGCATGGCAGTCTTTAAATGGAAAAAAGAAGTATTACCCAGTGCCGATGAAACATATCCAGCTGCATCCATTCATTACTCATAGACTTGATTACACCCCACTCTGTTTCAGTAAACTGTCGCTTCATGATGCGAAAGAAATTTGGAATTGAGCTACTACCTATAAATTAGAAAGAGATAGTTACAGAAGTTTTAATAGAGTAGTAATAATAAGCAAATGAATTACCTCATGTTATTGCTCTAGAAAAAATTCACTCATAAGAAAAAAACCTTATGAACCAACTCTGCTCTACAATTTGAATTTATATAGCCTTGAAGCAGTGATGCTGATGACAGTTCAGGACACAGTATGAAAAAAAACCCCATTCCTATAGCAGAATTACTGCATTAAAAATGTGAAATGAAAGTCATAAACATATTGCATATTTTCAGCATTGTCTAAAAAGGGAAGTATTTAACCAGTGCTGATTTTATATTAAAAAAAAATATATTCAGCTACAAAAGTAGCATATACAGTCTTTGACATTTGACAGCTTGATCTACGAACATTTTATAAAACAGCACGCTGTTTGTCAGAATTCATCAAGCTATTTTGCCTCCTGCCCTTGGATGCTGGGATACACTTTTTTAAGCACATGTAGAAATCACCCAAATTTATCACATGCATATTAAGTCTTTTGGATTTATTCTGCAAGAAAAATGGGGGTAGGGAGATGCCCATAATCACAGTAAGAAAGATATCAAGGAAAAAAACCCCACCAAACCTTCAAATCCTCAGATTAAATTTAAGCCTCCTCTAAAAATAAGCACAGCTGTATAGCGCTGCAGCAGCTCTTCAGGGGCTACACCACTTTTCTCCACTAGTCTGAATTTACTTTGCAGAAGACACTACAGACTGTGTGGTTATATTGATCAATGGCATTTCTGTAATACACTGGAAACTATGGACCTCATTACACACTTGGCTAATCACCCACAGCCTGTATCATTAATCAGCATACCATGCAATCTGTCCAACAGGGCTTACAGCTGGCTAAACAGACAATGGCAGAAAGCAATCTATTTTCTTTAGTAGGGATAATAAAAATCTGGATAGAGACAATTCCACATATTGAGACAAAATTTTTTCATAGGTTATGCAATGTTCATATTAAAAAGAAAATATTAGTCATATTTAATCCAAAACATAGTCTCTCCTCCCAATACCACACTACTTTTAAGAACCCATCACTACAAAATTGCTTAACGAAGATGCAGATTCTAACCCTAGACTCTGCCGCTCTGTGAGTGACTACGGGCAAAGGAATTTCTCTTCTGTACACTAACATTCCCCATCTTAAACCAGGGATAAGGGTATTAACCCTTTTCTATAAAGTGGTTGTCTTCTACAGATATCTAAGCACTATATAGAAACAGGTATTGGCAGCAGTAATAATGGATCTGAATGAACTAATGTCACACTAAAGCACACATTCAGGTTTTCTGACAATTTCCAAATCATATTGCAAAGTGTAATCTGATATACTGTACACATCACACAAGACATGTCAGTGACATTTCAGAGAGATGCCCTCAATTTCATTTATAGACTAAAGTGAAGAAAACATCTTAAGACAGAAATTTTGTTGACAGTTGCACTAGTCAGCTAACAGAATGATCCAGAACAATCTAAGGACAGAACTAACTTTCCTCTCTGGAGAAAATGATGATGCTGAAAAAAAGAAAAGCAACTACAATGTCAAGTATGTTTTGACAGATTACCAAGGCAAATGAAATATCCATGTACTTAGACAATCCAACTTCCCTGAAACAATGAAAAATAAAGAAATTTGTTCGACTTGGAGAAAGGTTATTGTCTTTCATCTCTCTAAGTTTACACGGCCCATTTTATGATCAAATAACTGTGTTAACACCTGCTCCAAACAATACACATATTTTTTTCTTTCTCTTCTTCTCTCAAGTATTTGAGACAACAGGGGTGAGGCACCAGCCCTTTCAGGTGATTCAAACTGCAAAACATTCAAGAATCCTCCTCCATTACTTTCACGGAGTTCTCTTGCTTTCAATAACCCAGGGCTACTCACACTACCAGACAAGACTATCCAAGACTATCCACACCACACTACCTTCAGCACCTAGAGGCATATAATGCCTCCTGTATCAGTCCCTCCACCATTCAAACCTTATCTCACATGGTGAATACACTCAGTACTTAAACTGTTTAGTATACACCAAGTATATATCAAACCCATATGCTACTGCCTTTTCACTCCTTACTTACCCCTTTTTTGTCCTAGGTTTCTTCAATTGTTCAGCTACCCTTCTTGACACTTATGTTCAAACTTACACAGTATTTTCCCCTGCATTCCAGCCATCCGTCACATCCCTCCTCTGAAAAGCTCAGGCACCGCTTTCTCCTGAACTGCCCTCCCCTCCTGTTTCCTTCTTAATACAGCACAGTCTCTTCACTCTGAGGAATGGATCAGATTAGAGAAGCCAGGACTATTATTCTCCACAAATTACTAGCAGTACCACAGCCAGCCTAGTCCCTCTCTCCATATTTGCTTGAATATCAGAGAAAAGACAGATTCACAGAATCATGGAAAAATTTAGGCTGGAAAGGACTTCTGGAGACCATCTGGTCCAATCTTTTCTTGAAAACAGAGCCTTATATTAAAGGTTACTCATGGCCCTGTCAAGCAGAGTCTTTCACCTCTTCTCCGGACAACTTACTCCAGTGTTTCACTGTTCTTATGGTAAAGAATTGTTTTCTTTTACCCAGACAGAATTTCCCCTGAAGCAACCTGAGCCTGTTGGGTTTTGCCCTGTCCCTGTGTACCCTCATGAAGACAGCTACCTACATCTTTCTCTACAGCTACCTTTCAAATAGACTGTGATTAGATTCCCCTCCTCACATCCCCTCTTCAGGCTCAGCAAACCCAGCTCCATCAACATATCTACATAGATCAAGTTCCCCAACCCTCTAATCACCTTCATGGCCCTTCACTAAGCCCTCCTCAATGTTCCCATGTCTCTCATGACCTGGGGGATGAGGAGGGGACACAAATAGAAGCAGCAGAAAGTTTTCTTTTAGATGCTACCTTTTTCACTTCTACTTTGAGCAAAAAGCTGCAAACATACTCACCACAATCTACAAAAACTTCCTTTGAAAGAATGGGAACAAGTCCCATATAGCAATTATTCAGTTGGTTTTAAATTTGCATTTTAAATTACCTCCCATTTGCAAGCTGTTTCAGAAATAAACTCACCTACCAACAATTATACAAACACTTGACCTTATTTCTGTGACCATTTCAATTCATTAATAATCCAAGTTCTAGTTTACAAAAGAATTATATTTCATTAAAAATACACCAAAGAGCTTTTACGCCAAATTATTCCAGTATGCATACTTTAGAGCTATTTGGATACAGTTTTGGATTACACACGGTATAGTCTACAGATGATCATTTGAGGCACAGGGCAAGACAGGGTACCAGTTAATCACCTTTCAGTTGGGTTCTTCACTGAACAGCTGAGCTTCCTATGCTGATGATAGCTTTCTAAGACCTTCTTAAGTATTTTTCCTCCTGTGTTTACTGCCTATATTTTTCTCGCAGAGAAGTTTAGGAAAGTGTTAAACATTTTTGGTAATCTCAAAGCCTACTCTGTAAAATTTAAGCAAAGAAAGAAAAAATGTGCCCCAATATTTTAATGATCTTCGTGAAGCCACAGTATTTTCTACCAGGAAAATACAAAGACCACGTAACAGAATACAAAAGAAACTGCAATGCAAGTTGGAACTCTGATAGGAAATAAAGGCAAGACAAAGAAGTATTTATACGGGTTATCAACCCAACATATTAAATTCTTCTTAAAAGTACTTCTAGAAATTTCAGAGGATCTTCCCCAAGACTTGCAAAAGTATTCACCACAAAAATGACACAACATGATAAACATTCTCATAAACATAGTCAGGTTTTGGCTTTACCTTCAAGCTTTTGTTAACTAACTGAAAATGTGAACTTAGTATCTGCACTTCACTGTGCAGTGGTTTCTTCTTCTCTACAAGATGATACCAATGTTCTAAGAGAAATTTGGCTGCAGCGTACATGTATGTATTCATGCAGGTGGAATTCTGGTACATAAATGCTCTAAAATCCTTAATGTATGCAAACGTTAGTATTTTTCAAAAAGCAAATTCTAAGAAAATTCTCTAAGAAAAAATCTATGAACTGGAGAAGCATGATAAAAATGCACCGAGTAAAAACTTGAAAAACGGATTCTCTGAAGGCACAAATGCTTTTATTGTAATGCACACATATAATACAAATACTTCCAGGTATACTTTCTGTCTTTATGTTTTCAATGAGCAATGATAAGGCTAGACACTCATTGAAACTTACGTTAATTGTACTACTGTTTCTTATTTAACTCGCAGCAGTAAAGGATTCCTTTAAGATATGCCTATGCAGGTTGTAGAAAACTGCACATCTGATCTCTCTGTGCTTTTAAACATCCGTACAATAAAACAAGCTGCAGAGCAGACGCCACACAGATGGGTTCACACAGTACTGACCCCTTGCTAATATAATTCAGCACTCCTTTCCCAGTGTTCAAGGTTATTCAAAAAAGCACTTAAACATTGAGCCGAAAAGTTAGCTGGGGATACAACTATGTGGAAAAATTTAATTGAAACACTCAAAACCACATTTCAAATATTCCTTCTTGTAAGTCATATTTACAGCTTCTGAAGAATCAGAATTTGGATTCTGATTCCAATAAATCCAATATACTTAGAGTAATCTTTCCCATCTCAGTGGCAAAGTGAGATTCCTGTAACACACAATGTGTGCACTTCAGAAAAAATATTTATGTATGTAAATTACTTATTTAAATTGGTGAGCATCAGGAAATCGCACAACATTTATCTGATCGGTCAAGCATCTAACTAGGTGGGGGTTCATCACTGAAATGGCATAAATTCAATTTTGTGATTTTGGGAATATGTAAGAGAGATAAGACTTTTCATATGAGATTTGACAAGTAAGTAGAGTTGGAAGCAGAGACAAACAGGAAGCTTGTTCCACAGATTAATTAATCATAATTAATGGGAAAAGATACCTATCTCTGTCAACTATTAAAACTCTTTGAAAGAACAGCCACTCATCTTTTGCTGGTTTTCTCTAAGAGAAGAAAAATTGTGATGGGAGCAGATCTATGAAAATACTGGATAAAAGGTTTCAAAAAAAAAGAAATGAGAAAAATGCTGATTTAGATTCTATAGGGAATTGAGAGAGTACATTTCAGCAGAAATGCAGAAACACAGAAAAACTGACCCAATGGCACGAAAGTTATTAACATGACAAGGGGGTGGGAGGGTAGGGATGAGATTTTTGAATTAAACATGAAACCAAACTTGCCTAGGTCAAGGGGATTAATGAAAATAAGCTCCACTGTGACTGAGTTTTCTTGCTTTGAAATTGAGCGTATCGATTACTGTAGGTATTCTGTCAAAAATCTAACAATATCTCTTTTCACAATTACCCTCTATTAACACCTTAAAAATAAGATTTTTATTTAGTATAGAAGCCTAATTATAAAAATGTTATTAATAAAGAGGCTTTTTCTTTTCAGAAATGCATATATCTGTTCAGTCATCAACCAAATAACTTCACTATAAACCTCATGAAATTCTAAGTTCACAGCTACAAATTTGAATGTGGTAATTCCTGGCAATGTAAACTTTAAAAGTATTTCCAATGCTTTGTTTAGATACTTCTTACTTGCCTATGCCACTTAATTTCCTAACTTACAGTTAATATACTGTTCAAAGTTTATATAGCTTCTTTTCAAGAGAAACTGGGAAACAAACTTTAATTCTTTTTAATACTGAGCAGAATTATATTGCCCCTTCTCTCTCATTTGAAAATACATTTTCATTTGTATGTTTTTATAGGTCACCCCTTCTTCCACCTTTACACAAACTGTTGCACATTTTCTTTTTGCATTTGTTCATAATAGCTAAAATTCTGAAAGCATTTCTCTAGTCTCCTGTAAACTCCACACTTGAAAAATTTTTGTTACAGAGTATGACAACCTCTAAATATTGAAAGCACTTTTTGTTTTTACATTGGATCATCTTGCTGAAAAGCAAGAGTCAACTAGAAAACTCTAATAAATTTAAACAAAATGTACTATAGCTTATTTTCATAATATCCAATTAACTGACAATTTGTCCCAGTATCTCATTGCCTAACATACACAAACCTACCTGTTTATTTGCATTAGAACAAAATTGACTGGATAGTTTACCTATTTAGTGTCCTAGCTTTAAAAGTCCTTTTTCCCTAGGATATGTAGAGCTCTGCCTCCCTCCCATAACACTCATTAACTTGCTTCTTAGGGAACAGTAGCCAACAGAGGAAAGGCATCCAGCAAATCTCTGACCAGTTCCTCCGGTTGGTGTCCAAATTAGTTTCATATTCACAAGAGAAGCTAAAGGTTTTATCCTTGAGACCAAGATATATTTTCATTGGTTTTTCTTTAATCTACAGACTTAAGCATCACAGTCCTATCACATCACAATGCAGATTTGAAACCAGAGTAGTTCACAGAACAAATTAAATGTAAAATTAACACAGCTGTGAATTGATTTCTTAAAATTTCTGACAATTGATTTCTTACTTATATACAGCTATTATTCCCTGCTAATAAACTTGAAAGCACATTAGATCCTTAAAAATACAATCTGAGTAATCTCAAAAATTGTATTCTATACATTTAAAAAAAAAAATCTAAACCAAAAGTTAAGTTTCTTCATTAAAATAAAAATATACAATACCCTGGAAATTTCAGGAAGAGTGAGGAGAAGAAATACTGAGTGATACTGGGAAAGAGTACAATATTAAACCTGGAAAGTAAACATACTATATACAGATAAGCATGCACATACATGTGTGCGCATATGTGTGTGCATTTTGGATTTTTTTTCACAAACTATTTACACTGAAACATATAACGCCATCTTTTCCACTGCAATGACAACTGGGTATTTCATTAATTTTTTGTAAAGACTAGGCCAAAAATCTGCTTTGCGTTTTCCCTGTAAAACAGCAAAACCTCAGACCAGATAAAAGATAGATTTTAAAAAGATGCAAGAGTGAAAAATAAGAAAACATACTATATTCCCTAGTCATATTTGAGAAAATGCTTTAGAAAGAATAGATAAATACAGGGTAGTTTTTCCCCATTTTTCTACCTGATAAAAAAACCAAACAAGCTGCATTTGTAGGAAGAGAAAAGACAATCAGAATTAAGATCCTTGTAAATTATGATGCTATTAATAGTGAAGATTACTATCCATAGGCATAATACAGAAATCTTCATACTGGTATTTTGTTTACACTGTTACAAACATCAGGTCAACCATAAGTCAGCTTTGGTAATACAATGTACACTTAACAAAGGTAGTAACTGTCCTGTTTGTTGTACCTGAAGTTATTAAAACCATGACATGCCTTCTGAAAAATAGTGTGAAGAGTAGATGACTGACCTTCCTCACTTCAATTTTTACCAGTTTTACAGTCTTCAAATTGTTTTGGTCAGATACAAACTAACTAGCTTATATTGTAGTCTATATCCAAAACTATGGAAATTGAAAACTAAAAGGTACTACTGCCAGCTCATTGATCAACTAATTCCGTGAAAAAAACCAAACCAACAAAAAACCCCTCAAATCCCAGAATGCTAACAGACTCCTAACTGCCTTGAACTGCATGAAAGGAACAGGTCAATGATCAAGAACTAATATCTAATAAATACATATCATACTTTCACATGGCAAACGGGCCTAGTGACAATGTGAAACGTACTACCTAGCAAAATGAGTGACTGAAGTATGGACAGATCAATCTACTTAATAATGTGAAACACAGGCTAGCTATAAATCCTGTAAACTAACAAACTGTATAGGATGAGTAAGTTTTGAGTCCTGGACTCTTGGGCTGACAATCCTTTTGGTGTAGGACACAAGCCACATTTGATCATGTTTTACTATCTCTCAAGGAAACCACAGCAAACTGATACAGAGAAAACATTTCTTCTGCAACAGATGCCCAAGTCCTAATTGTTTATTAATACCAACTAACCCTTGTACGGATGTTTAGAAACTGACAACACAGGACAAATAATTAGCTAGATAAATGACTAACTTAGAAGAACCAGATAGAAAATTAACAAAGCATGTTTTTTAAATCTATTAGCTCACACAGCTTTAGTGTGAATTGGAAATTGGATTTGCATTCTGTGACCTCTCCACTTCCTGCCATTATCCCACAATTCTCATAGTGATATATATATTAAACACCCATTCTCGTCATGTAACTACTGATGTTATGTTTTGTCCTGGTGTATCTCAGAGAAGCAGCATTAACTTTAAAATGCCAGAAAGTCTGAGGTTGCCTCCTTTGAATTACTCAACTTTTCCCAGATTGTAAAAATGGAAAAGTCATAAAAAGACTGATATAATTTGATAATGTTAGATATTTTCTCTGCAGTTAGGATCATTCAGTCTCTGCAATATTAGAGAAACTGCTAATGTTTCAATTGCATTACTGTGATTGGGTCTAACAGCAGTGATGAATATTTAAGCAATCCGCCCTGATAGTTAATGTTAAACAAAAGAAAGTAAAGAATCATAATGGATTAGATAGCTCTACCTCCAAAACTGCACTGGAGAAATAGCAATTTTGACACAGGTATGGCTCAGATAAAAAAAAAAAAAAAAAACCCTGAAGAAAAGTCACAAGCTATTAAGGGGATACATCACATCTGACCAATTTACAGACAAGTAATGTACGGTCTGCAACAGATACATGCTTTTTGTCATTTGTTCTGAAAATGGAAAAAATGCCAGGTCCTCTCAAATTTTGTTTGGATTCCAGCATACTTTTACATGTTCTTTCTATGCCAAACATTCAACTGTAACATATACTTGCCATTGAAGAGCTTACTGACATAATCACACCCAGGTGCCAGTGCATGGTTTTAGCTTGCTTTTGAGTAGAGAAAATAAAAGTATTTGAAATACAGACGGTCTTAACCACTAAGATGATTCAGGAACCCCAAATTCTTTTAATGAAATGTACTTACGTATAACTAAACAGTAATAGTAAACAAGATAATGAGTAGTAATAAAATAAGAAACCCTTTCTTAACTTGTCTATGTCAATGGTTATACCTTTTACTTGCTTAAGCTCTTTCCAAGAGGTTGTATGACCACAGCTAGCAGAGCTCTACGTAGCCACAGTATTTCAGCAAAAAGGTAAACTACCCCATTAAAATGGCATTTTAATCAGTTTTCCATTATAGAACATATCAAACAGTTAAAGCAATCATTCCATTTTGTCAGAACAGCAGGAACTCCAGTTCCTTTCAACACTCATAAGGTTACGATGCATCACACTAAAAATAAACACAAACCCCCAAAATCTAAATTAACATAAAAACAGACTTTCTTTCATAAAGCCATTATGGTTGTGAGTTGTGAGGACACAACTACAGATGTCAAAAAAAGTCAAACAGACATTTGGGAACATAACATGTTTTAATGGAGCTAGATCTTCTGTTACTCTAAAAAGATAACAAAAACCTCAAGATGTTGCTAGTGCAATAGCACCCACACATAAGATATGTGCCTGACCTTCTATAGCCTTACACTACAGTAGTACTACAAAGCCACCAGATCTCTCAAACATTTTATTACATTTTATGAAATAACGTACTAGAGGGCCTTTCTACACACAGAGAAAGATTACATTGACTGAAAGCTTTGACAGTTAATCCATTGCTTAAAAATAAATATTTTGAAGAAAATCTACCACTTAATACCATCTACTATTTCCAGAAAACAGACAAGCAAAACCGTACTGCTATGAGGATGACAACCCAATGTCAAAACTGGATCACTTCATACCTCCAGTGAAGAGAAATCAGACTAACTCTCACACTATGCAATATACAACATGTGTGTGCATATCTATCTATCTACGCACACATATTCATATAAATGTATATAAAAAAGCATATATATGTAGGTATATAAACACATACACATATATACTGGTACGTGTGTATATATATGCATGCATATATATATATGTATGTATATATGGTGCTGCTGTGAGATGCACAGACAGAAATTCCAGTACAAGGGGGATGACACCCAGTTCTATCTTTGCGTTGAATCAGATATACTGCAAAACAACATCACCCACATGGTATCACTAATGGTTGCTACTGAACCATAAAAGTATTGAGATAATAGTAGAAGGAAAGGGTAGGTACTTTAGTGAAAATGTGATTACAGGGAGAGTATTCCCATCTCTAAGAAGCTAGTACCACTGTAGAACCTGGGAGGGCATTGGGTTCATCTTCGTACTTGGTATATAAATGTTATATTGGACAAAAGAGGGGGAAGAAGCCAATTCTCAGTATGTAAGTCATTTTCATCTTCTACATGAATTTGACTACATGATTTGCACTGCCTAACACCTCCTTGGTTTGGCTAATGCAATTTTTTTCCCCCTAGGAAGCTCTGTGACCTTAGAAAGCACAAGCTGATTCAGATTTTCAGAGAAAACAGCTCAGAGTCCAATGAGAGATCTCTCTTCTAAATTTGGTGTTTGGTGTGGAAATGGTCCTCAATATTGAGACACACACACTCTGGGACTATGTCCTTCCACATCACGATATCCTATTGCAGTAATGAAGCCACTGAACAACAGAGTTCCTTCTGATGTCAGAAGTCAGGACACTGCACAGAAGCCTGTCCGAGAACATGAATCTCACAGCCAGATGCAGTAAAAATGTCCCGTATCATTTTCACACGTAAAACATCCCCACTTCTGTGTATACACTGTCCTTCCCTCTTTTCCCCCTTCAAAATGAAGTCCAAAAACCCCCACAAAATGACAGAAGAAGCATTAGTGTTTTAAAAATTTGGGAATCGACCTCTCCTGTATAACAGTGAAAGTAACCATGTAAGAACATGCTTTAAAAAAGAAAAACCTTGTAAAGACATTTGTTTGGCTTACCAGCAACTGAAAAACTGTTTGGCTCACTTGACAGCTAAAACCCAGCATGTTTTGTTTGGTCTTCCCACAGAGAAGAGACAGCAGTCAGCTAGTCATTCAGCATGTTGTCCCCCTGCATCCTTCCCTCCTATCAACACACAAATCAACTTCTGCATAGCTCCAGACCAGCCACTGCAGGAGGTGTCTTTTATCAGCCAACAGGCTATACAAGAAAAGATGCAAGAGGTGATAAATGTATTGCAATGTGGCAAAAGCAGAGCATGGCCCACAACTGAAAAACTGATGAACTTCAATGGTCCATTCACCTGTATCAGTTGTATCTGCTCTTGTAGATACTATCTCCAAGTGTTTGCTATGTTTTTATTAAATTGTTTTTTGCTAGGAAAAAGATCTACATATTTAATACAAAACCCAACAATTCTGATGAACAGACAGGAAAACAACTATACAGGGCAAGTAACAATATTTTAATGCACTACAAGACTGGATTTTCCATCGAAATGCAACACAGCACATAACACAGCACCAAATGCAACACAGCAGCAACCCAATATAAGGCAAGAAAACAGCTACTTATAGAAGTAGCAAGTCTCCTGATCCTAAGCTTTCCTGAAAACTTGACATGACAACAGCAACCTGTCACCTTTAGTGAGGAAACATAAGAATATTTGCCTTGTTAAAAGTCAGAATTTCTCTTAGAAAGGAAATACGTCAGGGAAATCCAGCTGAGGTTATTTTTTTACATTTATGGAGGGGAGATGTTAAATATTTAAGTTCCTACCATTTCATAAGTCAGTCTAAAAATCTACAAATCTGTCTCTAAAACATGGTCTCCCAACCTTGAAACTAATAAGAGCTTCAAACTGTAATTCTTGCACAAACATCCAAATAAGCTTTTGACAACACAGAATAAAGACAGCTTCTATTTTCCAACTCTTGCAACAAATACATATATCTGTAGAGCTGAAGCTATCTGAAATGGGCAGTGTTAGTAAGAAACGCCTCGAAAAGCAAATTCTTAATACCTATATAATAATTACTTAACCTTGGCCCACCCATCACATCTTTCTGCTAGACTTCCTTAATTTGGAAAGCCGAAGCTAACTGTCATTAGTGTGGGCTGAGAAGTATTTTTAGTTTTGTTAAAAAAAAAAAAAAATAAAAAAAACCCCTCAACTCGCTTTAGCCCCTCATTTTGAATGTATAACTTAATTTCCCAAAAGACCAATTAAGGAATAAATTGTGATTATTGTAAATTCAGTGCGCAGAAAGATACTTTGGGGAAAAAAAAAAACAAACCAAAAAACAAAATCCAAACCAGACAAGCATTCTTATAGTTTCTCTTTGTTCCACCTCTTATTTTTACTAAAAGCTCCTGGTTTAAGTTTTTTGCTTTCTTAATTGTTAATTTAACCCTCATTTTAAACATATCTATTCTCCACAACTTCATTTTTACTCTTCTACATTTTGCTATCAGTTTCTATTTTATCTAAATGGTTTTATGTTTTCCTATTAAAAAACAATCATAAAGGACTAAGATAGGCTTTTAAGAAAGAAACAACTTCCCCTCAAAGAGGAGATTCAATCACAATATCAAATTTTCCTTTCAGAGTTTATCAAGCATTGGTGCTTAATCAATTACCAGAATGTACAAGTGTTTTTACAAACATGATGTAATTCCAGGTCAAAACAGTGTTAGAAATGTGACTAAATAAAGCAGAATAATGAAACTGCTATATAATATGTATTCTTTAAGAGTATGTTTAAGATGGCTGTTTCTTCCCATTTTCAAACAGAAAAAGAACAAAGAAATTCCTCCTTTACTCAGTGTAAGGGCATATGACCACTATGATTTGTTAGTTCAACAAGGATATTAGTTAGCTGTTTTAACAGTACATCTAAAAATTATCTGTTTACATATTTATAAATTCTGACTTCCTTAATCAATTAGAAGTAACATTTAACCTAAATACCTAAATCCTTTGTTAACTTCTTCATCCCAAACAGTTCATCTACAGATCTATAGCTGTACCATTAGATAACAATTTGGCAATTACCTCTTGTAGTAACAGATCAGATGCTGATAGCTGCTATGAGATTTACTATAACAATAAAAACAAAAACAATTAAAACTTTGCTTAAGGTAAAGTTAAGGCACCGTAAGAAGGACAAAAGCACTCCAAAGGACAATCTGGTTTGGCATTTCTTTCTAGGTCAAGAAATTCTTATTTCAAAAGCTGAAAAGCAGCAATTAAAAAAGCATTACAAGTTCAAAAACCTAACATGGCTGCTAGATAAAAGACATGCCAAGTATCTTAACTATGATGTAGGTGTGCCTAACTCTCCATTTAGTTTATGACTACCAAAAGAAATGGCACAAAGTTTATAACTGGCTGGAGAGAGAGCGCTTTCCTCCACTAGCTAGACTGAAGTATGGTATTCAGCTTCTTTGTGTGGGACTTACCCTGATTCATGTGCGACATACCTCCAATTTGAAGATCTCTATCATCTCTTCTATTATCTCACCTCAGTGATGAAATAATGAGAATAAAAAGAAAAATATAAACAGAACTTAACTCATTTCTTTGCCTCAGATAAAAACAGTTTCAATCAGGTGTTTGCACATAATAGCCTACTTTCTTAAAAAAGCATTTCAGGAAGTATTTTTAGATCAAATTAATTTTCTCTAAAATTCAAATGCAAAAAATTTACCCTTTTTTGTCTTTTAATAAGCAAACCTAGCATAAAACTGAAAGATTAATGAGAAAAGCTAATTTTACTGCATGTCAAATATTTAATTCTGCAATGACATTGAGATTGGAGATGTCCAGATCAAAGTAACTGTAACGTAATAGGTAAGAAAGATGGGAGGCTGATTATGAAAGATCTGTAATGGACTGTTAATTTATTTACTTTTGTAATTCCATCTAAGCTAAAAAATTGCATTACTGAAAAGAAATTCTCTTGCACAGCAGGAAAGCTCTTGAACCTAAGATCTAAACTTTTTTCAAATGTTCAAAGCAATCTTTATTAAGCTATAATCATTTCCTAAGTCTCTGAAAATGTTCTACTTTATAGAGTTTAAGTGACTGGTAAATCAACATCCCACACACCACTTAAACCAAGCTGACACTTGTTGCAAAGTTTCTCGTCCATAAGTTAAAAATCAAATACATTATCACAAGCTGAGTTTTTCCACAGGAGTCAGTAGTACTGTGAGAATCCTCCTCATTTATTTTGTGAAAGGGTTAAAATAATTTCCTAGGCATTACCTCTCTTGCCAAATTACGTCCACAATTACTTCCATTAACAAATGTACAGTACAGTGTGCATTTTCCCAAATGATTCAAAAGTTCATCTTAAACTGATCTGAAGAGAAAAAAATCATTGACCTCAGTAATTCTTCAAAACCAAGTAAACTGAAAGCCTGATTTAAATCTACAACAATAACCTGCTGGATTACCAAAAGGCAACAACACACAATACCTAAAGAGGGCATTTTCCTTTTCTACCATCACTACATTTAGTTCAATATCTGAATAGAGGAAAAAAGGTGATAAACTGTTGCATACCTGTGGAACTTTTGTAGAACTGTCTCTATTTGCACTGCTAAGAATAACTTCTTGTGTGGCCTGCCTTCACCTTCGAAGAAGGCTATGTCTTGCAGTAGTTTCATTTTTCAGATTTTAATAATGCAGCAAAAGTAATATGGAAAGAGGCAGCTTCTTATTGCACATAAGTAAACCAAAAATAGATAGCACAGATTAAGAAGCAATATAAAATGTTTATGTGCACCAGGTCTCCTTGTTACATGCTAGCACACATTTTACTTGTATATTTCTCAAAACTTTCAGCTGCATGATACTCTCTTGTATATTTGCACTGCATATTTTGTTCACTAGTTGAACAATAAAGGAATATAAGAACTAGAATATTGGAGACCTCAGTCAAGATTCTGTTGGATAACATCATAAGATGAAGTACTTTGTATTTAAACAAGCATTGGGGGGGGGGGGGGACAAACAACAAAACAACAAAAAACTACTGTAGTGTACTTTGTACATAGGGAACTCTTTGTCCTTGTAGCTATTCCAGAGAAAGAGATTTATAGTGGATTCACTCTCAGAAGTGTAATGTACTTAGCAACTGCAGAGCAAGAGCACCACTCAGTGGAACTATTAGATAAAACAATACTGGTAAAGTCAAAGTTATATATTCATAGCACAGCAGTAAAAACAGTTCCAGGTAATTCTACTAAGACAAAAATCTTTCTCAGAAAAATTTTAGGTGAAAAAACTGCTAGCTTTAGTTCATATTACAGAGAATATAATTTAAAATTTTATCCTTAATATTGCTTATTTGCTGGCTCACTTTCCCACACACAATTACTAAGTTTTCATTACTATCATATTTCTTTTTAAAAAAAACCTAAATTATAATTCCAAAAAAGGAAGATCTATGGCCATAAACAAAACCTCTTTAAAATCTGGAACCTGGTATTTTTTTTATTTAATTCACAAATATTTATGTAAAGTTACATAATGTAGAAAACAATTGCATGACAAGGCGCTGACACGACAGTTACTCCTTATGTATAATGACAAGAATTGACGTTCCTTTCTCTCCTTATCAAAAGATAGAAAAGATGTATACAAGCTGTTGACAGCTAAATTACTTCAGGACAGACTATGCTAGCTGCGGAACTTCAGATACTGGAAAGATGGAAATTTTGTAATTATGCATTTTGTACTCCTCTGTATACGTTGTGAAGCTTGCCACCAAGAATTCAGACTGTGGATACAGTGACTTACTCTGACAGCCCCCTTTTCTGTTAACATATACCTAGATCTCTGATGAAAGAGGGAGAGGTGGATAAAGTAGCCGCAGATATAGGTGGATAAAGGACCCATATTTAGGAATCCTAGCAGGCTGCATCTGTCGGTAGCTTGTTTCAGATTGGTCATCTGGATACACTGTTTTTCAGTATCACTTTATTACAAGAGCACCAATTTAATTCCATCATTTAGTCTTTGGAACCACAAGCATCTCCAGAATAACCACCATTTTTCTCTCTATGGGTAAAAACACTGAAGCCTGTTTGTATCAGATCTCACAGCATTACTTAAGTCTCACCAGCTCATATTCACAAATTAAATCCACACAGCTGCTGAGTGCAGCTGCCCAGGCGGATGTGGCAATATTTGCTTTATGGTAAGAGGCCATGACTGCTGCCATCGACAATTCTAGGACATGTTGGCAGAAGCCTCTCTTGCTACCGAAGAAGTTAAGAACTGAATGTCATATCTAAACCCTGTTTTTACTTAACTAAAAATTGAGTTTGGTTTCACCGCTTTTCCTACATTTCTGCTGAGATTAAACTCTCTCCCTGATACCAAATCCTACTTTAAACTTCAGCCTCATGTTGTTATTTGGAAACCCTAGGACAGGCAATCATAAAGCTATGTGACAGAAACAGAATAGCAACCAAAACATCATCGATACGATGAACTCAAGATAATTTTTTTCCTAAATTTAGCCTGCTAAAGTTGACATAACTAAGAGTAAGTGACAATATATACTGATGGCCTAACTTTGATTCCATACCTCTTATGACAGCAGTGATTAGGGACACTGAATGAAGAATACACTCAGACACAAGGTAAAAGAACCTTGATTTGTTCTGACACTACCTGCAGAATGAGCAATAGATCAATGGACATTGAGTTATCTGCTACTTCAGCAATTTAACGTGAGGGAAATGAGAAAGGAACAGTGAATAAATAAGTAAAAAATACAAGAGAAAGGAAGCAGTAGAGATGATATGATTTTTTTTTTTTAAATAAAGCCAGCTAATATTGAAGTTAAAATATATTTTTTCTATTAACTGGAAAAGAACTAAGAATATATTCCCTTACAAAGTTGAATGCATTATATTCCAAAATGGAGAATTAATACAAATACATGTTTCTAAACCTAAATGTAAAGTTAAACCCTTACTCTTCACAATTATTTCCTACTTTCAGAAGGAGAGTTTAACACATTTTATAAGATTTGTCAGCTGGACATCAGCAATATGTCTTTAAAATGCTAGATACATTTCCAGCTGCATAAAATGCCAGCAGAGGATACAAGATATCCCTACCTCCATATATGGCATCTATAAATTACTTAATTTTTCATTTCCCAAGACAGGCTTAAAATACAAAGAAGAATGTTTGAACATTTTGATTTTCACTATTTACCTCCTGAAACTGGAGAGCTTTTTAAAACGAGCAATTAGGGGGTCTTGTAGTAAGGCCTGTGGCAAGTACAGGCAAAGTGTTTCCAAGGGTACTGGGTCTGGGTGTTAATTTTTTTCATAGCAGCCTGTACGGCAGTGTTTTAGATCTACGCCTAAAACAGTGTTGATGCCACACCAATACTTTATCTACTGCTGCAGTGTTTGCACAGCATCAAGGCCTTCTCTGCCACTCTGCCTCCCCAGCAAATAGGCTGGGGGTGTGCAGGACATTGGGAGGGGACACAGCCGGGACATCACTTTGTTTTGTTTTGTGTGGGAGAGCTATGATAAAAGCACTGGCCTCGAGCTTAATCTGGTATTTTGGCCCTGCATTACTGCAGTCCCTTCAGGGGTGTACCTGTTCCAGTGCAGCCTTATTCACGGGCCACAGTTCCTGTCATGAAAAACAGAACTATGCTGGTGTGGGGTCCTCCACGGGCTATAGCGTGGTACCACATGCTGGCCACCATCTTTAGAGCGAGGGTCTACAGTAGATGGAAGTGAGTCACAGAGAAGAACTTCATTTTGGATTGTAGTAAAGTTTCTGTGCATCTTAGTTAAACATGCCAAACCAAAAATGTACATTTGTAATAATAATTAAAAAGGTGTAAAATGATCAGAGAGAAAGTTATCCAGTCAGGGCTTATTTGAATCTTTACCTTACCACATAAATTATTTCGTAGCATAAAACACTGGGCAAATTGAAGATTGTGGAGAGAGATTTTCTAAGAAGACAGCTATTACTGTCATATCTGGTTAAACATTTGAGGAGGATTCTCAAAAACTAAAATTCCAGTAAACTGTAAATCCCAGTATGTTTCTCCTTTAACCCAGCCATGCATTGATGAACATTTCTGAACTAAATGATCTGCATAAAACTGTATTTAAAAATACATTTTGCTACAATTCTAATTTATAATTTGGGTCCTGAAGTTCTCTACTATAGTCAGGTTAGTGCAACATTTCATACAAATAAATAGGCCAACAACTGAAGTTTGTGAAGTTTAGTCTTTTACCAGGGGCACCTCAAGTGTTCCCTCATGATCCCTTCTCACTGAGGATTTCTGCATACTCATAGCAAATCTTTGATGCCAGTTTGCCACAGTATTGGGCCTGGTGCTGACACATACAATGTCCACACTTATGGGACAAGGGAGTAAGGCAGTCACAGCCTATAAAGTTCTCATGGGGATGGATCCCACTGTCTCTAGTTGGAAAGTTATCCCTGCTTCTACCTAACAGACAGCAAACCCATAATTAAAATATCCGCAGATGCCGGTCCTGCCAATATGATAGCAGGATTCATGACCTTAGTTTTCCAGGGTTCTGCTTTTCTAAACTGGAAGTATATCCATATCCGGCATAAGAGAAAACCCTAAATAAACAATGAGGAGTGCATTTAACAATAAAAAAAACAAATACACAATACATTCATACACTGTCTTCTAATTACACTGAATTTCCAGGACACAGATTGGTTCTTTGGGAAATGTTAAAACGTTCAGCACTTAAACACCACAGAATCTGCTTTGGTCACCATAATGCATTACCTGGTAAATCAGTCTTCATAATATCAATGCCAACTTGAAGCTCAGGCTCAGCTGCAAGAACTGCATAATCTCCTTGATGAGAGACATTGAAGTTGTAATTCGAATAGATACTGAATACGTTATTTGCCAGGAAAGGTTTTCCTTTTGATGTCCTTTGCAAGTGTATTTCATTCCAAGGTATGCACAACTTTTCTGCAATTAATTTCCGTATCAGCAGACGACCAGCCTATGAAATGAAACGCAAGTGATTCATACAGAACTAATAGGCTATGTGCAAAATATCTGTGGTTGCTATAAAAGCACCTGCCTAAAAAAATGTGGTTTTATTATTGCCAATAGAAAGTAAGAGTATGTTTTAGCCAAACCATTTTGATTTCTCCCATTTATAAAAGCCTGTGTCAAGTAAATGTAACCAAAAGAGTTCAGCAGACCTGAGTATACAATACATTTGTTATCACTATTAGCATAAAGACAACACAAGACCCATAAAAACCAGTCCCACCCTAGAAGAATTACATGAAATAGTTCCTTCTCTACCTTATTTACTTACTTAGGATACTTTATTGCACAGATGAATACTTTTTATACCACACTGAACAGTAAAACTGTCTCAACAGCTTTCCTTTCAGTACAGTTACTTAGGCACTAAATGAAATACTGAACAGCTAAAAATGATGGGTAACTTCTTATAGACTAATTAGCAGAAGTCTGTATTACTACCGCATTGTTATGCGAGATTTAAAACCCAAACTATGTAAAACAGCTTTATTCTTACACATTACACTACTGTCTTCACGGTCTCCTTGAGTAGGTTGATTTTGTCTTCTAACTTGACATCACGACATAAAACTTGTGAAGTCTTTCAGAATAACTAGTAGCAGACTCCAAACATCCCTTTTTCCTACTAAGTGAAGGTGTAAGTAGAGCTGGCAATTAACACTTTATAACGTATTTACTTCCCTGAAACGCCCTTGCAGGGTGTATTTTCCTACGAGCAGTCAGAAAATTGGGCAATACTGAACCTGCAGAAAGACAATCGCATCCCCACGGGAGAGGGCCGGTCCCGGGGCCACGAGCGGCGCCAGAGGAGGGTCCTCAGCGGAGCGGCCTCCGCCCGCGCCCCTCGGGCCCCTCGGCAGCCTCCGCCACGGCCCCGCGGAGGGACAGGGCCCCGCTGGCGACACACGCCTCGCCGCAGCAGCGGGGAGGGACGGGACGGAGGGCTCCGGGCAACGCGGTCCTTTTGAGTCCCACGCGTGGGCTAACGCCGCCAGCCTTGAGGGAGGGAAAGCCGCCCCCCGCCGTGCCCCCCCCGCCAGCATGTACCAAGGCGGCTTTGGCATCGCGGGCAAAGACAAACTGGCCGATGCGGTCCTTCTCCTCGGGCTGCACCAGCCGCGCCGCCAGCAGCCACTCGTCGCGGCAGGGGCGCCAGGCGGCGCAGGGGAAGGCCCAGCGCACGCTGCCCATGGCCCCCGCGCCGCGACACGGCGCGACAGGCCACGGCCGGCCGCGCTCCCCAGCGCCGCCCAGCGGCAGCGGGGTGCCCCCCACCGCCCCTGTGACCGACGGGCACAACCCGCGCATGCGCACCCCGCCCCGCCGGTGGGTGGGACGGAGGGAGGGACCCACTGTGGACGCACGGTGGCCAATCCGGTATCAGAATGCCCTACGAGTGACAGGGGAATGCGCCGGGTATCGGCTTATCAGGGGAAAGGCGGTGCCTGCAGCTGAGCTACATCGTCGTCAGCGAGCCCAGAGAGGAACCCGCTCGGGGAGTGGGCGGGCTTTCACCTGGATTGACGGCCGGGAAACCATTCCGAGTGCAAGAAGCGGGAGAATGACACCGGAAGGAGCCAATCTGCTGGCGCTGCTGCTGCGGAGGGTGGGCCAGAATGGTCGGGGAGCTGCTGGTGTTGGCTGCAGGTGGGTGCGCGCTGTTCGGAGGGAACGCTAAGGGGGGGGACTAGCTCGGCCGGTTGCGGAGAGGCGGCAGCGCTGGAGACCTCCACATCCCGTGGCCGGGCCCCGCGGTCGCGCTGTGAGAGGAGGAGAAGCCCTTTGCACCATCCTGCCTGTCCTGTCAGAATTAGTTCTCCCTTAGAATGAACGGAGGCACCGCAGTGCGCATGTGCGGGCGCACTGGGCATGCTCAGTAGCGGCACTGATGCCGCTGCCCTCCCTCGGGCGGGCGGGACGAGGGGTGGAGGCTATGGCGGCGGTCGCCGTTTCTGAGCCTGGCGCTGACGGGCTGCAGGGGCGGGCGGGGACCGGCACCGGCAGGGACTGGTGTGGTAGTGCGCTGATGAGGTTGGGGATGGCTGATAACCCGGGTCCTGGCAAAAAGAACGTCATTTCCTGTAGCTTCTGGCTGCCCCCGCTTTATGCGAGACAGGGCCGCGGTTATCCCGTTGGGGATAGTGTCTGTTGGGAGCTCTTCGTGGTACCGTTGTATGTTAACGGCAAGTGATTCCCTCCCGTGTTTCTGGCCCCATCGTTGCCATTAGTACATCCATGCTCCTAAAGAACCGTCTCGGCCCCTGGTAGAGCTGACACATGCCAGGAGCTGTAGCAGCGGGGGTGGCCTCTGTGCCTTCCCTGGACTTGCTGCTTTGTATTGACTAGAAAAGAGGAGACAATTGTTAACACACCAGATGCAAAGTACTGCATCACCCTAGTTTGATTCTGGCTCCTAAAGATTATGTCCAAACAAAAGCCTTTTATATCCTGTGCTCTTTGTGCTGCTAAGAACTGTAATGGTTGTCAGAACTGGATTCCCGTGTGCCCTCAATTACGGTCCATCTGAAAATCATCAAAAGGTAATAATTTTGCTTACCCTTCAGTTTGGAAGTTGGGCCATGGCTAAAAATCTGTTTGAAAATTTATGACCCTTCTTCTTGTTTCTTGCCTTTAGAAATATTTATGCTTTAACCGTTCTATATTGACCATGTACAAATGATACAAAAATACTTAAAATTACATTATTTCAGGTATTTCTTTGAATCTTTCATAGGGGTTTTTGTTGTTGTTGTTTTAGCATTCCCAGCTCCCTGTTAATGTGAAAAAGTGCTGTTTCTACACAGGCCAGAAGAACTGTCTTTCTGCCTAAAATAAGTCTCAGTTATAACTGAGTATAGGTTAGTCTTTGCAAAATATTTTAAACACAGAAGTAACATTTGGGGGAAAAAAGCATTTCAGCAAGGAATCAGTAGTGTAATTCACTTATTTTTTAATATGATTCCCATTTTTCTTCATGACTTATTCAAGTAAGGCGTGTCATACATACTCCCTTCTCTATTACCCAAAGACAGAGACAAAGTTAACTGACAGCAGAGGAGGATTTAGCACACTCAAAAAAACCCCCGGGAAAATGCTGACCAATATCAAATTGTAGGTGAGGCTTATGTTTCAAGCACTGTATTCTGCATGCTTTGAAGAGGAAATTGTGGCCATATCTATATTTAGTTACAGATATGTGATAATACTAATGGAATGTGGATCTTTCCTAGTTCCAAAAAACCCCTCAGGTTTGATCAATAGGTTTGACTTGTCCATGCTTTCTACTTAGAGAGATGTAAACATGTAGCAGGTTTTTTCACTAGTGGATTTATTGATTTTTTTTTTTAAAAAATAAGCATCAAGTGTAAGTGCAACCTGAGGTTCAAGATGCACTGTATAATATGGAATATAATTATGAATATATTCAATATAAACCCATGTTTATTATAAGTAAAACATGCTATGATGATAAGCTATGCTAAATTATTCTATAAGTATGCTCAATATTGCATGTATGTTTTGAAAAACACACATATTTTAATGACATACAGAAATGACAGACTACAGAACCCAGTAAAAGCAGTAATTTCATCTTCCAGAATTTGCAGTTATTATTTTTGCTGGAATAAGAAGTACAGCATGGCATTTTAATTCAATTTTTTTTCTGAAAATGAAGATTATAGTTCTTGAACTTTTTTAGCTAAGAAAATAATTTCCGAAGGAACTTGATGAATTTGAGAAATTTAGTTTTAGGATAAAAACCAGTCAGTTTAAATTCTTCTGAGTGATTATTTTCTTTATCTTAATGGATTCATGTGTTTGTGAGAGGATATGCAATTAAAAATCACTGGTTGTAGAGAGGGAATTTTCCACTTTTGGAATGCCTCCAGGAATCAGTGCAATTTCACTGCTTCCTACTGGTACCATGCCTTTTTTTTTTTTCATGCTGGTTTTTTTCAATCCCTTCTAAAGAGCCCAAAGCTTCAAAGTCTCTGTGTCACCTTTCCTTCTTAGAATACTGTCTCAACATGTATTATTGATAAATGCCACTTTTGTGGATTAAATGTCTCGGAATGTCACATGCATCTTTTTTGATTGTCTAAAAATGATTGACTGAATATTAGTTTTCTCTGAAGTTCAGTTATTTATGAAAAAGCTGTGAGACTGAGTTGCACTGAAATTTCCAGACAGGAACCTGGAATTCCATTACTTTCTGTTTTCAATCTTAGACAGTCAATGACAGTCAAAAAAATAATGCAGTCTAAAAGTACAGAACTTTGTACTTAGTATTTATAATTTAATTACATTTCAATCCACTCTTGTCTTTTTAGTCAGCAATTAGAAGTGTCACCAAATGCTTTACATACCTGTTCCATTCATACTCATCTTGCTGAATATTAAATTAGGTGCAGTTAAATTAGATGCGTAGTGGGGCGTGTTGTCTTTAAAAATGGCTAACAAATTACTAAATTCTCCCCCTTTAAATAGATAAGGAGTGAAAATAGCAAATCATCTTGATGGGTATATAGTAGACTTAATAATATAATACTTATTTTTAATGTTAGATTTTAAAATGCTGACCCTGACCTTTTCAAAACTTATATTAACTGTACAGTTAAGTTTTGTGTGTAAAAAAAAAAAAAAAAAAAAAAAAAAAAAAAAAAAAAAAAATCTAAAACTTCTCTAGAGAAATGTATACAATTTCTTTATCTTCATTGGTCTTAATTCTTTCTTCCTTGGTGCATAAAGTATGCTGTAAAATACCAGCATTTAAGATTTCTCTTTTTTTAAAATCCTGCTGTCTAGTAAGACATACTATCCAAGGTGGGAGAAGGATAAGTGACAAAGGTCATGTTCTCTTGAAGAACAATTTATTTCTCATAAGATATTGGCTTTGAAATAAAGCAGATAGATTGTTTTACAATTGTTTGTAAATAGTAAAGTACTAATAAATGTTGAGTTTAGACTGGTTTTGCCAGCTACATTGGTAGAGAGAGAACATCTGCACACAGAATGTTACTTGTACTGTCTGAATGCATACATGCCTCGTAAGATTGGTGTCCATTGTGCTGGGAACAGTCTCGGGCTTCAGTCCCATTACGAAGGTTTGGTCATGTTTATTGTCAGGCAGGCATGGATGGCCCTAACATGCTTTTTCTGACAAAGTGCTAACTTACGTATACACAATACTTACGTATGCTCAATACTTTTGCAAAACAACATTCCGTAGGCTATTACAAAGTCACATATTTTTGTATATATATTTTTCACTTACTATTATAAAGTGATAGAAACAGTTTGGTGTAAGTCTTCCCCAGTGTCAACCTGTACCCTGTGTCCTCATCTGGGTGTTCAAGCTCCATTCTTATTACATAGGCCCTTGCCCTCCCTTATTTAATAAATATTACTCTGTTATTCACTTAGAATTAATTGCACATCTTACACCATTCTGAACTTCATTAGCATATTTAAACTTCTGTAACCATTTTATCTGTCAGTCACAGCATCTAAGGCTATTTTGACTTTCAGCAAAAGTGTTTATAAAATGTACTTTATATGAGTATGTTCTGATCGATGCTCTGGTGAGAGCTACAGTAGACCCTGCACAAACAAAAGTTCATCTCTGCTCAAAGTTCACCCCGCAGTTCAGTTTGCTTTGCTGTTTCAAATCTGGCAGAATGGATGTGAACACCATTTCTAGGAGGCATATTGCAGTGGTTCTGATTTTAGTGTATGCCTGTTGAGATACTCTGAAAATGGCTGTCCTGGATGTTTTTGGACTCCCGTATAAGTTTAACAGTATGCTGTCTTTACAGTCCCTTATTGTAATATCTAGGATTCAACAAATATCCAGGTTATGAAATTGATACTCAAAAGGGCAGCTGGATTTTCCAAAGGATAAGTATAAACAAATAAATTACACATTTCAACTTCTTCCACATACAGAATTATAAGTACATCTAAGAAGGATTGTTGATAGCACCGACTAAAAGAAAATCTTTATAACTATGTTATGTCTTATAACTATCTTCACCATTAGCATTGGTGAAGTAAAAAACTTCCTCTAGAAATTCAGTGAGTGTTTTTGGCAGCTGTTGGCTTGATATATTTAAGTATTAAGGTCAGTTAAACATTTGCTTGTAGCTTTTTACCAATGGATTAGATACTACTAATAGGAATGTGTGTATATCTCATATTTTGACTCTGGGTTTATCAGACCTCTCGGTGTGGTTACCTAGCATCTGGATCAACAAGCTCATTTGAGGCTGCTCCATCCCTTATCATCTTGGCAAAAGGCCAGTGTTAAAACAGAGCGGTCTTGCGAACAGCAGAACTAATGAGGTCTGGGTCCTTATTAGTGGACTTTGTGACAGACCATAAGAATGCGCTTACCCTTAGAGCTCCCAGGTGGTCCCGTAGTTCATCCACTGTAATGACCAAAATTACCTTACCATCCCCAACCTCCTTCTGTGCAAGTGCTAGCTGCTTTGTGGCCATACAGAGGCTGGCCGTTTCTTGCCACTTAACTGTCAGGTGTGCAGAATGCCTTGCCCCTCAAGTGGAGATCTGTACAGATAGCTTTGAGAGGTAGATATTTCTCCCCATTATGTGGGGTTGACCTTAATAACTTTGAAGTCTGTATTGAATTTCACCGTAATGGCCAATGGGCCAATTGTTGATGTGACTTTCAAGCAGAAGAACAGGGCAAATGTATTAATTTTAAGGTGGTTTGGTTTTGGAGGAGGTTTTTTGGTTTGGGTTTTTTTTTTTTTTTTTTTTGTATTTGTGTTTTGGGTTGGGTTTGGGTTTTTTTGTTTGTTTTTGTTTGTTTGTTTGTTTTGGGTTTGTGTTTTTTTTTTTTTTTTTTTTTTCAGAAAACCAGGCTAATAGCTAACCAGGCATTTGTCAGTATAAGATGTGTAAACGTTCAGTATGTGAGCAGAGAAGTTTTGTCAAGTGGTAGGGTAGCTTGAATTTGGTCACATCAGAGAACACATCTGATCTCACCGCAGGCAATACCCAGTCACATATGCCAGTACTCCGGGTCTGATGTGTCACGTTACAGGAGATGCTGGAAGCCTGGTTGTGTGGCAAGTACCCGGTGGGTCAGATGATGGAAGAGGGCTTGCGTATATAGCCTTTGCCTGCCATGATAAGAAGCTGTATGGCACACAGCCATATGTAAAGAGACAAAAGTAGGAGATCCCAACTCTAATGAACCTCTACTGGAGTTTGGTTCTCGGTAATCCACGTAAAGACAGACTTTGTAACTGGAATCCCGTGGGAGTAAATGGAGCAAATATAAGGAGGCTTGTTTCCCAGCTTTCCTGAACTCCAGACCTATGCAACATATGTCTGCACCCCCTATGTTTTCTACCCTTTGTCAGTAACTTGATCAAATATTTATAAATATAACTATTGATTAATTCATATGGCTTTGTAGAATGCATGAAATAATTATAAATGCTAGTTGGCCTTGTTTAACATAACAAGTTTTAGCTGAATTTTTAAGATATTTTGGAGGGCTCCAAAATCATCAACAGATTCAGAAAAGTGGTAAATTAGTACCAAAATTATCAAATAAAGCAGGAATTGGCTACAAGGGAGATGAGAATTGAATTTTTTAATATTTATTTTTTTAATGGAGTGGAGGGGAGGGTGAATTAGGCTAAGCCATAGCACAGTATTCATTAGTATCTTCCTTAATGATGGACAAAAACTTTAGAGGTACACAGCTGAAATTTGCTTTGAATAACAAGTAAGGAGACACTGCTATTACAGATTAGGATTAGGATGCACTGGGTGACCCGCAAATTGGAGTAGTGAGACACTGATGAGATCTTAACCATAATGCTGTACACAACAAATCTGATATCAGTGAAAGAAATATGAGATCAAACGAGTGGATGAAGAGAAAACTGCAAGAAATAATAAGGAAAACAAAAATTCAGTCTTACAAATGGACCTTGGAAAGTTTGGTAATTGTTTGTTCTAATAAAAGTTGAGAGAGGATATCAACACTCTTGATAATTGTGAGTGAATAAATATACAAGGGAAAAATCAAATCAAATGACAATTTTGACAGAAGAACAAATATATATAAGCATTAATAAATTGACTGTGTAATTAAAAGAAGGTTTGCAGTCTTGGCACCAATGTACTGGGATAGTCTTTCTGTGGAAATAGTGGCGGTAAAAGAAAACTTCCTGAAGCATAGATTGCTTTTATGAAAGTGATTATGTGATGTCTTTGCCTAAAATAGCAGAGATGGATTTGATGGCATTAGATGTTTCTGTGTTTGTTACACAAAGATGAGTATTACTGAAATTGGTAATTTTACCTACAGAAAGCAAGTAGTAGGTCAGAGCTTGCTATAGAAATTGCGTTTAAAAGGAGAAACACATCTACTATGTATTATCAATTCCAGAATTTTGAAAAGGTTTACATTTCCTTTAGAAGAAGTGTTACTTTACATGATGCCAAATAAACCTTGAAATTCACTTACTTTTTTTCAAGTTTCATTCAAATGTGGGAAACTAATTTTACTGAAACAATTCTGCTTTTGAACATTTCAGTCTTTTGAGGAACAGGCTCTTAAGTTCATAAGAAAAGGGTATTCTAGAGAATTCTGACATACAAAAAAACTTCATGATTTATGGAAGTTGGGGTTTATGAGGCCATACATTATCAGAATAAATGGTGGTCTTGTTCTTCTGTATTTTCCTAGTTCCTCAGGCTTAGAATGGAAAGAGTGAATACGTGAGATTGTCTGGCCATGGGAAGGAGAAGATGCCTGCTCCAAGGGTGCCAGTGCTGGCAGCAAGATCAATGGATCTCTTCTATTCCAGGAGACATGGAGGTCTATTTGTGGTTGGAGCTACCTGACTAGATAAAGTATAGATCAGTCTGCTATGAAAGTACCTCCCATGAAGAAGACTGCCTGATGGCTTAGTTTGCTCTGAATGTATCATGTTATCAGATAAGCCTTTTCATGAAATTAAAACCCCAAACCACTATTTTTCTGGGTTTGGCTTGGAATTTTTTATCCCCTTCTTTGTCAATTCAGGTGGGCCATTATCTGTTGCTAATTTTAATTGGAATTGTGGAAGCAGAATCCTGCAATAGAAAAACCTTGGAATGTTTCCTTAAGCTTTAAAATAGGCAAGCTTGACTCAAATTTGCAGTAAGGGCAGTTTATGCATCTGTAGCAGTATAAATAGCACTTTAAATAGGTGTAAATAAAATATACTCGTGTTTAAAGTTTCTTTATGTTGTCAAAGTGGAGTAAATATTTTTAATGTAAAAAATAGTGAAGCCCAAGTTACTGTACAAACAATGCACTTCAGTATAGGGATTTTCACCAGAAAAACTTGGCTGCTGAAAGGGAGATTGCACTGTCTTAAATCGGTTCTGAAGCCAGTTAATTTACCCCACTGTAAATGAAGTTCACAGTGTGCAGCATAAGCTGTAAGCAAACATACAGCTTCATAGCAAGACTAGAGGTACAAGATAAAATCAGTATCAATTGACTAAACACTCAAAGTTGCACTGTCACCAAACCGTCTCTAAGTGACCCCATTTGGTAAGCCCTAGCAATCCTGTGATTAGGCCAGGCTGTCAGTGTTTGTTTGTATTGTTATTTTAGTCCGGAATGCCTAATGGGAATCCACTTAGAAAGTAGTCTAGTAGCCCGTATCTTCCTTCCACTGTAAGCTGTAGAAAGACCATTGGTCTGCTTTGAGTTTGGGGGTTTGTAGTATACATATATGCCTTTGGGAATCTGAAAACATGTAACAAAGTTTTCCTTTTCCATCTTCATTTCACATCAAATTGTAAGAGTTTGGGGATTTTTGAGGGTAAGCCTAGGGCTAGTCTTTCTCTTAAAGGACCATTAAAAATTTTAACACACTCCTTGGTGTGCTTCCTGTGGACTTTATTGAAAAAATTCCTACAGGTGGGTACTATTTGTAGAGTTGTTCTTTGATACATGTCAGATATTTTACTTTTCAAAGTATGCTGTGTGTATATATTTTGCAAAGTAGAAGTTTTATTATCAAATTAAATTCAATGTAAAAGTCACTATAACACAAACTTAGAACTGTGCATAGGACTTAAAAACCAAATTCAATTCTGGGAAATTTTCGTTTGTTTTATGGTACATTAATTTAAAAAATTTTTTAAAAATAGTAAGATTGTAGAATCAATTACTTATTTTTCTATTTCAGTTTCAGGAATAGATTGAAGAAACCATGGCCAATCAACGGGATTACATTAGCAGACCTATTTGCAATGGAATTTCTGTTCCTGAAAATAAAATCAATTCCTTAGTGGCTGAAGGTCATGGACAACAAATTCTAAAAGTACTACAAAAGTTCAGAGAACAAAATATATTTTTTGACTTTAAAATTCTTGTGAAAGATGAAATAATTCCTTGTCATCGTTGTGTTCTGGCAGCGTGCAGTGATTTTTTCAGGTAAACCTAATTTTGGCATGAGTTTGCAGGAAATGGATTGTAAGTTCTCTGGGAGGGAGGGAAGGAATATAATTACAAATATTAAAAACATAAGTCATCACAACTGACATATGTCTGCAGAGTTTTGAGCAAAGTGTTCAAACATCATATTAAGGATAGCAAAAAAAAACCCCAACCCACCAAAACAAAACTACAGTGTTAGATGCCTAACCATACCCCAAATAAATCTGTTTGTATTTCCAAAGTGACATGACTCTATGAATTTGAGATTCAGAGAGCAGACTACACTCTGAAATACAAATGTCAAACTATAAGTGCATGGTTCTGCTCTTAGGTAGAATTGACATATAAGTTGTGTATTTTTAAGACTTCTCTGTTGCCTGTATCTGTACTTGAAGGTCTGCAAGGGTATTGTTTGGCTTTGTATGGGACAGTCTGTGTACTTTGACACGTTATATTGTGAAACATAGATAGTTGATTACAAATATATCTTGCATTGAGCAATTGTGGATAAATTGTACATGGTTTTGGAATGGGGCTGGATTTTGTTTCTCTAAGATGAGTGGTCAGTATAGTAAAGTTTGTCTTCAGAGGTATTTAAACAGATCTTACATTTTTTTCTAAACTACAATTTTCAGCCTTTCAGCATGAAATGGATCTGTGATCTTCCTTCTAGTGCTTAAAGCTATGCATTCTTAAGGGACAGGCAGATCATTCACATACAGGATATTAATTTATGAAGGACCTTGCTAACTTTTTTATTAGTAAGGCTCAAACTTGCAATTCCACACTGAAAGTGTGTTTCCAAATACACTCTTTACTTAAAACACAAAGCTAAGATGCTCTAACAATGAAAAATGGGCTCCTGGAAATGAGTTAATGAGCTTGATTCAGTTGCCCTTACATAGGTGACAAGTGTTATTTTCAAATGGCCTGGAGCATCCTACGGTCTGTGGGAGTCTGCCATATATGACAGAGGACATGGGCTAGACGTGTTCTTAGGACTACTGAAAAAAAGAAGAAATGCAAGTTAAATAAGCTATTTCTCCACTGTAGCAGCAGATTTGGTTTTTCTCTGAGACACCAAACTACTTGCATTTCAAGTGTTTACTGTTTGACAGCACAGAGATGCTCTGGTAGAAAGGAATATGAGGATGAAATAGCTTCCAGTGGTAATTTTTAGAACTCAAGTTAAGCACATGGTAACATATGTGGCATTTTCACTACCTACAGGCTCTTCAGGTTAAAATTTGCCAGGAGAGACCTCTCCCTGCGTGTAACAGTTGATAACAGCAGCCATCAAATTCATAAGTTGTCCTGGAATGGAAGGCCCATTTACTATCTTCAGGGAATAAAAAGTACCTAGGTCCACTAGATAAATTTTAAAATGAAACACCTTTTGTCTTCCTTGGCCTTTGGACTTCTCTTAGTTTTGGTTTCATTGTGTAGACACAAGATTCAGCAACATTTTTCTCCCTACTTGTTAGCTTTCAGAATCAAAGCCTTTGCCTAGATTGCTCTCCTTCTACTAGTATTGTTCAGTTGCTGTTTTACTCTGTGATTTAGAGATTTGTATCATAGCTCTTGGGTTAATGAGGAAAGGATTCTAAGGATCGTCATTTAGTATGCAAAAAAGTCTTTGGGACATAAGTGTCTTATTGTAATTTTATGTTCTTGTTCAGGAGATCAGACAAGTTCCTGCTTTACCTGATGTTCACTTCCCAAAGAGTATGCTATACACAGTGATTTTTTTTTTCTCTTTAGCTTCATAGAAGTATGGGATTTTAAAATCACATACCGTACAGATACTAATTGTATAACTGAACTACAATATAATACTCTTTTTTTAATAGGAACTATCTACGATGTATTAATAATCCAGATTATATACTTAGGATTTGATGATTTATCTAAATCTTTTTCCACTGTCATCTTTTGTCAAATTCAGAAGCCGTTGCTATCACAGCCTGATGGCTGTGATAGCTCTGGGAGGGTAGGACAAGGGATGTTGCAGCACTATTCTGTTGCCAGCACTTACCAGCTTGAAAAACTTTAATTATTTTATCTTGCCATGTTAGATTGCGCAAAATAGTTAAATGTTATTACATACTTAGTAATAAAGTAGTCAAAGCTTTAATAAAATTTGCACAAATCTACTGATGAATAGTTTGTTCAACGATTTCAACCATCGTCTTTGTATTCAGTCACAATCTACTTTCTGCACAAGTTTCATTCTGTCATGCAATCCTATGTCAAAACTTCATTTTTTTCTGACATCTGCCTGTACCCATACATCTATCTGTCAACTCTAAAGCAAGAAGTAAGTTTCCTCATGTTTTTTCTCCTCTTTCACCCCTCGCCTGCTTTTATGACTGAGGAATGCACCCATCATCCATCCTCCTGCCGTTTGCTCAGCCTGCAATTTGGAAGGCCTTTTTTCACTTAATTTTCTGTATTCATCCACAGTGCATGACCTAAATCATGGGGCTTTTTTACTATATATTTTTTAAATCAGCCTTTCTTTCTCAAGCTGTTGAAACTGATGCTGCCCCGAACAATTTCACATTTTCTCTCGCATTGAGAGCTGCAGACTTCATCGCTCTCTGTGAAAATCCATACAAAACACAGGTGCTGCTATCATTTTTATGAGCCATCACTTTGAATATGTTATCACCACTCCTTTTTTCTTCAACCATATCAAGCAAATGTATTGTTCTTACTTATGAGAACCTCCACATTTTAGACCTATACAGCCTGCCCACCTTATACACCCCTGATTATCTCCTTCCTCTCGCATCAGCGTTCTCTGCTGTTTGCCAGATCTTTAATTTGTGTGTGTATCTTCTATATTTTATTCACAGAGCCATGTTTGAAGTTAATATGAAAGAACGAGATGATGGCAATGTTACTATTAGTAATCTATCACCCAAGGCAGTGAAAGCTTTTCTTGATTACGCTTACACAGGAAAAACAGAGATAACAAATGATAATGTGGAAATGCTCTTCCAACTGTCGTCGTTTCTTCAAGTTTCGCTCCTTTCCAAAGCTTGCAGTGACTTTCTAATAAAAAGTATTGATCTTGTGAATTGCTTACAGTTGCTTTCTCTATCAGAAAGTTATGGTTCTGTCCGCTTATTTGATCATGCACTAGATTTTGTACAGCACCACTTTTCCTTGCTGCTCAGATCAAGTGATTTTTTGGAGATGAATTTTGAGATATTACAAAAATGTCTCGAGGCTGATGAACTAAATGTCCCTGAGGAAGAATCAGTGTTGAAAGCTGTCCTTCAATGGACCAAACACAACTTAGAAACACGACAGAAATATCTGCCTAATTTGATTAAAAAAGTGAGACTGCACCAGTTACCTGAGAAGACTTTGCAGGACTTTCTACATTCTGAGGAACACTTACTTGAGAGTGCCAATTGCTCAGTAATAGTCAATGATGCAGTTACAAGTGTGCAAAACTTCAGTGGACTGTTTCCAGATGCACGTCCTTCAACAACGGAAAAATACATATTTGTTCATAAAACTGATGAAGATGGAGAAAACAGACATACATTCTGCTACAACATCAAAACAGATAAATGGAAAGAACTACCACATACACACATGATTGATCTTCCAGGGTCAAGTTTATCTAGCTATGGAGAAAAAATATTTATAACTGGAGGATGTAAAGGGAATTGTTACAGGACTGTCAGGCTTCATATTGCTGAACCATTTCATGATGCCACTGACCAAACCTGGTGCTACTGTCCAGTCAGCAATGAATTCTCCATAGCGTCAGCTATGAAAAAACCAAGGACAATGCACACATCTGTTGTAACCTTGAATCAGCTGTTTGTAATAGGTGGAAAGACCAGAGGAGCTCAAGAAACCCGAAGTCTTTTGGATGTAGAATCCTATAATCCTCTTTCCAAAGATTGGAAATCGGTAAGCCAATTACCAAGAGGTATCTACTATCCAGAAGCAAGCGCATGTCAGAATATAATATACGTCCTTGGTTCAGAAGTAGAGATTACTGATGCCTTTAATCCATCTCTTGACTGTTTCTTTAAGTATAATGCTATGACTGATCAGTGGTCTGAGCTTGTAGCAGAATTTGGGCAATTTTTCCATGCAACTCTAATCAAAGCTGTTCCAGTGAACTGTACATTGTACATATGTGATCTCTCCACCTACAAGGTCTACAGTTTTTGCCCAGAAACCTGTGTTTGGAAAGGGGAAGGATCCTTTGAATGTGCTGGCTTTAATGCAGGGGCAGTTGGGACAGAAGACAAAATTTATATATTAGGTGGTGATTATGCTCCAGAAGAAATCACAGATGAAGTTCAAGTCTACCATAGTAGTAGGTCTGAGTGGGAAGAAGTTTCACCAATGCCAAGAGCCTTAACTGAGTTTTACTGTCAGGTCATTCAGTTTAATAAATACAGGGACCCATGGTCATCTGTACTGACAATTTGCTCTGGAGAATTTTGAAACTCCTGAGTCAAAAGAATCTATTTAAATGCACAAGTTTTAGAACAGATTTTTAGGTATTAATTTACAGATGGAAAAATATGTACTGTCTTGTTTAAATCTTCGGTTTAAATTGTATGCTATAGAACTGCTTTTGGAAGAGTCCATTAAATTGTCATTCATGCTAGTCATTATATAGAAAGTATTACTTAATTTTATATGCAACTCTTCTCTGTAATTATCTGAATAATTTGCAAAATGATATTACTTTTCAAAAAAGCATAGTCATGAGGAATTCATTGTGTAATATGTGCCATTATTTCTGTAATATTCAGTTGTCCCAGTAGACAAATTGCTGAGTGAGAAAACTGACTGTGATACTGTTTTCCCTATGTAACTGAAGTTTAAAAGAAATCTACATTAATGTTGCTTTAGTTAGGTTTTTTATATTCATAAACCTGTAAGAGGAATTCATTGTCAGCTTGATCTTATTAGAATGACCTTAGCAAGGGCAAGAGCCAAAGTGACCTTCACAGCATTAAAACCAGGTATCTGACTTGAAGAGACTGATAATTCCTATCATCTTACTTCAGCTCTTCAGTTATACCAGGTTTTCTCCATCCTTGTGCCTTAGTAGTAGCTGTACTTCCTGTTTTCATCCCATTAACCATTAACTGTGGCAAGATAAACTTTGATAACATATTGCAGGGTGGGCAAGATTTCTACAGGATGGATGATTCATGTGGTATCTTTGCTTCAGTCATGCTGTTAACTAAAGAAAAAACACTTCAGGATGTTCTAACAGAAGTCTTCCATCTCTGAAGTCTCCAGTGCTACCTACTTAGCAGCCACTAGGCTGCTTACAGCAGCAAGTTGTAAAATAAATTTTAGTTGTTGCTTCGGTTAACTACGGGAAAAGTTCGTATCTTGTCATACATCAAATACAAAGTTAAAAAATAAATCCCCATATTTAAAGTCAAAGTAAATAGTATTTCTGAGGTGAAAGAATTCCCTTTTTTAACTTCTATAGTGGTTTAAATGAATTAAAACACTTTATCTTGTACTTAATGGTAATTTTTAGGTATTAAAATATTACATGGTAAACACTACATAATATATTGCTTGATAAACTTTCAGTAGTCATCTATTATAATGTTAAAATTGTAATGGACTTTTAGTATTAATATTAGTCTAGGCATACATTGTGAAGTAAATTTGATCTCATGCATACAAAGTGGGACCTGTGTCTGACAGAAGGACACTGAAATTAGCTAGGTTTCATAAATTCATTTGTAATCTTCCACAGCCTGAGAATTTTCTTTCCTACCAGCTATTTGGATAAGATATTGGGAGCCCTTATGTTCCATGTAAGTATCGTTTAAGCATTAAGGTTCTCTTATGTGAGACAGAATGGTTCTAAACATCTAAGCACATCTTTTCCAAGCAGTTTAAAAATGAACAAAATTTAGTGAGGCACCTGAAGTGTCTTTCACATGCCTTGAGACGACCGCGGCAAGTTAATTATCACATCACTACTGCATGTACTTTTTGCAAAACTCAAGCTCACTATTAATGCTTAAAGCTTAATATTGCCTAGCAACACACTTCTGTTTTAAACAGTAAACAATAGGAAGTTCCAATTCTGTGATTGACTCTCTAATTTGTTATCAGATACCTTTATGAATTTGGATAACATTCACCATAAATATTTTCATGAGGATGTAAATGAAAATTATGCACGTTGGGAGAACATATAAATAGAGTGGAACCCTCCCACTCAATAATTTATTTGTATTAAGGTGTGTGTCAGTTCTGTAGAAGTAAATAGCTTGTCGTTAACAGTATTTCAGGCAACTTCCACAATTATTTTGCTCTTTTCATAGTGAGTCTCCAAATCATATTACAACTACACTTAGCTAGGTAACCTTTACAATCACCATACTGAAATGCAAGCATTTTTATATTGGAACACAACTACTTTTTGTTAGTGCAAAGCAAATATATTGAATAGTTTAGGAGAGATGGAGAATACTATTCCTGCTTACTGAAACATTAGGAGAAAAATAGACATATAGGAGAACAGTAGTTTTAGCATTAATAAGGTTACTCATGGTAGCATAGAGACTTCACTAATCATTAATTATTGCAACTTGTCACTTCATCAGAAATACAAGGCCCAGTTCTCCTCTGCTCATGTTTTTGTGTTGTTTTATACCCGAGTAATATGAGTATGCAATTTATGCAATGAGAAAAGTAACGTTATGCCCATAGTAAATGGGTATAAATAGCTATGCAAATTGGAAGAGACTAGAGAATTGCGAGGTTTTTTTAATTGCCACTGTCATGACCAAATGGCTGGGTCACATAAACAGCAAGTGAGTCAGTCAGTATTTCAGGTGATGCTCTTTTCTCTTAAGTTTTTCCTTACAGCAAATTTTTTTTGGCAGTCTTCCATCCAGCTACTTGCTATGTGTATAAGCCTCTGGCACATGACATCAGACAGAGCAATGACGTATGTGGTAAATTACTCATTATTAGTATATATATAGTGAAATCTGAATGAAGCTTAATTTGGAAAATGGACACGCTTCTTTAATATTGTATGCTATATTTGCACAGGAACTAGTGTCAGTTCCCAGTTTGACAGATCATTCATGGATTTCATACGGCGTTGAGCTCTCTTACTCAGTGATCAGGAAATAATGTAGTACTGTCAGTTACTTTATACCACTGCTTACAGAAAAGTTACTGTGAAACAGTACGATTTTCTTCAGTTATGTAGGTAAGCAAGCCCGCATTACAACTCTCACAGAGGAAAAAAAGGTCGTTTGCCACAATTCCACATACAGAGAGTTAAATCTGATAGCAGAATTGAGTGCAGAAGAAGCTGTGTTAGAAAGTCATGGTTAAAAACAAGGCATTATGATAGAATTAAGGGCCTATGTTCCAAATCCTGTAATTAATCGCTAATGATGTAAGAAATCTCAGCGAAGTTGACTACACTACTCAGAATAATATGGATTACTTGCATGAGTAACTGCTGTAGGTCTGGATCAAATAGATTTTTCAGTCTACACAGCTGTTATGCAATTTAAAAAAAGTGACAAAATTAGTGCAAAGCGAGTTTTTCTACATCTTTTCTGACTTTTCAAAGCTCACAGTACTTTATGAAAAAGTACCTTCCTCTAAAAATAGTTGATGACTAGATTAATGAGTTCCTATGTTCTCACTGAAATATAGTAAGATGTTTAAAACATACAAATTGCATGTAAAGTTATAATCTACTATTTGCACTTAAACGATGTAACCAAAACATTTCTTATAGTGTTCTATTATATGTCACAGAACACATTATAAGCATGACCAGTATAATACACATGAAGATAATATATATTGTATGTGGGATTTTAATATCCAGTAATTATTATATTGGATAATCTTAATTTTTAAAGAATGCTATCAAAACATTATGGCACTTTGGTAATATTATCATACTGGTTTAGTTGTTATAATAAATATCAATTATTCAGGTGTTTATATTGATTATGTTTGCACAGACCTGATGATTATTATTTATGTACTAATGAATTTATTTTCTGTATTCTAAATACATTTGTAGTAAGTCAGTTTACTGCTGTTAAAAATTCATTATATTCACAAAATGGAGTAGATTTACTGGGGCAGATTTATGTCTGGTATTACTCCATGAAGAAAGCTGTATACCTCCTCTGATAAGTAGTAGGTAGTAGGTAAGGTATAGGCTATAGAATGTGCTGTCTGCAGTTCGTAATGTGGAGTCTAATTTTGGATGTTTCTGTTTGTAGGTGACCAACAGGAGGCAGCATAAGATCTATTTTAATTAAAACAGACTGAAACCAGGGATGTATTTGACAATATTTATAGCTGAACATTATGCTCAATTTACTTTTTTTCCCTTCTAACATCCAATAAAGCATAGAGATCAGTAACATTTTGCTGCTGCCTGGGCTCTGCTGATCTGTGGAAAGTATGATAGTACATGTTTGCTGAGATGTTAATTCTTTTGTGAAATAAAGCACCAAGCAACTGAATCCTTCTCAGGTGTGATTTTTTTCAGTGAGTTTCAAAATACAGAGAATCTACAATGTTTCTAATGAGGTTAACTACTTTTTTTTTCTGTCTTTTTTCAGCTGGAGAACATTTTCAATGTTAGATTATAGCCAAGGATGCATTAGCATGCATGAAAACTGCAGTGAGGGGGGGTTTTAAAATTATCTTTGGACCTTGTATTTGTAGATCCTTTGTATATCAGTTTGCTACCACACTCAGTTTGATTTAGTCTCCTGAAAAGTTATAAGTTTGCTATTGTAAAGTACTCATTTAAATTGCTATCTTCGTTATCGGATCTATCTGGCAGATTGATATATGGCGGGGGGGGAACAGTTTAAGTATTGCTAATGATTAGGTATTTATTTTGACTGAAATGGGCTTCCATACTACTTAGAAGTGGCATTAAATAAAAGGAGATATAAGCTACTTAGTCCAAAATTCATGTGCAAAGGGTGCAGAAATGGCATTAATACAAAGTGAGGGAGCCCTGCGTTGTCTTGTATTCTTCCAGAATTTAAAATTCTGTGACCTTCAAACCTCTGAATAGATAAAATAGAGTTACAGCAATGAAAACTTTCCAACACTCCAAGGCCTTGGCCCCACAGCTAGCAAAAGCTATTTGGAGACATGTACAAAGTGTTCCAACAGTGTTCACAATGTTAGAAGCTTATATTGAACAATGAAGGGATTAACAGACCAAATTTGAGAGCTGTACTTGTGTAAACCTGGGTACAATCAGAAGAACATTGCATCCATGTGTTCTACAGATCCAGGGAATTCACCATGGACTCGCACAGTTTGTATCTGAAGTAGGCCGTATGGCAGGGCTTTTCTCATTGTGATCAAAAGCAAGGAAGCAAAGTCTGGATTTAATGAATAAATTACACATAAATTACACATTTATTACACATAAATTACACATAAATTCAAGACAGTTCACGTGAACAAAGGAGGTCCAAGGATTTTTGTTGGAGGAAGCTGGTATATACCAAGATTTTTCATGTGTGACCAATAGCCTCTGTAATAGTGGAATAACAACAGGGGGAGAAAGTAGAGCTGTTCAGAATTATGTACAGAATTATGAAAGCAGAGCTGTTCAGAATTATGTACCAGGAAATCATATGCTTCCTAGTTCAAATTATTCTAATGGACACTAATCATATTTAGTGTTTTTGTGCTTCACAATAAAAGAAGGCTACTCAATGAGGTGTAATTAGCACTATTTTTGCAGACTGGCAGAGGTTCAGACTGTTAATGACTTCCACTCTCTATCATTTTTCCACCTACTTGCACCTGAATCTAGGTTGAACTAGCTTGCAAGACCTTTAGGGCACACTCGCATCTTACTTCTGAGCACTCTCAAAATACTTGTAATAATGTGAATTGAAGCCTAGTTCATACCTAGGCCTTATTAAGAAATATCCCTGTATAATAGATTGCCAGCTATGTAGTATGGCTACCCTACTCCTTACTATTTCCCTTTTTAAATTTTTATGATATTCAGTACACAATGGGCACATATGGCAGCTAAACTATTGTTATCTGTAAGCAAGCTGATAAATTCACAGCCTTTCCACGTTTAGTTTCTATAAATATTTTCAGGAAGTTCACTGCCAGAATTGCTGACTGAAACTGGAAAATACCATTTTAAAGGAAAATACCATTTTAAAGGAGATTTGTAGTTTCGTCATCACAATTATGATCACTAGAGGCTATATTAAGCAAATAACCTATCCATCCAGTGAAAATGCTTAAGTCCAAATACTGAATACAGCCCAGAATTGGATTTCAAAGGATTGAGCAAGTAATTGTTAATAAATATGGAAAATAATACACGCACGTGTCAGGTTAGGCAGAATAAAGGTAGCAGACTTAAGGAAAAAAAAAAATTTGAATTCTCTACCTGCAAGTAGTGCCTCAAGCCTGCACAAAGGTTACGTTGCCAAGGCAACGGGATGTAATACGAAGCGAGTGCCAGACGCTTCATGTGTGGCTGGGGAGACAAAAAGGAAGAACCCGAGAGCAGAAAGCTCCACAGAAGTGTTTTGCATTGTGTATTCACTTACATTAATGACATGGTGGCTTGCATAAGCAGCCCTTTCCAAAAGATAATTACCTTTTTATTACAGCATCTCCACAAATGTTATTTCATTATTTTAATCACAAACCCCACAATACACTCACAGCACACAGCTTAGGAGGAAAGGCAAATTGCTATGCGTTAGCTCTGCCATCATAAGCCTACTGGCCACACTGCCACTGGCTGCTGTTTTCTGTTTGCTCCTACGCGGCCGCGGAAAGGCCCACGGGGCACACCCGCACCCTCAGACTGGGCCTGCGGTCACACGGCACAGCGGGAGGCCGAGCTCCCCCCGCCCGTGCAGCCCACCGCAGAGAGGCACCAGCCCTCTCCCACCACCCCCGGGCACCCTGTCCTGTCCCGCCCCCTCAGACAAAGCAGGCGGGACGGCGGCGCCAAGACCGCCCTGTCTGGCTCCCCCATGACCCGGCGAGAGCCCCGCCGCCGGAAGCTCATTGAGGGGAGGGGCGGGCCTTGACAGCCGTTAGCCAATCACCGGAAGGCATCGGGAAGACAAGCAGCGAAGCAGCCAATGCTGTCTGGCGGCTGCGCACGGCGGCGGCCCCGATGGGAGAGGAGTTGCCGCGCTCCGAGGCTGTGCGGGGGATTCCGGCCCGCCTGGCGCGTCAGGCCAGTGAGGGGGCGGGGCGGGGGGAGCGGCGGATGTGAACCGCCAATAGGCGTGCGGGAAGGACTGACAGGCACGCAGCTCGCCCAATGGGAGGGCGGTGGCTGTTAAAGGGCCGGAGACCCGGAGGGGCGAGTTGGGCGCAGGTGAGTAGTTCGCGCGGCTCCCTGGGGACCCGGGCGGTGAGCGGTGCGGCTGTCCTGGGCCCGCTCCCCCGTGGGGCTGCTGCCCGCGGGGTGTGCAGGTGGCCCCCGGCCCCTTTGTGAGGGGAGAGCGGTGGGGCTTCGCCGCCCTCGGCCCCTGAGGGCGGTGAGGCGGTTGCCCGCCGCCTTCCCCAGCGGCCCCGCGGGGGAGACCCTCCTCCTCTTCCTCCTTCTCCCGGGAGAGGCGCAGGGCCCCGCCGGCCCGCCCGCGGGGCAGTTGCCGGGGGGGCCCTGATCTGCGGCGCGGGTGGGGGCCGCGGGCCCACCTCTCCTCGGGGCTCAGCGCGGCGGGGGCCCCGCGGCCGCGCCCGGGGCGCTGCCGCCATCCCGGAGCGGGCCCCGGGGGGCGCTGGCCGGGGCAGCCGGCCGTGCCCTCGCCTTCCTTTGTTGCCTTCCTTGGCCTCCCCGCGGGGCTTCGGGCGCCTCCTGGCGGGACCGGGCCGGCTCTGCGTCCCCGCTGGCTTGGCCGGCGGCGAGGTCGCTGGCTGGATGGGCCGCCTGGGAGCTGGAGGCTGTGCCTGCCTTCATCCTTCCAAAACGCGCGCCCTCCTCGTAGGGGAGGTTTTTTCCCGTTCCTGGCCGTTGCTGTTTCAGGGGACTGGGAACTTTTGACTGATGAATCTGTCGATTCAACAGCCTGAATCCACAGCTGCTTTCCATCCTCGGTACCTCCTCTCTGCTTCGTTAAATTATCCTTTTAGGTGGTGTTGGTTCCCTTTAGTGCTTGCCTTTTGAGGTGCTCAAACCGCAAGCTGCTTGCAGGGATGACTGTTTGGTGACGTGTGTTCAGAAGCACCCAGATCCTCCTGTACTAAAGCCTCTCTTAGCACAACAGCATAAGTTGTTCCAAGCCAATGTAGCCATCCATTACGAATCGCATATGAAGCTTTTGAGAAAGCCCTAGGCTTTAGTGTCATGCAAAGATCCTCAGACTCTCAAATTTTATTTAAAAGAAACATAGATAGCAGGTCCTCCTGATTTAAAGGTTTTTTTCTTCAATCATAAGCTCGGAAAGTTTAAAAAAAGAAAAGGGCAAACCATCAAGTCATCGTACTTAAAAGTCATGATTTTTCTGGAGCATAATTCAAGTTTGATGCTAGCAACAATCCTTCAATCCTGGTGAATGCATGCATTGTTTTTCTCTTTGTTTGCTGCTTTTGTGGTTTTTTTGTTTGTTTGTTGGTCCAGCATGTGTTCACACAATAAGGTGTGAGCAAAGGAGACACAAAGACACAGAGGCAGAATGTGGATGCCTCTGTCATTGTGTATGTCAAAGTTACTCAGTGTATGTGTGTTCTGTGTGTTTGTGGAGCGTTCAGTTTAGTTTTGCAATACTTGTTTCATTTCAACCCTGACAAATAGTTTGTGTTCCTTTAGTCCAGAGATGAGGACCTTCTTGACCGCAGGTTGCTTCTGGCCTGACAGGGCTGAATCAAACTCGTAGCTCGATGTTGCCATCTTTCCTGGAAGACCCTTGAAATCTTTCTGTTATCGTATGATCAGAATTGTTTCTTTTTTTCTAGCCAGCACTTTGCATTTCTACCCAAACTGTAAAAATAGGCATTTTGCATTTGCAGCTAGTACCATGCTGTATGATGGGTGCATGGCTGGTCATGTAATGGGCTGTTTGCATCCTCTTTTGTTTCCCAGGGATTTCTCTGTCACTTGACCAGACAGCAACTATTCCTAGTCAGGTGACTGATGTCTTTGGTCGTGTACCCGAAGTACTTTTGGTCGTATAGTTGAGAAGGAATTTTTTTCTTGCAGATGTCTTCTCTTACCGTCATAGTGGTGTAAGTGGCTTGATCTGACCAAAAGATTCTTTTTTCACCTCTGCTCTTATTTCCACATACTTTTTCTGAGTAAATTGCCCATCTTCCCAGTTGGTGCACTCAGCAAATATTATTTGCTGTGGAATCCTCTGCTAAAGACACTAAAATGTAGAGCAGTTACGGTTCTGATTTTGGAAAAACTGTGATGTCCGTCTACAGTTTTTTTCCAAATGTGTGCATTTCATGCTTTAGACTTCATGTCAAAGCAAAACTTAAACATACTCTGTGTCGTGTTTTTGTAAATCATGCTTTTCAAAATGGTGATAGGTTTGGGTTTTTTTTTTTCCTGTAACTATCTAGAATGTGTACAAATCCTAGCTTATAACTATTCCTGTCCCTTCTATACTTTGAGCATGTAACAGTTAATTTTTCTGCATTAAAAAGTAATATCCTGGAGACCATCTAGCAATGTCAGAAAACAGAATATCCCAAACCTCAGCTTTAGTTAGATAATAGTGCTCTTTAGTTAATATATCAGAAAGGTAAACAGTCCCACAGTGGAGCTGATCTAACTCTGGAAGTCAATATACTGTTAAGACAATTCATGAACACCCATTTATATTAATAAGAAGGGAATTGTCTTTGATGAGGCAATATGCTTTCAAAAAGGAAGGAGTTAGAAAAGGTAAGATGTCCTTATGAATTGGAAGTTAATAGTCATGAGTTTTAAAATAGGTAGGCTTTGCTGCTGTTTCACTGGGAAATTCAGGGACTTGTATCAGACATGTTCTAGCAAAAAAAAAAAAAGTCTAAAAGGAAACTTTACATAATAAAGGAATTGGATGCCAGTAGTTTCCAAGTTAGTACTATAATTCTTAAAGGTTATGTGCTTGGCTTATGGCATAAAATCCAAAACCAAGATTAGGCACCTCACAAAGAGGGGAGGCTGGGGAGATCAGACAGGTGATGCACAACACCTGCGCAAGGAGCAGTTGAAACTGAGGTACAGGGTAACCTGGCATTGGTGTGTTTTAACTCTCAACCTTCTCTGGAGCTAAGATGAAAGCTTGGCTGTCTGTGTCTTCTGCATTCATGTAGAATTATATTTAGAAAATAATATTGATGTAAATTTGATTTGAAAACCCAATTTTTTGTTTGTTTGTTTTCCTGTGATTGTGCCCACTTTATCCTGCTGTGCGAGCACTGAGAAGTTTAGGGAGGGTCAGGGTAGATAGTGATACCACATGAGTCTCTAAAATCCTGTGGTTCCCTGTTATTGGGGAATGATCAGAACCTTGTTCATCCCAGCTGGGGCTAAGTAAAGGACTTAGCCAGTGTATATCTTGAGATGAAAATGGCTGTGATACAGCAAAAGTCTGATATTAAGGTACCTTAAGAGACAATTAAGTATCTACTAGTACTTTCAAGAGTTTGACATATCCAGTTGGCAAGTACTTTGGAAAGTCTGACCCATTTTTCTGTAGTTAGCAAAGTACTTGAATGGTCACTTAAGTACATGTTTAAAATCAAATGTGAAATCCTACTGATGTCAATAAAAATAAGTGTGACCTTATAAACAGAGGTTCAGTGTCTTGGTAGTGACAAGTCAGAAATACTATAATTCTTGTGAAACTTATGTTGTATTTAAGAACTATATGTGATTTTTTTTTTTTTTTTTTTTTTACCTTTTGGAAAACCAACTCAAAATGGATACCTGTGAATCTTTCACACACACTCCCCACCCTGAAAACAGGTAAGTGCAAATGTGTGTGTTTCTAAAGCCAGTGTGAAGATAGGAGTACTTGGTCATTCCCCAGTAACTCGGAATCACAGCTTAATCTATATATTAATCAGTCCAGAATAATTGCCTTATTAACAGTGAAGCTTCTAAAAGTGCTCTTAATTCGTTCTGTGGGCAGGTAACTTTTCTGAAGAGTTTACCTGCGCAGTCACTTTTTAAACGTTAAAAAAACAAACAAAAAAAAACCCCCCAAACCTTACACAAGATAAAGTTAGAATTTGATACATAGTTCAAGAGACTCAGTTGCCATAATAATAGAAAAGCACTAATGCTGTAATTAGCATTTGAAAAGCACAGCAAGTGCCAAATAAATGGATTTACTGTCAGACAAGTAAATATGATGCTGCTTCCTTGAAAGCCTAAGTATCTTTTTGTGGTAAACTTATAATAATGAAGGTTAAGGGAGACGCTTAAAGATCAGGGAAAAGGTCTCAGAAAAAATTTATGTAATTCTAGCAGATACAGTGCTGTGTTATGGTATAAATCTGACTTTTTAAACTGTAGCATTTTTTTTCTCAGTACTGGTCATGTCAAGTTAAGGGTGTACATTAAAACAGTAGGTTCTATTATTTTTTTAAATAATTCCCTTTTCTCAAAACCAATTAGTATTTTATTTTCAGAAGGGCAGGAAGTTTCGCACATTTTAAACAGCAACATGCAGCTTCCAACTTGAGTGAGGAGTCAGAAGTGCTGGGTAACTGCACGGGAGCACTGTGGAGTGGTCCATACTGATACACGCTCATGCTTTATGCAGTTGATTTCATCTTGGGACTTGGTTTGTGTATTTGTTAGCTAGTAACCATTGGAAGCATATGGATTCACAGTGAGTATTTTAATGAGGAAAAGTAGTAAACCAGTTTCCTAAATGAAATGTTTTAAAAAATATTTGATGCCAGCATGCTTACGTGTTGGGTATGAATGAATGTTGCTTGATATGGAAAACTTTGCAACTGAACTACTTATTTACAGTCAGTAACACATAGGAGATGAAGAACAATCTCTAAACTATTATGTGCATTATCCCCCAAATGGAGAGGTTTTGTGTAATGTGCTGATGTATATGTTTTAACCAAGTTTAGGAGAATAACAGGAGAAAAAAATACTTATTAATTTAAGAATCCTGTGCAGCTGGGGAGGAGTTATTTAAGGATTAAATCCATTAGTCAGTAGCAATCAAATATATAATCTGCAAGCCATTTGCTTCAGGTCAACAAAAAGTCTATGCTAGATTAATAGTGAACAAACATAACAGCTTGAAACTGTAAGTACTGTATAGTGAATCGTTGGCCTACTTGGTTTAAAGCCTTTTAAACCTACCTAAAGTGGTAGGTAACGTGGTACAAAAGGAAGTTCAAAATAAATCCTAAATTGGACCATTACCAAGCAGTCTGTCCAAGAACCCTTTTTTATTCTCAGTCTCTGCTTTCAGTTATTTTTTTTAATATGGTCTATGATATATTCATCACTGCATTATTTGTCCTCTGTTTCTCCCACTCAAAATTTCCACTTTCTGAACAGAGTTGTGCACAATCTGTCAGGTAGATAATGGGGTTTAGCTTTCTGTTCAGCATCAGGCACAGGACCAGCTATTGCTGAGCGTAGAGGACTGGGCACGCTTTCGACCTCTCATCACATCTGACATGAGGTGTTTTGCAGTGTGAGAAGGATAGAGGAGGGCTTTACCATGGGCATGTAATGACTTATTCCTAAATCTATTTCCTGTTAAAACATCTCTAATGCATGACATTTGTTTGAACTAGTAGTTATTTTCTGACATTCAGCAGAATTGTTCCAGTTCTTTTTTTGTGATTAAGTCAGAAGAGCCTCTAAAACTTGAACTTTTTATATTAATCTACCTTTTTTTTGGGGGGGGGGGGGGGGGGGGGCTGGAAATCATGTCTCATTTAAAATGTGTCTCCAGAAATTTCAGTCCCCTAAACATTTCAGGTTTTTGTAGTAATGATGCAACAATTTTAGGTTCTTTTGGAAATAATTTAGCATTCAAACTCAAATGTGTATGTCAAATTTCAGCCTTAAGCAAATCCCGACTGGCAAAACTCTGAAGAGTTGAAGAAAAATAGCTGTATTTTTGTAATGGAAATATCAACTCAACCTTAACGGTTTGTGACATGGATATATTAATGGATTTGTAATTCATATGAGATTAGAGAAGGTAGCTATAGCTACTTTATATTCAGAGTTTAGCAAAATGGTTTTCTTCTATCGAATGAACGATCAGTTCAAAATATGCATTCCTTAAATGATGACTTAGGAGTCAAGTTCGTTAAATGAAAATATATGGTGTATACCTTGGAGATTTATGTTGTTTGCTCTTTTTCTCTTAGGAAGCCTGACAAATAGGAAAATACTACAAAGTGAAGAGAAAATTCACTTCACGAGAACTGAGCTCTGCTTTCATTAGCTTTTAAATTTTATTTGTATTAATAACTGATTTGTGTCAGATCATCTCTGTAGTCTACTGTGGTGAAATTATTAGGTTAAAGCTGGAAAAAATGAAACAATTAAAAAGAAAAAGAAAAAGCAATTTTAGTGTTCAGGAAACTCAAACTCTCCTTAAGGAAATCAGAAAAAGGAGAGAAGTACTCTTTTCAAAGCAACTTAATACAACAATTAATGAGATGAAACGGAAAGCTTGGGAGGAAATAGCAGAGTGTGTAAATGCTGTAGGTGAAGGAGAGCAAAGAACAGGGACAGAAGTGAAAAGGCGGTACCTTGACTGGAGAGCACTCATGAAGAGAAAACGTCTGAATGCAAACATCAAAGTAGTAGGTGCTGGGTTTCACCTTCCTTCATCCAATTTAGATGATTCTCTCAATGAAGACATGGATGAGAAAATGGGATTTGCAATTGAATCTAGTTTTGAATGGCAAAATATCACTGACTTCAGAGAAGCTGGTGGATCTTTAACAGAAATCAAAGTAGAAGAGGAAGAGGAGGATCCGCAGAATTTTGAAGTGAGTGACTGACATACATTAGCTATATGCAATATGGCCTTCGTTTCATTTCAGCATAAGGCTTTTTGCTGTGTTTCTTCATAGCATCTGTTTCTGGCTTTTTCTGAATGTGTGAATTAAAGAAACTGTAGAAACAAATATGTTTTAGAGAGATGGCATTCAAATCGAGCAACTTGCAATTGTGTGTAAGGTCTTGGATGTTGATTATTAAATTTATATCTCTCAACTTTGAATATGTATTTACACATATTTTCCATTTGTATGTGCCATAGGTAAAGAACTAGTTCAGTCAGCAGAATGAAAATACGCTGTTGAAGGAAACTGGTTACTTCAGTACTTGGGCTGTCTGTATGGGTGAACAGAGGAGAGAAATGCACCTCTTTAACAAATGAAAGTATATGTTACCTGCAGGTAGAGAAAGAAATAGAATATAGAAGGAAATAGAATACTGCTTGCATTTCTTAAAATGAACCCAGAGGAGATGAAAATATTACTTGGCTAAGTCAGTCAGCCATTCCTCTGTCTGAATTTTAGTGTGAATTTGACAAGCAGCTGTGGATCCTGCAGACAGGTTTGTTACTTCTAGTAGTACCATGACTGTCCTGGAGTAGGCAGCCAGCTAGAATGAAGTCAAATGTTTGGATAGTTTTGTTCTGTGTGTACAAATACATAGCTCTTGTTTCAAAAAGGGGTACTCAAACAGGTTTTTGTTCTTTTGGGGGAGGGGTGGGGGGAAGCAACTCCTGTCTTAGCTCAGTTGAGATGTGTGCTGGGAAAAAAAAAATCAGCATAAGCTGTTAAATGGTAGTGGGACTACTGTCTGACAACTGCTGAAGAACAGTGTCTGTCTGCACTAATGCTAGAGGACTGGCAGTGGCTCTCACTGTCTCCCACTAAGTATGCTGCAAAAGAAAGGCAAACTGAGGAAGATCCAGGTTCAGAAAATCTTAAGACAATTATCCCTTGTATACTATGAATTTGTAGCACATCGGGGCTATAATTCTGCATGAGTTATTACAGTCCGCCAAGAGCAATGGTCCTAACCACCTAGTCATCTGCATTATAAATAGCTTTCCAGCAAATGTGATAATACAAAATTGATTAAACGAGTCCTGTTTATTGACCCACTTGATAGAGTTTGAAGGGTTAGGAGCATGTGAAAAATGTCAGTGTTTTTTAGAAATGGAATCCTCAGTTAGTGAAGGCTGGGTTAGCTTACATACCACGTAGCCTATGGATCCAGCTGCTCTGATAAATAATTCGTCACAACAAATTCCTAGTGGCTTACATAAATGTCACTCAGTTATATGAAAAGTAAGAACAACATACACTTTTTTAGATCCAGTTTTTTGTCAGTGGTTCTGAATGCTCTATAATATCTATAGTGCAGTATTTTCTGTATGTTCTTGCATGTCCACTGATAAACTGATTTTCCATTTTTCATTACCAGATATTAATTGGTAGATAAAGCATGTCTGTGTACCTGTGTAATGGCAGAAAAGAGTCTTTTGATCTAACATGGTTATTTCACAGCATGTAAGTTAAGCAGTTCTGAGTAGCTTTTAAGATGAAAAAACACAATATGTTCTTTTCAGTCAAGTGGTGTGTAACAAATTTATTCTGGCATAAAGACTGGAATGTAATTCTTGTCTATCACATTCCTCTCTGCAGTTTCCTATTGAGGAAGAAGAAGAAATTTTGTCATCAGTTTTGCCAGATTCGAAAAAGGAAAATGACCTACCAGACTTCCCCCACATTGAAGAGTTTGGAAATCTCAGCTCTGCTCAAGCTAGGCTAGCCTATGAAGATTCTCACTTGCTTATAAATCTGGAGAAGCAGAAGGTGGAGCTGGAGAAGCAGCGACTAGACATTGAAGCTGAAAGGTTGCAAGTGGAGAAGGAACGCCTGCAAATTGAAAAAGAACGGTTGCGGCATGTTGACTTGGAGCGTGAGAGACTTCAGATTGAGAAGGAGCGACTTCAGATTGAATGGGAGAAACTCAGGCTAGAGACTCTGCATGCTGAAAAACCTGCCCTAGAAAATGACCTCACCCAAACAGAAAAACCCATCAAGCAGCCTCTTGATCTAGAAACTGAAAAGTTAAAACTTGAAAAAGAACGTTTGCAGTTAGAGAAAGAGAGGCTGCAGTTCCTAAAGTTTGAGTCAGAGAAGCTGCAGATTGAGAAGGAACGCTTGCAAGTGGAGAAGGAGCGCCTTCGAATTCAGAGAGAGGGTCACTTGCAGTGAACTTCTCGACTGAAGTATCAACATTAGTGTTTTGATGTTTGTAAAATAGAGGTAGTTCTTTTCTTAATACTGAAACTGTCCTAGAGGCTTAACATTCTTCTGTTCAGAGTTGAATGTTGATGTTAAACTGAAAAAGAAAAAAAAAAGAAAAAAAAGAATGGTGCTCGATATGTCAGTGTGCCTACATAAATGAACTTATGTGTGAAATTGCTTTTCAGTGTATCAGAACTAAGTGTTATGTTCTCTTGTCTTCAGTATTGTGTTGTATTAGTTCAGTGTCCTCCTCTCAGACACATTGAGAAGAATCAAAGCTAAACCTTGTACTTTTTTCACTGTACTAACAGTAAGGAAGGATCAGAATAAATCAATGTATGTTGTGAGGACATGGTGCTGATGATAGCCCACACAGTAAATAAGTGTAAGTTAGACAGAACACAGTAACACAGAGTCATGATGTGATAATTCCCCCTTTTTGTTTTTTTCCACCCCCACAATTGGAAAAAGAGTTCAAGAATTATCTACAAGTTAAAGTACAAGTTAAATTCACTGCAGTTGTGTTTACTGTTGTTCCATGGCTTGAACTGAATGGGAGTTCAGAAAATAGTATTCTTCCTTTTGCGTGAAGTATTCATACTGGATAAAGTTACACATCAACCATATCTACTATAAGCTGGACTGTTGGTTGCACCAGGTCATTCGTAATGCTATATGGAATTTGGCACCTGTCTTAGTATAGCATAGGGACTTACTGATTGATCAGGCATGCTGTCTGATGAGTCTGTGATGACACCCTGAAATAAATTGCTAGACCTGGTTTGTTCCTTGAAAGACAGTAGCTGGTGATGGGAGTCTTGGGAATGGAGACACAGAGGCTGAGCACAGACTAAGGAGCACTGAGCTTGAACACTAATGCTCTTGATGTTAGTTCTGCCTGGCCAGCACTGAGGTCATGTATGTGAGGCATCCAGAACAGGCGTCTATGGCTGACTCAGTATAGTATGTTTTAATTAGACAAACAGAAATGGTCAGTGCTGAAGGCTGTCAGTATTTTTCACAAGCAATGTATTCATTTAAAATAATAACAGAAAGTTTCCTTTTTTTTTATTTGATGTATGTTTAAATCCCAGCTGAGCCAGACTTCACATTTTTCATATTTCTGCAAGTAACTGTCTTTTGTTGACTCCATTTGAAACTTAGGACTATGAGAATACTAAATCTGAATATATGTTGAGTGACTTACATGGATTCTTGTGCAAGTAAATATATTTATACCACTACAGGATTACTTTTATTCTGCAAAGAAATGTTATTTTTTTATTACTGAAACAAGTGTGCTTCTACAGTGGAAATAAATTTGACTACTACAACCCAAAATTGCTCTTGAGACTGTGTTTCTTCACAGAGAAACAGGGCTAGCTGTGAAGAGAAACCTGGATACTCAGCACTGCAGCACCCTGAAGTTGCTGGTGCCCGTACTCCCTGTGTAGTAAATTGGAGAGATGAGGCATCTTAAAGTAGGACTTAAACCAACCAGCAGTTAATAGAGAAAGGAAAAAGGAAGGAGACAAACCAGCTGCATAGAAATGCCCCAGGGGGAAGTGTGTGTGAGAGTCTTCTTCCTGAATGTGCTGGGTTGACCTTGGCTGGATGCTGGGTGCCCACCAAGCTGCTCTATCACTCCCCCTTCTCAGCTGGACAGGGGGAGAAGAATATGATGAAAGGCTTGTGGGTCGAGATAAGGACAGGGAGATCACTCAGCAATTACTGTCACAGGCAAAACAGACTCAACTTGGGGAAATTAATTTATTGCCAGTCAAAATCAGAGTAGGATAATGAGAAATAAAACCAAATCTTAGAACACCTCCCCCACCCCCCTTCTTCCCAAGCTCAGCTTCACTCCTGATTTCTCTACCTCTTCCCCCCAAGTGACGCAGGGGGACGGGGAATGGGGGTTGCGGTCAGTTCATCACATGTCTCTGCCGCTCCTTCCTCTTCACACTCTTCCCCTGCTCCAGCGTGGGGTCCCTCCCATGGGGGACACTCCTCCATTAACTTCTCCAATGTGAGTCCTTCCCACAAGCTACAGTTTGTCATGAATTGCTTCAGCATGGGTCCCTTCCATGGGGTGCAGTCCTTCAGGCACAGACTGCTCCAGTGTGGGTCCCCCGTGGGGTCACAAGTCCTGCCAGCAAACCTGCTCCAGTGTGGGCTCTTCCCTCCATGGGTCCACAGGTCCTGCCAGGAGCCTGCTGCAGTGCGGGCTTCCCACAGGGTCGCAGCCTCCTTTGGGCAAATCCACCTGCTCTGGCATGGGGTCCTCTACGGGCTGCAGGTGGAGATGTGCTCCACCGTGGACCTCCATGGGCTGCAGGGGGACAGCCTGTCTCACCATGGGCTTCACCATGGGCTGCAGGGAAATCTCTGCTCCAGCGCCTGGAGCATCTCTGCCCCTCCTTCTTCACTGACCTTGATGTCTGCAGGGCTGTTTCTCTCACATATTCTCACTCCTCTCTTCTGGCTGCTGTTGTGCAGCAGTTTTTTCCCCTTAAATATGTTATCCCAGAGGCAGTACCACCGTCGCTGATGGGCTTGGCTTTGGCGAGCGGCGGGTCCATCTTGGAGCTGGCTGGCATTGGCTCTGTCGGACATGGGGGAAGCTTCTAGCAGCTTCTCACAGAAGCCACCCCTGTAGCCCCCCTGCTACCAAAACCTTGCCATGCAAATGCAATACACTGAAATAAAGTGACAAATTTTCAGCCCCCTGATATGTATCAAACATTTATATTAAAAATAGCTTTCTGTGCCCATTACCGTTTTCTCTTGATTTGGAGAAATTACTTATCTTTCCTTTTTAAAACAGAGAGAGGCAGAATTCAGGAAGTTTGTCCGTATTGCCTAGTGCATAGAGCGTTTACCCAGATAGTGGGATAACTTGGCTTTCATGATCACTGTATCCTGAGGTGACCAACTTTCTAGATGACTATTCTGACTGCCGAACAGGGTGAGTAGGAGCAAGGGGCAGCACAGCCAGCCATGCAAGAGGTAGTGACCAGAAGGACCAAGCCAGGACGGAGAACCTTCCTATGGTCTTGTCTGTAAGAAGTACTTGGCCGGGAAGGAGCAGGTGTGGAGTCTGCAGGTAGTTACGCTGAGGCTTGGACCAGCACCTCTGCCTTCATATGTTACTCCAGTTGAATGACTTAACCATTAGGATAATGGTTTGTATTTTACATTGGTCATCTTGGGAATTATGCCCCATTAAAGGTTTTGGGGAAAAAATAAATAGATAAATCTGAACCATTTCTGAATTCTGAATCATTTCAGAAACTTGAACACTTCTCCAAATGTGAATAGAGCTGTATGTAAGCAATTATTTCTTCTAACAACTGTTCAGCCTCCTAGGGAAATGATGCATCCTTTGGTTATACAAAACCTTTTGGAAGATACTGAATGATGAAATTAAGTATCGTCATAAATCATTGAAAATACAGTTTCAACATAAAATTTAGAGAAAATTACAGAGTTTAATACATCAATTTTATAGCTTGCTTTTTTCATACCAAAATTGCAGTCATTTTGTGGTAATTTAAATTTAAATGTCATATTTTTAAATACTAATCTGCAATCTCTTAAACCTTAATTGCTTGATTTACCAACCTGGGATCCTGACAGCAAAGCCTAAGGGCCAAGATTTGGACCATGTAAATGTCACCAAATTCAGGACGTATGCATGAACTCCGTTCCTCTGTTAGAGAGGGAGAGATTTTGGACTCCTGCTTAAAAGAAGGGCCTGTGATTGTAAGTAATGAGTGACATTTCCAGACTGGTAAGAGTTTTAAGACAAAGGGGAAACCCCACACATACGGAGAAAGAGGCAAGTATTTGGAGAAAAAAAAAGGAGAGGTGTGAAGATCAAACATTTAGTAAGAGGGAAGGCGGGTGAAGCTGGTGATAGATAAAAGAGAGTACTGGAAATATCCCCCATGGTCATTGTGAATGGCTTTATTGAGGTTATGATGTCTGATGCACTGATTTCAGATCTCACGGCTCAGACCCTCACGGGAATTTATGAATGGGGAAGGCGAGGGGCAAAGCGCAGCCTTAGGTGCACTAACTAGACTCTAATATACAGTAAGGCAAGCAAGCCCCATGGCAAGCACAGGAGCCTGCCAATTAATAGCTAAACAGCAATCACAGCTATAAATTCGATCTAGCACATTCCAATCAAACCTGTCGTCATCTCGAACCCTTCAAGCCCCACATTGGGCACCAAAAAGGACTCGTGGTTTCACCCCAGCCAGCAACAAAGCACCACGCAGCCGCTTTCTCACTCCCCCCGGTGGGGTGGGGGAGAGAATCAGAAGAGTAAAAGTGAGAAAACTCGTGGGTTGAGATCAAGACGGTTTAATAGGGAAAGCAAAAGCTGTGCACAAGCAAAGCAAAAGAAGGAATTCATTCATTCCTTCCCATGGGCAGGCAGGTGTTCAGCCATCCCCAGGAAAGCAGAGCTCCATCGCGCGTAATGGTTACTTGGGAAGACAAACGCCATCACTCCAAACGTCCCCCCTTCCTCCTTCTTCCCCAGCTTTGTATACTGAGCATGATGCCATATGGTATGGAATAGCCCTTTGGTCAGTTGGGGTCAGCTGTCCCAGCCGTGTCCCCTCCCAGCTTCTTGTGCACCCCCAGCCTACTCGCTGGTGGGGTGGGGTGAGGAGCAGAAGAGGCCTTGACACTGTGTGAGCACTGCTCAGCAGAAACTAAAACACCCCTGTGTTATCAACACTGTTTTCAGCACAAATCCAAACCATAGCCCCATACTAGCTTCTATGAAGAAAATTAACTCTATCCCAGCCCAAACGAGCACAATTATTTATCTGAAAGGTGCAGTTTAAGGCATTTTTAGAAGAAAGGAAGACGGAGTTATCATTTCTTCTTATTGTCTAATTGAAAGGGGTCTGTGCTGTGGTAGGCACTCCCACGCACCTTAACTGTTTTCAGTTTGGCCAAACTGAACTCAGTGAATCATTAACAAAATTATGGATGGGTTTTGTGAACCATAGGCAGTATCAATTCAAGGGCAGCTGCTGAGTGTCTCCCAAAAGGTCTGTAGTGAAATAACCTTTTTATTGCAAGAGATATCCCCACAGTGCAGCAGGCAATTCCGCAGCCGCCGTGAAAGGCGGCAGGCTCACGCGCTCTGTGCGTGCCATGTAGTTTCCTGTGCTGCAGCAGGAACATGCACTGGGACCTTCATAAATGCCATTATGTCCACTACTCCATGAAGGGTTTTCAAGCCAGTAATTTTAGGGCCAGAAGGCCAAATAACAAAGGTAAAATAAAGGCTACTTCAGAGAGTTTCTCGCTGTCTTAGTGATGGGTCCCACCAATTTGTGCCTGGCTAAGACATTAATGGAGAGAAGCAGAGTGCATCCAGGTTTTTTCACAATGTAGTTTGGAGACAGACTGGCTAATGCTTAACAGTATCCTAACAACAGCCAGAGAAGCTCATAGGTAAGGTTGTACATGTGGTTCCCAAGAACAGCCCAGGATGAACAGCAGCCAACAGGACACACCTGAGAAAGGTAGGGGGGTCTTGAATTACTTCTGGGCCATTTTGAGCAACTTTCACTGTGCACAAAGAGATGCTGCCAGCAATGTATACACAAGGTATAAAATATTTATTTATTAAGACAATCAAGAGATGGTTAGGATTTAATAAGCTCTCAGACTAAGCATTAGTATCCTCACCACCGCAAGGCGTCTTTACTAGCCAGGCAGGCATCAGCTAGAAGAGGAAGGGTTGTCCTCCAGCGCTCCCTGGCATAGCTCTTTGATGGTGTTGAGTTGCCATCTTCTGAGAGTCTTTTTCTTTTTTGGCTTTGGTATTTCTTAATCTGTGTTGCTAGGTTTTTTTTCCCCTTAAATCCTCAAAGTGCTACTGACACCTATCTCAACCTTAACTTGCTTGGCTCTTCTCTACAAACTTTCTGAGCTTTTTCTCACAACTTTGTGATTTTCCCATCAGCATGAGCCAAGGTTAAGCAGCCGGGCTGTGCTGGGCCCTGGATTAAAGACATGGTGGGGAGGCTACACATTTACCTGCAGAGCTGACTGGACCCACCTAGTAACGGTCCGGGAGGTCTTGCATAGCAGTGGCACTAGTCAGACCAACGTGCAGTGAGTGAAGCGGTTCTCCAGCACCCACCTGTGGAGTTACTAGCTGTGTGACTGGGTGATGGTGTCCTGGATGTTACTGCTGTTGCTGTCTTCAGGATAATAGCAAGACTGGGCAAAAAAGAGGCAAAGCCAGTATCACTGTCCTTGAGCTGTTTCAGGTGTTGGAAAAAGCTTCTCGATCACTGGCACCTCTGTGAAGTACCATGATGGGCCCAAGAGGGAGGCGATATTAAGTCCCACGTTCCTGTGAACTTTCCCACGCAGAGCACAGGGCTCTCAGTTACACCAGGCTATTTGCCAGTTGCCTGGTGGTAAAAATTGCCCAAACCACTACTGCTACGCCAGGTCTTTGGATAATCCAGGACTACATGTCATTTGTATGCATCATCTTGAAATGGGCAATCATCTGGTAGGTGCCCTTTCAAAATGTAGCTGAATTATGTTCATATTTTGTTGCCCCTCCAAAAAAAAGAAGTTTCTAAATCTATCAGATTTAGATACCCCCCCCCCCCAATAGGGAACAGAGGCTGATAACTCACATTTCTTTGCCTTTTCATGGAACTTCAGATGTAGTTGCCACAAAAAAGCATCAGTGCCATCGCCTGCCTCTCCAGCTCACACGCCCCCAGAAGCACCCCTCAGAAAGGCACGAAGTGCTCCAAGGAGGTGGAGTCAGATCCAGGGCTGATATTTTACAAACACAAAAAAACCCTCAAAAATCCTACTCCATGTCAATCAGGAGCCTTGACAGAAGTGATAGGTGGGAGAAGAAGGAGGAGGAAAGTCTGATTTTTCTCTATTGCTGCTGAAATCAATTAGTAAATTTAAGCCAGAGGGTGTCAGAAAATGCCACCAAATGCAATGGTGTTCACTTTTTCTTTCTCTTTTTCTTTTTTCCTTTTCCTTTTCCTTTTCCTTTTCCTTTTCCTTTTCCTTTTCCTTTTCCTTTTCCTTTTCCTTTTCCTTTTCCTTTTCCTTTTCTTCTTCTTTTTTTTCTTTTTCTTTTTCTTTTTCTTTTTCTTTTTCTTTTTCTTTTTCTTTTTCTTTTTCTTTTTCTTTTTCTTTTTCTTTTTCTTTTTCTTTTTCTTTTCCTTTTTCTTTTTCTTTTTCTTTTCCTTTTTCTTTTCCTTTTCCTTTTCCTTTTCCTTTTCCTTTTTCTTTTCCTTTTCCTTTTCCTTTTCCTTTTCCTTTTCCTTTTTCTTTTCCTTTTTCTTTTCCTTTTTCTTTTCCTTTTTCTTTTTCTTTTCCTTTTCCTTTTCCTTTTCCTTTTCCTTTTTCTTTTTCTTTTTCTTTTTCTTTTTCTTTTTCTTTTTCTTTTTCTTTTTCTTTTTCTTTTTCTTTTTCTTTTTCTTTTTCTTTTCCTTTTTCTTTTCCTTTTCCTTTTTTCTTTTCCTTTTTCTTTTCCTTTTCCTTTTTCTTTTTCTTTTTCTTTTTCTTTTTCTTTTTCTTTTTCTTTTTCTTTTTCTTTTTCTTTTTCTTTTTCTTTTTCTTTTTCTTTTTCTTTTTCTTTTTCTTTTCCTTTTTCTTTTCCTTTTTCTTTTCCTTTTTCTTTTTCTTTTCCTTTTTCTTTTCCTTTTTCTTTTCCTTTTTATTTTCCTTTTTATTTTCCTTTTTATTTTCCTTTTTTATTTTCCTTTTTCTTTTCCTTTTTTCTTTTCCTTTTTCTTTTCCTTTTTCTTTTCCTTTTCCTTTTTCTTTTTCTTTTTCTTTTTCTTTTTCTTTTTCTTTTTCTTTTTCTTTTTCTTTTTCTTTTTCTTTTTCTTTTTCTTTTTCTTTTTCTTTTTCTTTTTCTTTTTCTTTTTCTTTTTCTTTTTCTTTTTCTTTTTCTTTTTCTTTTTCTTTTTCTTTTTCTTTTTCCCATCTTATTTCTCCCCTCTGCCTTTCCCTTTCCCTTTCCCTTTCCCTTTCCCTTTATTTAAAGTTAAATGTAATAACCTTGCAATCTGATGAATGGCAAAAGCTAGACTTAATACAAATGATTGCTTAAAGCCCTGTGTAGGGTCTCACAGGCTTTCTCCCTTGTTGACTTAGGACACTGGCCCCATGTCTTCTTACAAGAATTAGTAACCTCAAGCATGCACCCTGTTCCTCCCATGCTCAAAGTGCTTTGAAACATGACCCAGCTCAGCTCAAGCTCCCAGTGTCCCGTTCAGGAGTGGAAGTGCTGGGCCAGGCAATCTGGCCCCTTACCTCATTGCTCAGAGGTCAGGGAAAGACCCTGCTCCACTCTCCTCCAGGCTGTCACCCTTGCGATTGATGTTCCTTGCATGTTCCCAGTCTCTGTTTCACCTTGTGTCTTGCACTTCTCTGCCTTCATCTAGCTCAGAAATTTCTGGGGTGCTTGTCACTTTGATGTCCATACATCCACATGACGCTGATTTGCTCTCTATTCAATTTTGATATCTATCTGTTCACATGACATCGCACGACATCACATGCTCTCTATTAAAATGGAGCATGAGAAGGTCAGTCCCAGGTCACTGTCTGACTCCCACTGACTTTCCAGAGAGACCTGGTGGTGATATATTCTCCCTTCTTTTCCTTGTGTGGAGAAGTAAAGATAAGGCGCTCTCTTTTCCCACCCAATGTGAGCAAGAAGAATGACAAGTATTAAAACATCACCCACAAGGAATGGATGAAAGAACTGGGGTTACCTACTCAAGAAAAGAGGGACCGAAGGGAGACATAACAGCCTTCAAATACGTGAAAACCTGCAGGAAATGATCCACTTCTTATGCCCGCTGCCAATGAAACATGGAAGAATAAGCCTAAATTGCAGCTGTGGCTGCCTGGACTAGCCATGAAGAAAAAGGCTGGTCAGCACATGAAGGTCTGGTCTGGATGCCCGGGGAAGCTGTATGGTCTCCATTGTTCAGCGATTTTAAAAATGCATTTGGCAAACATGAAGTGTGATACAGATACTGTCCTCCATCAGTATTTCTCACAATGCCATGAACAGGAGCAACAAGAGTATTCACTTCTTTTCCTGCTTATCTTTCTGCATGCCATCAGGTTGCAGGCTGGCTTCCCTTGAAGTTTTGTCTTGTGAAAAGACATGTCAGCTATGCAGTGCGGACATGAGATGTTGCCTTTGCTTTTCTGACCTGCATTTCTTTCCTAGGCTCAGCCAGCTCCAGAGCGTTATTCGAGTGCATCCCCATGGATGGGGAGGGCTGTTCCCGGGAGGCCATGGAGGAGGCAGCATGGCCGTTCGGCTCGGGGCTCGGGCATTTGGCACTGGGAGCCCTACTCCTGCTTGGCATCGTGTGTGTGGCACAGGGAGGCCTGCCGGGGTGGCAGTTCAGCTGCATCCCAGGCAGCTTCTAGCCTCTGAAAACACCCAGTAGCTCTTTCACAGCTCAGCATTTCTCTGCCAGATTTGTACCATCTCCTGTGTTTGTGTGCCCCATGAACTTCCAGACTGTGACTCCAAGGTCACCAGCAGTCACACAGCCCAGGACAGGCAAAAAGACCATCAGTCCTGGGATCGGTTTTCGATAACGCAGCGTGCTGTAAATTTTTGCCTATGGTGTTCAAATACCATCTCATGCTACAAGCTGTGGTCTGGCACTCCACCTTTCACTCAACTTTTCCATCCCCTGTGTTAGTGCACGGTCTTTAGACATTTATGTTGGGCTTTTTATGGCAATATTCCTTCCCAGAGGGTAAAAATGATGGACAAGCAGACCCTCCAGTGGCATGACCGTACCCGGGGGGTTTTCCAGCGCCACAGCTACATCGCCCATCGAACGGGGAGCTGCACAAGCCCCAGCTGTGACTGCTCACCCGCAGAGCTCTGGCTGGCAGCGGCTGGCAGAAGGGGCTTGGTGGGCACCATGCTCTGACACAAAAAAAGGCTGCAGCTGCTTGCTTTAGAGGTGTATTTGTTTTCATGAATCTCCGACTTGGCATTAGGCTGTCAGCTTGTGAAGAGCTACGTTATGCAGTAAGCATGTTATCCAGAAACCAGAGCGAGAACCAGGGGCTTTTGAGTAGTCCAAAGCGCTAAGGAGGCAAGTAGCTACATATGAGCAAGTAAATCTGATTTTAAAAGCTAGCAGAGTGAGAGAAGCAGCAGCTATGGGCTCTGACAAACCTGGGTTTCACTGGAAGTCTAAATCCCTGCATCACTCAGGCACTGTTGAAGTCTGCAGCTAACATTAAGATAAAATATAAGTGGGCCAGATTCCTCCATATGTTAGCAGGTTTGTTTTGCATCAGTGACTCAGAATGTTTGTAGCTGTTATCAGGACTACAGAAAGATTTTAATCCAGGCTTAAAAAAAAAAAAAAAGAAAAGAGATTGCATTTTAAAACAGATGCCCAACTGTTTTTGTTTCCATACAATCAACTCATTTGAAGACGTGTGCTCCAGGTAAATAGGAGGAGGAGGGCAGGGAAGAACGCCTTCAGTACTGACCTGGGGCAACTTATAGTACTTCATAATTTCCTCTCATTATTTTTTTGGCTAATTTATACCAAAAGGATGATTTTTTCAAACCACTAGTTATGCCACCAGTCCTTTTGGCTCGGTGTCACCGGACGATCTCGCAGCGACGCTGTGATCTAGCCATTTGTCACTCAGGCAGCACGAAACGGGAGTCGGGAGGGAGCGCTGGCAATGTGACTGCAGCAGCTCTCGCCCCTGACTCATCGTTTTTCCTTCCTGGTCTCTTAAAGCAAAATCTCCCAATGCTGGGTCACAGTTACTGTGCCAATGAATGCAACAGTTCTCAGCCATCAGAAAACATATTAGAAAAAAAATAGGTCCACTGACACAAGTCCAGAAGAAGCCCTTTTCATGCACTGCACATAATCCTTTTAAACTTGACCTGCTTTAGAGGACACTTCCACCCTCTCCTTTTACAGTTTATTAAGAATACCATTGTTATTTTCTGTTACAGTTTTACTGTTTTTAATTTCCCTACTTCACACTATCAGTAGTTTTATTCTACACATTAGCAGACCGTGGAATACCTTGCCTTGTTACTTCCATATTTTCTAATTGCAACACTCCATCATTAGTCAACTGGTTCATAATGTGGAAGGCAAAGTTGCTATTTCATTTCATGCTGTATAATACAATGCTTCTGGTTCAGTAATTACATTGTGCCAGAGTTGTGATCAATCCTGAGATAGCTCACTCTTGATGGATAGCCCCATCACGGAGTGTATAAGAGTTAAAGGAAGTAGCAAATTTTTAATTTTGCTCCTCTGTCAATTTAGCTACTTGAACACTGATTTTCAGACCAATATTTATCTCACTGAGATAGGAAGAGATTACAGAAATGAGAACTTAAAAGAGAGAACTGAAGTTTGAAAAGCATTTTCTAAAGTTTTGGTTTGCAAAACAGGAAAGATATAAATTAGACGTTCTTCCACAGAAAGCTATTGTGTATTACTCTGTTAATGAAGTGCAAATCTTTTAGTCACCTGTTTAATGTACTGGAGAAAACCATTACCTGCTTCTCATAACTATTCCAAGGATTGTGTGAAATGAGCTGATGATCTTACTACTACTGCTCAGTACTAGGCCTGTAAAAAAATTATTTCCAAAGGTTTTCTGCTCAGTCATAGGAGTGTTCGTGAGTCAAACAATTTTCTGAAGTGGCAGCCAACTTTCAGACAGTCATAGGATATGGAAAGTGCCTTTTCCTAACAAGGGAAGAATTGCAAGTATGGGGTTCAAGAGTGGAACATGGGTTGCAAGGACAGCCAGAACAGCCATGCCAAGTGGGTAAGAGTGGAGAGGGCTATAGCCTTTATGGACAACTGACATCCTAGCGTCCTGAGGTTGCAGCAGAGGAAAGTTTGATCCCAGTGGGGCGTTTACACTTTTACGAGAAGCACCTGCTGGGAGCCAATTTCAGGGACAGAATTTCTGGCCAGACAGACTATTGCTTTGGTTCAATAAAGCAATGTTTATGTTCTTGCATATCTTTATAGAATTGCATGATATGAGGGCAAAACGTATATGTGAAATGTTCCTGTTTCTGTAATAAAATTCTCTTGTCTTCATTGCTCTTTGACTTTTGCACAGGGCTACACCACAGACTTTTCTGTCTTACTTCCTATCTGCCATTCTTCTAGTGTATCATCCTTCCTCCAAGGACTAGCAGTGAGGTCCCACCAGTCAGAAATAACAGAGTTAAAAATGCTTCAGAAACCCCAAGCTCAGGTACCCTGAAGGGGGTTTGGTCATCTCACCAAACGGCTGTGTCTGCAAAATGTGTCAAGGTCATTTTGTGTCCAAAACATTGGAAAAGGTCTGAGGTTCAGTGTTCAGTCATAGGGCTGGGTAGAAGTTCAAGGGAGAGAGGGCAACAGGAGGACTAGACTAGTAAGGCAGGTAGTACACGCTCTGCTGTGACAATGGATATAAAAAAAGCTGAAAGCAGTTAACTATGATACTTAAACAAGTAGAGAGAGGCGGAAATGGGGAAACTGGGCAGCAGATGAGAGCATCCTAGGTAGACAGAGGCTGGCTGCCTGGCTCCAACACCTCTTCCTCTTCCTTGAGAAGAAAGAATACAGCATCGCTTCGGGTTTTCCACTAAAGCAGCTCCCGCCAGCATCCCCTACGTGGTGGATGAGCAAAAGCAACATGCAAGGCCAGCTGTAATGATAAAAGAACAACAACACAAAAGCAACAGATCAGGAATCAGAGAACAGACGCGGAGTCAATAAGTGAATACCAGGGGGACAGGTGAAGGGCGAGAGCGACAGCGGCTCCAGAATTTATAGCATCTTACCTCTCTTCTTGCCTCTCCAGGACCATATGCTTTTCTATCAATTCAGGCACTCAATTGACTTTTAAATGGACACGTCACTACTATTTTATACACATTATTAACACAGAGGTCTTTTAGTTGAAAGGCTCCAGGTTGTTTACAAGCACAGCAAACTGCTCCACCCAAGAGGGTTCAGGAGAAATGCTGTGAAGACAGATCAATTGATCAGTCACTCCATTTCTGGTACGTATCTTTTTGCACTATTGCAGCAACATAGCAATTAAGAAAGTAAAAGCACAGCAGAAAAAGTGGGAAAATTGAATATACAAAGGTGAAGAGATGAATTGTTAATTTTCCCAGGCCTGGGTTCAGATATGCTGAATGAGAACAATATTTTAGCCCACTGGCACCTTGAGCACTTGCAGAGCTGAGGGCCGTTTGGTGATCCCTCCCTGGGGAATATGCCGCAGGATTTCTGGAGAGGCCCTGAGAGCCCAGGAGGGGAAGGCAGGATGGTGGCCAGCAGCATCACAGAGATCTGGGGAGGATGAGGGTCCTTAGCCCTGGGATCCCAGGGGCCAGTCTGTGTCTGAGTGAGCAGCTGGGGGAAGAGGAGAGAGAGGATCAGCCTCCCCCTGAGCTGTGACTATCCACTTCCAAGTGCCCAAATCTTTAAAGAATTGCACAAAAGACAGAAGGGAAAAAAACCCAGAGATAAGAGGTATTATTCTTTCATATTGGTTTTAGCAGAGAAATAATCTCAGAGCTAAGGGCAGGAGACAAAAATGGACCAATCTAATGAGAGCATTAAAAAAAAATTTTCTGTTTTTGTTGTTTGATTGTATGGGTGTTTCTGCTGCTTTTCAAGACCTGCACAGGGAGTGGGCAGGAGTACCGTTGCTTTTAGACATGTGCAGATCTCCCTGCAGATACCTCCCAGAGCACCGGCACACCGTCCGCTCTAGGGCTGGTGGCTGCTGCACTAATGGCTTTCTAAATCACTCAGAGCAGACTATAGCTAAAAGAACTAGCACTGCTCCTTTTACAAGTTGGGGCTGGAGAGATCTTTTGGCTCAGACATATAGAGGAGAAATTGTGGGCTAATCCAGAATGGTATCCAGGAAAGCTCTTACTCTTAATGGACAAGCTAAGGGTTATCACCGACCTCTGAGCTGTCTCAGACTGAAAAAACAGCATTTCTGTCGAGTCAAATATGCATTGTCACATCCTTTTCTAAGAACTGGTTTGTATTTGACCATATATATAAGGTCTAGATAATCTAAATTTTTAGCCATAGATCATCTTGATAGCAAAATATTTTCTGGACACAGTTCTTTCAGAGGCAGAAGTGAATACAAATACTTGCCCTACTTCATTTTTATCACAAAAGGACCCTTCCTGTGAATCAAAGTGCACATGCCGGCTCCTCCTCCTTCCTGGAGCCCACCAGCTTCCCATCCTTCAAATTGTTTTCCCATCTGCAGTATTTATAATAATTGCAATTTTTCTGCAAGAAGGGGACAAGGCTGTTTATTTAGGAGGCTGTACTCAGAAGCTTGTCAGTTTAGCAGGACTGTTTGCTAGTAAAGAAAATTCAGTCTATTAGAAGATGCCAGCTTTTATTCAGGATGAGCAAACCCATTCAGAAAATAAGTCCCTCATGCCCTCTTCACACTGTCCCTTTTGATATATGAGCATTGTTAAATCTGAGTAGTTCATATGTTTATTCTTTTTGTAGAAAAGAGTTATTTCCTGTAGAACAAAAGTCTTTGTGGAAAAGACAGAAATTGAGCTCTGTGAGCTTCAGTTCACAGCTTTTCATCCAAGAGTTCAGAAAGAGGTTAGGGGAAACACAAAAACAGTGCAAGTGGAGAATACTTTGAAAAGCCTCCTCCTGAACCCCATCTGCCACTGCCGAAGGGAAGGGAGCAGACTTGATCTGCCACCGTCCCTTGGGGTCAGCAGGACCCTCTGCATGGCACACATGGTGGTAGGGGCACCGGTCCTTCTCCTGACCAGCGCTGTGCTAACGTCCTCACCATTGCCTGCGCCGGGGAAGCTCAGAGTACTCAGCAGTGTCTCTACTGCTCTTCAGGTGATGGAGATCTGAACAGTGAGCAAAGTGTGCATGTGTGCATATAACCCAAAGGAGGTTTAGGAGAACATAGGTTCTGATGGAGACGGACCCCATGGACCCCAGGATAAGCCTGCAGGTGATGCAGATGAACACTTCTCCAGTGTGCTGATGTGCTCTTATGCAGGTGCATACTACAAATCTGACACACATGACATTTTTGGTTGGGTGATATTCATCAGTGGGAGGGAAGGAAGTTGTTGTTTTCCTTAATTATTCTTGTCCAGTGTGGCACAAGCGGTCTGGGTCCTGTGGCAAGGGGTTTCCCATCTGCTGCACAGCCTCCCCACAATCCCTGTGCTTCTGTAACTGGAGCTAGAGAAGAAGAAAAGGGTGGAGAGCAAGGACAGCTGGAGAATTCAGAGCTACTCTCAATAAGAGACCAAATTAACAATACTAGCAGCTCCTAAGGAAATTTAAAACACTTATCCCTATCTAGTGACTAAGAGGACATCATGGGCACTGATTCAAAGTCTCCTAAGAAACAAAAAAAGCAAAAAAAAAAAAAGCCTCTTTGAGACTGAAAAAAGAAAGGAAGAAGCAAGATCTTTTGCTCAGAAGTGTTTGCACTGGTTATTCAAACTGACTGGATGAGACTGAACTAAATAGATTTTAGGCTGAAATCATTCCTCCAAAAGTAATGGTGAACTTTCATGGTGAGACTCTCAGAAAATTAAGGGGGCACCCAAGGAAAAGGAAATCATACAACTGGAAGGACGGGATGGAGCTGCTCAGATTAGTTTAGCACATTTTCCTGCTGGAATATCTCTTGTCAAAGGCCTGGGATATGGGACTGTCCTGGGATGAGTGTCTGAGATAAGTGAGCAGGTCCAGAATTGTAGCAGATACAGTTTATGTGGCACAACTTCTAATGTCATTGTTTAGAGTTAATTTTAATTTGATAGCTAAAAATGGATACCAGCAAGCAAATGTCAGTACAACAGATACAAACGGGGAGCTTTGAGACTATATTTTCAGGTGAACCAATGTCTTCCAATCAATCAAGCTTGTTTTCTGACAGTGTCTTTGTTTTTTCATAATGTAAATTCCATGCTGATCTTTTTAATCCTGCATTTTCATTGGAAATATTTGTTCTAGCCTTATCTCTGCTCCTTTGTCATTGTTATAAAAAATTCAGTCAACCTGGAGTTCAAACTGAAGCTTTAAATTCCTTTTTAAATCAGTGTAGTGAGACGGGGAGTAAAACTGAAGTGTCCTGTTCAGATTTCCCAAACCTCAGGTACAATGGCTGCCTGGATAATTTTTGCCCAATGTACAGATTTTTTTATACTGGAGAAAGAAGGGAAATAATAGGGACTCAGCAAAAGGAGGAGAAATGGTAGAAACTTGTTTTAAACAAGTATTAAAGGAAAGAATAACATGGGATTTGTGAGAACTAAACCCAAATGCCTCCAAAGTCTGGATACTTAAATTTAGCATTTTTGGCTTGTTCCTTATTGAAATCTGACCTCCAATGGCACCACCATGAACCTCTGCAACCCTGCGAGATACTGTTTCATAGGTGGTGGGAATCATCAGGGACAAAAAGATTTGCAAGAGCTGAGCCTATGTCAGCAGCAGAAAGAATGGCTCAAATCAATTCTCAGTGCACTCTCCTTCAGTGGCTTCCTATGCGTCTGCACACACGTTTGGCAACATCACCAAGCTGACTCACCAGGGTTACAAATGGACAGACAACCTCATCACAAAAGTACCAGGCAGTTCATCTTCAGAAGCACAACAGAGGATGCAAAGACTGATGGAGAATGATAACTGAGACGTGTTTTTCTCTGTAAATAAAGGCTGATGTCAAGACTTACTGGTGTGATCTGGGGGTAGCCAGCACTGCTATTGCCTGTGCAATATTTTTCCCAGCGTTACACAAGAAATTTCAGTTTCAAAGGGAGTCTGTCTGGTAAGTTTTAGCAGCTCTCACATATTCTGCAAAAAACCCCGCCACCAACCACTATGTACCATGCTACTGATATATACAAAGTACAGGAGCCAAAAAACTTTTTGTCCTTTTTTTTTTTTTGTGTGTGTATGTGTGGGTATATAGGAAATCATCCAAAAGAAATTAAATTGAGAAATGTATCACCAATTATCAAATATGCATAAATTAATCTTTTCTGCCTGAAATACCAATTCAGGGGACATATTCACCTACTCATCACATTTCCCACTGAAATTAACAGAATAAGGTCGTAGGCCCGTGAGGAGTAGGCAGGGGAAAAGCCACCATATGTTTGCTGCAGCATGTGATGATAACTCACTGCTGAGCGGGGTCGGGCTCTCATCCCACCTTGTCCTCCCTCCAACAGTCTGTGGCTGCCCTGGATTTGGGCGGCCGTGTTGCTCCAGGATGAGCTCTGGGGAGAAAACCTGTCCCAGGGGTCCCGGGTGAGAACTTGGCTTCATCCTTCTCTTCCCCGAGTGTCCATCCAAGGCTGGTGGCCGTGGCAGGGCCTGGGAGGTGCCCTCACTGACTGCTTGCTGAGGGAAAGGTAGCGGCAGATGGGAGCATCGCTTCGCTTGGGTGACAGCTGGGACAGCAAACCCTCCACGTCCCAAAGAGAGAAACAGGCAGATCTACAGCTGAATAAAGGCAAGGCAGAGGGGTTTTCTGTCTTCACCTGCACACCTCTGACTAGATCTTGCAGGGCTGCAGTGAGGTTTCCCTCCTTCGTGCCAAAGTGGTCTTAGCTTGACGAAGCTTTCAGGAGCATGAAATATGACTGACTAAAGCATGCTGATACAGCCCAAGGATACATGGATCAAGAGTGACTCCAGGTTGGAAAAAACTGCTGTACAATGAGATATTTGAATAATAAATCAATTTAATTTACCTGAGAGAACAGGTCATGACGCCATAGCTTGATTAAGGTCTAGAAATGTCTACATGGGAGATTTCCAAGGGTAGAATGTTATAGCAAATAAAGGCAAAACAACACAAATTCCTGCATGCAGAAAATAGCTGCGCTTAACCTTGAAAAAAGACACTTTTTACCCCTGACGGCTTGCAAAAAACCACCTAGGGATCTAATTTCTTTCACTCAACATCTTTAAGTCAGTTCTGAGTGGTGTTTGAAAGCCCAGCACCAGCATGGGAAGTGCTGCGGGCCGTGGCATATGTGCCCTCCACTGAGATGCTCGTAATTTTCCCTTCTGGACTGTAGACCTGTGAAGTCTCTGAAAAGAGCAAGGGATTGCCCAAACTGTCTGTGCTAATACATGATCACAGTCTGAGTTCCTCAGGAAGATAAACACCCCAGGTGGCAGGCGGGTAGCATGAGATGGCAATCAGCATGCACCACACAAAAATTAGCTTGTGAAACCAAATGACCAGCCCACACCCCAGTGTGGGTGTACCCATTACCATCAGTGTTTACTCTGACATCTTTATATGATATAAATGATATCATATGCTGATAGATGCTCCTTGTCTCCTTGTAATCCTGCCATTTTTTTGTCTTTTTCCAAAATAAACACCAGAAACCAGCAACCCCTTGAGCTTCATGGTTTAGTGGTGGACTTGGCAGTGTTAGGTGTACAGTTGGACTTGATGATCTTAAAGGTCTTTTCCAACCTAAATGATTCTATGATTTTTATGATTCATTTGCAACAGTTTGCATTTATTCTGCTACAAATGTTCACTCCCACCAGCAAGGATAACCACCACAGCACTGCCTCTATCCACATCTCCTTTTTTCTGCTGGGGCTTTGCTATAGCTGCTCTCCCCATTCTTTTGGCTCTATCTTTTTCCTAAAATCTTTTTTAGAGATTAAAGTATCCCTCTTTCCTGTATATAGGGAACTGTGTGCCTATAGAAGTTCAGGCAACTACATGTGGATCTTGCAAAATGGGGAGTCTCCTAGTGGAGGGGGTTTGGGAAATATGTGGTACCTGGTCATGAAAGGAGCAGATGGGAGCAAGGAGGCTATGGGTAAGCAGGGCATTATAAGGAGCAAGGGTTTAATATATGGTCTCATCTTTTTAATACTATTCATTTACCAGACATGAATAATCCTCGGTGAGGATGCCAGTTCCCGATTGGGATGGATGAGTCAGGATCTGTGGGTGTGCAGGTGACTGTTAAATTTTGTGCATGATCAGCACCTTAAATCGCACCCTTCACATCATCTCCCAGCATACACTGCTGCACCACGTGCTTAGCATGAACCTCCTGCTCAGCAACCTGTTCCTTCTGTCCCAGGAAACTTGTTGCTTTCCTCACCTTTCTGACTCATTGCTGCCACATCATTGGCTGCAAAGGGTTTGAAAGTCAGAAAATTGCACTCATCAAATGTACTTTTAGCATAGCCCCAAAGTCTCGTATCGGACAGTCATGCTTCCTTTTTCTCTTTAGTTCACTACGTAGGAGCTGCTTGGCTGCCAAACAACTGTTTCTATCTCTCTCTAGGTTGTCCAGTGTGGGAACAATGCTGTTTCATGTTGCAGAGCCAGTGTCAGAAGGAAGCAGTCGTCCACTGAATAACATTTTCAGAATAGTGTTTAACTTGCAAGAAGCTCAAGACCATTGCAAGTTTCTGTACCAACCCCCACTCAATGCTGGGACATCCCACCTCAGTGTTAGATCAGGTTGCCCAGGACTGTGTCCAGAAACTTTTAAATATCTCTGAGAATGGAGGCTCCACAGCCCCTCTGAGCAGCCTGTCTCCACATTTGACCAACCTCTCTGTGAAAATTTTGTTTACAAATGTCCAACTTTAATTTCTGCTATTGCAACTTCTGTCCACTGCGCCTTGTCCTTTCACTGCCTGGATGTCCCCTTCAAGCCTTTGTATGCAACTCTTGACTTGGTGTTTCCGGAGATACTCTCTATTTCCTTGGAATCGTCTTCCATTGGATTCGTTCTAACAAGATGTTTGGATTTCTGCTTGACCACTAGTAACAGCTCGGTACAAAAGATGTGGCCTTTCTACCTCTCATTCCAAGGACCTTCTCCAAGTACTGTCCACTTTTGTGAATACTGCTGTAGTTCTTTCTTTGTTTCTGTTTCATTTGCAAATCTTTCTGTTTGACATTAATGGTAGCTGGAACTGTGGAGTTTGGCATTTTTTCATTATTTTTATTGTGGGCTGACACCAGTCTTCACATTGACTGAAATGTTGCTCAGTGGCATTTATTCATGTGCTGATGCTCTGTATAAATTTTCAATACCACAGTTGGAAATTGTACAAATCTTTTTCTTTCCTCTTCTTTCTTCTGACAAAGAGCATAAGAAAGGATGTTCCAGAAAGGGACATCTTTTGTCTTAGCATCATTTACTGAATAAATTTTTTTAAAAGTTAATTTTAGCATTTATCAAAGAGGGCTGATTCAAAAACAGAAGAGAAAGTTTTCTGATTGATGACTTCATACCTAACCAGAAAAGACAAACATGTTCTCCTGCCTAGAAATTACTTCTTCTTTCCACCCACTGGGAAACCCTTCAGATATATCACCTTTACTGAACTGTGGTGTTTATCCCATATTACAAACTTAATGTATGGGTATAAATCTTACTTTCCTAATGGATATTAAAGTAAATGGGCCTGAGGAACTACTGTTGAAATATTTATCTTCTTTCAGCTGTAGATTTAGTCAGAGGGAAGTTAGGATATTTGGCATTTTATACACAGAGAAGCTTTAGATTTACAAATCTTAATCTGTCTTTTTTCTTCAAAGCCAAGCTCATAAATGAAGCAACTGTTCCCAAACTGCTACCATAATGTCACTCGCTTTCATGAAGTCATCACATCACTTCTGTCACTATAACAACCTAACATTGTCTGTTGCTAATGTCACAAAAACATCGCATTACCAGCATTTTGAAAATAACTCTGAAGTGATGACTTTAAATGCAGCCTTTCTGCAATACGTTTTGCAGGAAATTACCATTTTAACAAGAAAACTTTTGAAAATGAATCAGCTGTATTAAATATTAATCGCACTGCAGCTTGTAATTAGTCATAAGGAAATAATATTTCCCACTATTAAAACATGTTCTTTTCTTCCTTTTTCCCTTTTCTATATTCTTTTCTATATAGTATGAACTGTTGAAAAGTTTTATATGAAGCTAACACATTGGATAAATAGTATAGAAAAAATTGAACGCAATTTAAGATGGACAAATGTAAAACTGAATACTTAAGTAGGAGTAATCTACTACAGAAATGCAGAATGAAGGATGAGTGGTTCTGCAGCTTTACTGAAAAAAATCAGGAAGAAAATACACCAACATCTTCATACTCCTGCAGATAAATTAAATATCAAATTTAGGAATCCTGTCTGCAATACACATAAAGGAAACCTTGTGCTTTAATTTTGATCACTCATCAGGCCTGAGCTGGAGGCAACTTTTGATACAGGAGTTGACGATGGATGTGGTTCAGCTGGGAAGAGTCCTGGGGACAACAGTGCAACCAGTTTGAGGTTTAGAAGTTAGTCTGAGGTTAGCTGTCGTGGAGGACTGGAGATACTATATTGCCTTGAAAGAGTGGCCTGCATGGTGACAAGATCACAACCTTCATCAGGGATGAATCAAGGCACCTTGGCACAAAGAAGAGCTGCAATAGTGGAAGAAACCCCAATAGATGGGAGAGACCCTTGAGGTTTGGTGTAGGTGAGCAAAGGTGGAAAAACTCGGGGCAGGGAAGGAAATTCATGACCAAGGGGTGAGCTGGGCTTTAATGGAGGAGCTCTGACAGGAAAATGCCAGAGACCAGAGCTGTTGTGAGGCTTGAAATAAGGAAAGAGGGCCGAGAGGGTGTGTGGGACAGCAGGAGAGCTGTGAGGAGGTGTCGTGGTTTAACCCCAGCCGGCAACTAAGCACCACGCAGCCGCTCGCTCACTCCCCCCCGGTGGGATGGGGGGGAGAATCAGAAGAGCAAAAGTAAGAAAACTCAAGGGTTGAGATAAAAACAGTTTAATAGGTAAAGCAAAAGCCGTGCATGCAAGCGAAGCAAAGCAAGGAATTCATTCACTACTTCCCATTGGCAGGCAGGTGTTCAGCCATCTCCAGGAAAGCAGGGCTCCATCACGCGTAATGGTTACTTGGGAAGACAAACGCCATCACTCCAAATGTCCCCCCCTTCCTTCTTCCCCAGCTTTATATACTGAGCATGACGCCATATGGTATGGAATAGCCCTTTGGTCAGTTTGGATCAACTGTCCTGGCTGTGCCCCCTCCCAGCTTCTTCTGCACCTGGCAGAGCACGGGAAGCTGAAAAGTCCTTGACTAGTACAGCAACAACTAAAACATCTCTGTATTATCAACACTGTTTTCAGCACAAATCCAAAACACAGCCCCATACCAGCCACTATAAAGAAAATTAACTCTATCTCAGCTGAAACCAGGACAGGAGGAAAGGCAGCCAGAGAGTGACCAGTAGAGCAGGTCCACAACTTGCCCATTCAAATTTCCATTTTCATCAGTCCCTTTCCTCCTCACTAGCTATAGCCCATTGATGCCTGACAGGGCAGGACCCTAGTCTAGAATCTCACAGACAGGGAAAAGGGCCAAGGTGGCCCAGCAGGGAGGGAGGAGGAGAAACGATGGGGCCAGAAGCAGGAGCTGGAGCAAAGCACCTGAGAAAAGGGCTTTCTACTCCTCTGGTTTGCTGATCCACAAGTGGCCAGATGAACACCACACAAAGTGACTTGTGTGTGGATTGTGGACTGTGACCATTACTGAGACTCATAAGAAGATGAGATAGGATGACTCTGGTTTGGGTGGACTTCACTTTCACTATGCTGATGGAAAGTCAAAAGCCTCTGTTGCCTTGTGGGAATGTTAAATCTCCAGAGTCCTTTTTAAGGTTGACCACAAATTGCTAGCGCTGTACTACCACACACAGTCCCAAAGAGCTTCAGTGGCCTTCAGAAAACGACACGGTGACAACAATGCTGAGTGAAAGCATCAGCCTATTTCCTCTTTGGGCCAGGACTCCTATGATTTATCTGTAGAAACATGCCACAGAATTTGCCAAAAGTAGAATGAAAAGGTTAATGCTTGTCAATTTTTGTCCTAGGTTAATTTAAAGTCACAGTGACTCCTCGTTTTCAGTTCCTAACAGGGGATGTGATAATCAGGTGGTCAGGTCTGAGTGGATGGGAAGGTAGATGAGCATGACGGACCACATCCTATCAGCTCTACATGCTAATGGCTCAGATGTCTTACAGCCTTCTTTCAGGCTTTGCATGTCCCCCATGACCAAATAAAATGGGAGGAGAAGGAAGCAGCAGCATTTCCACATCAGCTCCTGTCTCCTGAGCACTGAGAAACCTGTCTGAAAGCAGTGACCTTAACTGCACCCTCTCTCCTGAGCCTGATTCTGTTTGATGCGGAGTAAGAGGAGATGGGCTAGAAGTTGTGCCTGCATGTTTAAGAAACAAACCTCCCCTTCTGTTCAGGAGCTCTGCAGGAATTTCAGACTCAATTGCATCATGCTTGCCACTTCAAAGCCTTCAGCAACCAATGGCACACTTGGAAAATATCAAACCTAACTTAATCTGACACAGTTATCAGTGTAACTCCACCTGTCTGACAGCCTCCTTCCTGAAGGTTGCTACAGGTCCCTTGTACTCAGAAATGTCTCTAGAGAAACAGCAGGCATTCCTTCTTAACATTATTCAGAGTGATAACTGCTCATTTTAAAAGGAAGCTTTTTTTGTACATTTGCTTTGGGAATGATGCAATTCAGTGTTTCATACAGTGACTATGTTTTGTTGCTTTGTATTAGAGTTAGTTTTACATATTCCCTATATTAAGAAATGAAGTGAACTCTTAGACCTAGTCTGCATATATGTGATCTAATTTTCATTTATTTTCAATTTATTTGTTACCATCTTGGGTCTGATCCATGGAATAGTTTCAGCGATGAGGATCGAAACTGGCCTGCCCGTGGCTGGGGTTTCTTCTGTAGGTATTCCACTTGGTGTGAAGAATTAAGTATTAATAGACTAAAATGAACATGGAAATTTCTGTATTGCCAATAGTTAACTCACTTGAGCTGTAGGAGATGCAGGTTCGAGTTCCTGCTGTAATGAAAATGCACCTGGTTAAATGCACAGAGTTGCTTTGTACCTCCAGAAGTCCTCAGGATGGCTGTACTGACCTGCCGTCAGCCCTCTTGATCCAAAGCGTCATGCCTGAGGTATGCTGGAGATACATTTATCATCAGGCTCCACCAGGCAGATGTGTTCCCACCTCCTCTCACCTCTATGTTGAGAATTCAGATTTCAGGGCATCCAGCTGCTGCTGTAACAAGGGTTCCCACCAGCTCACCAGTGTCTTATATTAATTAAATGGTAATTTTAATTAAATGTGTCCCAACCAACATAATCTTTTGGTGTTGAGGGAAAGCAGTCATCTCTAGGGGTTGGTGGTATCTAAATAGCAACTATGAGAACAGCAGGGAATCCAAAGCAGTGTGTTTACACACAGAGTGGCAAGCAAGTGACCTCCAGGCATCAGATATTGTGAAGCTGAAGGTCGTAAACATACAGTTTGGAGGTGATGGTAGCAACTCTGTCCTTGTCTCCCTTCTCATTGAGGTTGCGATCAGAGCTAGTCTCACTCTATTTCACAATGTGGTGGCTGGACTTAGGTCACCACGAGTAGGAGTCATCTGGCTAGGTGTAGTCATCCCTAGTGTAAATGTCAACATTTGAATTAGTCACCCTTAGTTGTCATCACCAACAAAATTCAGAAAAGATTGGTAGCACGTGACTATCTCAACCACAAATAGTCATCTAAAATCAGTCAGATATACTGCATGCTACAAGTTCCTAGATAGTTACACTGGAGATGTTTAAAGTCAGTGAGTGTCAACCTGAAATACCATCAGATGTTCTCAGAATGTCATTGAATTTTCTACAGGCTTTCCAGCAGTTATTTCTTAATCTTTGTGATGGAGCTTTTAACAGATGAATTTTTTAAAGAATATTGATTCTGTCCTTTAGCCAAAAAAGCATTTTTTTTCCTCATAGTTGTTTTAGAATCAAGCGTTAGGGATATTCTAGCAATTGACAGTATTGCAGGTAACCAGAATATAAGAGTGTTCCTTTTACAACACAGGCAAAAAATTAATTTTTGCAGTCTTGCAGTCTGCTCACCAAAGCATGGAAAGTCTCTCACGTACCTTGGCATGGCGGAAGAAGGGAAGACACCACCTCTGTTACATTGTTATAGACTTTATGACTACTGTAATATGTAAAAAGACTCTTTTAATGGAGTTACTGGATTTAAACTGCTACAGTCTTGTGCCTACCAAATTCTCTGAAACTTCTACCAATTAGTACCAAAATCGGTTTAAAAATCTCAACAGATCAGATCTTCCCATCCACATTACTGGTTGCATTTTTACATCAATTTTGCATCGATTTAAACAATTAGTATCAGGCATAAGGCTGGGTAGAATCAGGGCCTTAGTACTGGAATCCTTACAGGAATAGCTAAAATATAACTTGAAAAGTCATATCATCTTTTTCAAAATCTTAGGAAAATATATAATTCATCTTAAAGCACTTTAAAGTCCACTTCAACAGTTTAGCCTTGTTGAAGGTCTTTAGACCTATCAGAGATATATCACTTTAAAAAGACATTCAGGTTATGGCCTTTATAACTTTTTAATGTTTGGTGCTAATGGAAGATGATGGATTGGTGAGCTCGAGTGTGAATCCTTGTTTTAGCCTTAAGGAAGGGCTGACAGCAGTGCACGCTCCTCTGAAGTGTGATGAGAGTGTGCCTTAGTCTCATCTAACAGAGCTATCCAGATTCTGAGATCAGTTACACAAATAATAATACACATTTTCGTTTAAGTAAGCAGATTGGAATATGTGTTGCTACATTTGAATCCACTCTCAATGCAGAGCAAAAAAAAATTTTAGGAAAATTTTGAACTTAGGAAAATATTGAGGGTGATCAGAACTTGGAAGAGGTTGCCCAGAGAGGTTCTGTAAGCTCAACACTGGAGATAGTAAAATTTTGATAGAACTAACCCTGAGAAACCTCTCAAACTTTGAAGTTGGATCTAACTTCAAAGCTGAATCTACTTTAAATGGAGGTTTGAAGCAGATGACCTCCAGAGGTCCCTTCCAATCTAAATTATTCTATGATTCTTATTTACTAGTTTCAGCTTGCCTGACCTTACATTCAATGCAATTGTTATGAAATCAGTAAGTTTTTTTGTATCTGTGACACTCCTCTCATTTAGAAAAGGAAGTGACTCTAAATTTCTATTTATAATTCCACTGGTGACTTCTTACCCTTAGACATTCCAGCTGTAGTTTAACTGCCAATTACATCTTTGTTCTAACAGGGTTAATTAATCCATGTCTACAACAAATCTCTGCAGCTCCTTGCAGGCTGCCCTTCTTTTCTTGCTTTTGGCATTAGTGTAGTAGGTACATTCTGCCAGTTGAGAGCTTTAGGAGCTCCCTTCTGCTGTAATTGTCTAGTCATGGATGAAGGTCTGCTTACACTTTGAGGTGGCAGAAAAACACTGGAGTTTCTACACCAAATTAAAGAATATTTGCTCTTCATTCTGACACCCTCTCAGGGCAGAAGCCAGTACAGAATTACTAAGGAACAGAGGTGAACAGGTACCACTCCCGTCCTTCACCACACACAATGATTACAACCAGTTGTATAAAGCTGTACTCCTTTCCCTGGGCTCTGTTCTCGATTGCGCTGAGGCAAATTCAAATCAGAACATGTACATTCAGCTCCCAGGATAGTCTTTAGGTGAAATTCAGCAATAACAAGCAGTTGTGTAAGACTAATTTTGCATGTGAGGGCCTCAGACAACCCAGCAAGCCTGTACTGATTTTGAATTTAATAGGTGTTTAATAGAATACACCACCAGTGTGGGAGGGTTGAATGTGTAGAACAAAAACCAACTAATATAATAGTGAATTTCAAAGCAGGCTTGTCCTACAGTATGATTCACATCAGCTCAGAGGACACTTATTTTGCAGACAAGTGTAATGTTGTTGTAAGCATTAATGTTAATAGTTGCACCTGATTACATGAAAACTGAAATTATTTTAGAGGCAGATAAATACATATATCATTGAGTTCATCATTAAGATAGCTAAATGCAGATGTCTATACAAAAATTACATGTCTAAGGTCTTTTCATACTCCATGGAGATCTAGTCAATGGAGGCTTGAAAACAACTCAGCTGAACAGACTATAGGACACAATTCGGTTACTCTCCCACAGGTACCTCGTACATTTGAGATGCGTTAGGCCATCTGAGACATCTGCACGGGGCTCTTAAATCTGACCCAGGATCTACAGAAGACTCATGCTTTTCTGGACTTGTTGTAGAAGGCCAGGTGGGATATTCAAAGGCATCCCAAGTGACCCCAAATGCCTAGGCTTATGCAGAAGAAATGAGTCTTTAGTTGATCAGAATCACTCTTTTGATCACCATCAATTCATTTGCCCACATATGGCTATCCTGTGCTCTTTCTGATTATCTGTGGTGATCGAGATACCTTTGGGACTTGCAGATATGACTCAAGGTTGATGGGACACTTTCTGGACCATTAGCTGGAGGCCCGGGAGCATGGCTTGGGGCATCCCATGTGAAAGAAAATGGGTCAGGTTCTATCATCTGTATTCTTTTTGAGGGCAAAATCTTGGAAAAATGTGGATGATATCCAAGTAAATGCCTCAATATTAATAGATTCCTTTAATTAATAGCCTCCTTTGCTTATTTGTTCTCCCTTTGAGCCAGTCATTGCCACGAAGCTGCTAGATGGAGGTGACCGAAGAAAGAGCAAGGGGGAGGATGGAGGAGAGCCGTGACTGCTGTGCTGGGAGGGTGGGATGCAGCCCTCTGCCAGGAGCTGCTCCGCTGCTTCTCACAGCCTCAGACCCTCATCCCCATAGGCATGGAGACTATGGCATTCCTGAACCTGACCTGAGGAAGGGATCTCCTCCTTTGGGTCATATTTCCTACACATGGGAGGAGGGTGAGTTCTGGCATTGATCCTCAAAAGGATGGGGGGAAGACACAGAGAGGAGTGAGAAATTAGTGTTTCAAGAGAAGGGGGAAAAGCAAAAGAAAAAGCATCTGAGGGGCAGCTAAGATAGACATGTGAAGATGGTCGTAGCAGTCATGCAAGGGTTACCCCCTTGGAATAAGACAACAGCGCAAGCTACTGTGAAGAGAGCAGACCGATACCCTAAGATTGCTTTCTCAACCACCTGAATTGTAGTCAACTCTCTCTCTACTGTAGCATTTTGCCATCTAGGTTTTTGGTTTTGTTTTGTTTTGTTTTTTAATTTTATAGCTGTGATATTTTATGACAGGCAGCAGCAAAGCCACGGTCTCCTCTTCACCTCATCTGACCAAGTTTTCTCTCAGCAAAGCATTCCTTTGCCAAGGACACGGCTTGGAAGTGGTGAGAGGATGCGGCGATTCCCCCCCGCCATGGCTGCTGGCCGCATGCCCTGCTGGGTCACGCCACTCCATGGCCATGCTGCTCGGCAGCTTCATTGCTCATGCTGCTCAATTGTGAATCCTCTTGGTGGGGAACCTTGGTAGTTACTGACACGGGACAAGACATCTCAAAGGACTTGGGGGTCTTGTTGCCAAGCAGAAACCTGACTTAGGCAATTAAGAATGGGCTCCATGGAGTGACATTCCTAACTGCAGCGATGGGCTGCTTACTGAAGGTGAAAAATAAATGTAATGCATTAAAGAGACAGGGGAGCATGTAAGAGGAGTAACACTGGAAGACGGTAAAATATCCCAGGACAGCACTGGCACTGCTCACAGTCCTGAATGAGGAAAGGATGAAGACAAGCTCCTGGAAAAACAGACATACACAGTAGAACAAAATAGACAGCATCCTTCGTACTCAGTCTCCCAATCTGTTCAGCCTCTAATATGTTACTTTATGAAAAATCAAGACAAAACACTTTTTTTTTTTCTTTTTTAAAAAAAACAAACAACCGACCCAGAAGTTGCTTTTTAAATTCAGCCGTAAAAAGAAGTCTGAGAGGGAGCTCCCAGCTTTACTCAAACAGGAGAAAAACCAGACCACTCATCATTCCGGCCACAGAAACACAAACATTTCACAGTAACTCATGAATGAGCTAAACATGGCAGTAAAACAAGGATATAAAGTAAGTTTAGTCACAGTGATTCATTGTACTGTTATGTGTCTTTTTCTCCAAGACCCCTGCAGACTTTGTAGTCGTTGTGACTTAGGGGTAAGCATCATCTTATTTTCACCTTTGCCTGCACTGTCAAGCTCTGTATAAGAACTGGTCGCCCTCAGCCTAGATTATAGTCAGTGGAAAGATACAGGCTCTTGCTGCTGTGATTCAGCAGTTTGATGTTTTAATGGCTACTTTAAGATGAAGTCATTCACTCTTATTCGTTACTTCCCTCCAGTAACTAAAAAGGGTGTCTAGAGTATTTGAGGTAAGAAATTCGTATCTACATTGTCAATACCTCGACTGAAGCTAACACCTGCTTTGCTACTTCGTAGATGTATCACATAGAATGGGTATCACCTCAGTAGCACTTTTGTTTGGTTGTCCTTTGCTGCAGTTGTTGAGGGTTGGTCACTGCTTGGCAGCGGTAGACCCTACCCTGCGCCCACACTCCTCTTCGTGAGGGCCTGGAGCCCTGGGGCTGAGAAGCACTACCCACAGAGGCTTTGGTGAAATGTAAGCCGTCTGAACATGACCCCTCATGGGCCTGGCAAAATCACGAGGGCATTAGAAACTATGATTAATCCAAGTTCGATCTGATTTGCGGTCTGGGCTCTGGCATGGAGCTGTTACACTGGTGGCAAGACTCTGGATTTGGAGACCACTGCAGGGTCTAGTGTGGCCAAGGAAAACGACCATCGCAGAAGAGACTTGCTACAACTCTGCACCTACAGACATGCCTGCTCCTGTTGACATTTGGCTTTTATTCAAACCTGCTAGCCTTTCCCTGGCATGCCACTGAAAGGCTGGCTGATGACAGCGGAGGTTGCTGGGTACCAAGCACGCTGTGTCTATCGCATCAGTCTGAAAGACTGTCATTTGTACTTTCCTGCTCCCTGGTATCTCATCCCTTGACCTACCCAAAGAACAAACCCTATCACTAAATGGTTCCCTAACCTCTCAGAAAGGGTTTTAGTGACTAGTACTAAAATAGCTAGTGAATAATCATGACAATACTTTGACAGCTTCGAGTCCCTCCTCTCTAAGGACTTAAAAGCACAAATGTGCAGGGACTCAGACTGTCTCCAATAAGGTCCTGCATCCTGCGGTAAGAAACGAACCACCTTATTCTGTTTTCCAGGTGACATCCCTAATGATCAGAAAACAACTCAAGCTCTGTCAATATTATAAGAACGTTTGTTGTTTTATTCTTTTTGGTGGGTACAAAAACCACAGTTTCTTACACAGAACAAGATTATAAATAATATCTGTAACATGAGTGACCCGTAGTCTCTTTTGATTCTACACTGCAGACTGATGACGTACTCTAAACATTTTATCATTTTGTTTCTGGTATTAGACAGATGCAGATCTGTGGAACACGGAATGATGGAACAGAATGAAGGTAACAGGAAACAAGAGGATGACCAACAACTTTTATAAAAAAAAAGTCTCTGAATTTTATTACAGTGATGGCATTTTATATCAATTATTGCAATGACTTGTTCCCTATAGATGGTTAGAAAAAAGAATTGTGTTGTCCTCTACCGAATTTACATCAGTTAAAAAGCAAGCATGTTTCAATATTCCTCTTTTTTCAAAGAAAATGTAAATAATTTCTTTATTTTTTCACAGGATTTACATGTTTATTATTTTCTTATCACAGTTTAGTGATTAATTTCTACAGCTGAACAGCTGAGTATTCTTCCATTGTATATATTGATGTTCTGGAGACACAGGTTAGCATGTTCATTGACTTCTATAGCTATTTCTCTCTCTTTGTCAAGACAAAGACCAAAATGTTGTCCTTTCTGAGCATGTTCTTCACAGTTTAATGCGCTAAATTGGCAAGTCTTATTAGTTTTAAATCCACTCAAGTGAAATTTGTTGCTGTTAATACACCCTTCCCAGCCCCCTCCCCCCAACAAAACTAAATTATGAATTTTCCTGATATAAAATCTGAGTTTGGGTTTCCGAGCTGAGCTCATGCACACATTGTTGCTGATGATGTCTGGCGCATTTGGACGTACTTCCCTTTCTCAGCCAAATTATTAGTTCATCAATGACACTCCCATGTCGTTACAGTCTGTGCTGTGTTCCCATCAGTCACCAACACAGTTTGATTAAGGCACTCAATTATTTTTTTGGTTTTTATGGTAGGTCCGATGCAATTACAGCCAATCCTGAACTTTGTCTAATTGCAGTTCCAGTATGCACGGCCTTCGGGCAGTCGGGAGTCAATACACGTCCGTTTTCTCCCACACTCCCTGTGATGGATAATCTGGCTTTGTTTCTTATGGCTTCAGAAAAGGTAAGCTAGGTTTGAAAAAAAGGAGAAAAGAGGAAAGTGTTACAATGTTTCTGTCCTTCAACAAGCAAGGACACAGCAAACACCAAAATACTAAATTTTAGACATCTGCATTTTTTCATGTTAACATTAAATATAATAATAGTAATCATCATAAATATAATACATAGCATTTAAGTCTACTAGGGGAAAAAAGACTAGAAATTCTGAGGGTAAATTTCATTACAATAAATCATTATTGATTTAAATATAAAATCCAAATTTGATCAAGAAATTAACAGAAGAGGCAATACCTTCATCTAAACTGCTTCAAACTATATTTATGTACAGTGAAATGAGAATCAAGACCTTTTATGAACCTGAAAGCATTAGCATCTGTGAATAAAGTCATGCACAGGTGTTTATAGGCTTAGACTTTCAACTAGGAATGTCAAGATAAAATATAATTACTGAAAAATGTTTATAAATTGCAATAGCTATATCAGCTATCTTTGTGGTAATTCCATGGATGAAATCTAAAGAAACTCTTACTTCTTTTCACAATGCACATATTTAGTATCAGTAAATCTGAGAGCTGTTCTCAAATCTCTTTTCATATCTATATTGTCCTACAATTACAGAAGGTGGGAACTTTCAAAGGAAATGTAGTTTATTGAGAGAAAATACAATTTTCTGTAGTTTTCTACATTAGGTCTAAATTTTCCACAAGACGGTTTAAATTTTTGTTACCTTGAAATCTTTACTTTCAGGTAAATCAGAACAAAGTATCTTGTTTAGGGACTGACTCAAGCAAAAAATTTGGCCTTGTTAAAAAAAAACCCTGTAGTTATGCCACCTAACTTTAGTCATCCAAAAATCAGTAACCTAATATAAAAGACCTCTCTCATGTGATGATAGAAAAAGCCAAGATGAATAATTTTAGACTAAATTATTTCCAGATGACTAAAATTAGGGGAGGTGTCTAAGGTCAACCAATGCAGCAAGGAGACCTGGAACAACAGGCATCCAAACTATGCTACATCGAAACAGATTTCAAAGATACCATGTTAAGATATTAATTAGTGGGGAAATCTGATTTCTAGTCAGCAGAAGCTATAGTCTATGCAACTAACTCATGTAATTGGTGTGCAGGGATGCAATCTGAAATACCAATTGGAAAAAGAGAGACAGGAAAGTGCATTCACATAGGAGCAAAGGGATAACAAACATCATAAAATCATCTTATTTGCCTTATTACTGATCTCTGCATTTAGAACTTTGTCCCTCTCAGCCCGGTTTCTCCTTCCCAGGTAGCAGTGAAATCCTGAGCTGGTGTTTGATATGCTGAAGTTAATTTTATATATGAGTGTGTGTGTATAGGGATGAGGCAGATTCCTTAACTCCCAAATGTTTCCACTGCTTCTGGGTGCACTTCAATGAAAATGCACCAGTCTAATATTGCATTGCTATCAGCAGTTCCTTCAAAAAAGGGTTCGCAAAAGTACAGCTGCTGTTGTGGCAGTTGGAGCTTGGATATAAAAGCAACATTCCAAATCAGTTACCCTAAAAACCTCAGCCCTCACAAGCAGCCGAATTCAGGAAAAGGCCTCAGCTTACAGAGAGCGTTATGGCATTCCCCGTATGCCGAAAAACCTTGGCTTTGATAATAATCAATTGCAATGTCCGAAGTCACCCTTTGAAAAGTTTCCCTGCTGCCACAGTACTCTGTGACAGGGACTGTTACCAGACATATCGTTCAACAGCTAGATATAAAAAGAGAGAGAGTGGTAATGAGGGAGTGGGGACCTGGGCCCATACAGTACCAAAAACCTCAGCTACTCCCCAGCAGCAAATAAAAATCTATGCATTTGCAAAGCACAGACACAATGCAATGTGGTGTAGCTCCACATAGTGCATGTCCAGAGTCCCATTGCAAATGGATGTCGAGGACTGGTAACTGCCTGCAGAAATACACAGAACGTGTTTTGGTCAATGGCAAGAAAAAACCAAAGGTGCTTTAGTTTTGGGGAGGGATGAGAGTCCAAACCAGATCAGAATGCAAACTTGGGTGGAAAAGGGACAGCTTACTCCAGATATGCTAAATTTCTCAGAAAGTCATCATTATGTACCAGCATCTCTCCATCACTTTGATCAGCTATCTGTTCATGGCCATTCGGGGTTTGCCACTGGGAAATCTGAGAGAGAACTCAGATTTATGTGGGATATACGAGTTATGTGTAACTGTGGTTTTGTAGCTCAGTCTATATAGCTTTCTGGCCATTGACAACACACTCAGGACAGAAAGACAGTAAAAAGGGATCCACAGAAAAAAAAAAATCAAATGAGAATAACAAACAATTTGTCAGCAGCCTTCCACAGAATAACAGAAAAAGCTGCAGTAAAACAACTCCTCTCTTCTCACAGCAGAGATTAACAACAACTCAGCAACACACCACGGAAACAACCCAGACAGTTAACAAAGCCAGGAGGAGCAGGTCAAATTTCTACTCGGGAAAGTGCCATAAAGCCAAGTAACCAGGTAAGCTTCTGTGTTATATTTTAAACTACGCTATAGGTAATAAGCCAGGCTAATAGTCTGCTTAACTGTGCTCTTACAATTTCAGATTTATGGCCTGGCTGCAGAAAGTTTCAGGAGAGGCTGGGATGAGAGGGAAAAGTCTTGGTATGTACTGTGAATATTACCCAAATTGTGAATGTCTCTGTGCAGTAAGGGTATGCAGTTAATAGCGATAATGTCTTTTCAAATTTGTCATTAGTTTTGATTAAATTAGTTGCGGAATTAATCATGTGAAAACACTGACTGCCCTGTTCTTATTGGGAAATGGGAATTTAGGAAACTGATATCCTCAGTCTACATAATACAAATATCCTAGCCTGTGTGGGTTCTTCTGTTGTTCAGGCTCCTCTAGTACTTGGGTCACAGGGAGGGGTCTTTGGCACAAATATTTAAGATGAACTTTTAATGAATTTTTCTATCTTGAATATGAAATTGGAAGTATACAAGTCAAAATAAGTGCATTACACATTTACTGAGCCATCCTGTAGCACTTCATGTTTTTTGTAATTAATTTCATAATTTTTTCATTGCCTTTTGTAGTTTTGTAATTAATTTCATTAATTATAAACAACAGCGTGGGATGGGAGAGCAAGAGAAGGCAGCTGAACTGGAAGCCGGTTCACGAGCTTCATGGCCCACTGAGAAGGCCACAGAGACGCGGTGGTGGTGGCTGGCTGGACACGGGGACAATCCCTTCGAAAGCCTGTGGCTTTGGGGTGAGGAACTCAGTAGGGCTTTTCCCTAGAGCAGCTGGAGAGACGGCTGCTAGGCTTCGCCCTGGTCTCACGGCACCAGCTCAACTGCTGTACCAAGGGCTTACTACTGATAGACAGAAATAGAAGACTGCTGCCCAGGGGAAGAGGAAGGGATCGTTCCCTCCTTAAAGCAAACTTCCTTCCCTGCCTTTGGCAGATGCAATAGCCTGTCATCCCTTCTGAGTGTCTTTATCCCACATATACAGACTAGTCCTTTATCATACAGACTAGTCCTTCATCATACAGACTAGTCCTTCATCATATAGACTAGTCCACACATACAGACTAGTCCTACATTTTCATTTTCTGCTGCCTCACAGGCAGGTGAATTTCCCTGAGACAACTCACTTTTGACTGGATTAAACTAAAATAAAAAACATGGTAATGAATATTAATTGTCAAGCAGGTTATTTAATCTATTTTATATTAGTTTAAAACACGTACTATTAAAACTATTGGTGTTAGCTTAAAAAGTCAGCGTGTGGATTACTCATGCAGGTTAGAACTGCCAAGCACCTTTCCATATTAGCAAGTTTTAGTCCCAGTACGATCCCTTTACTCCTTGGATAAATAAACACATCAAAGGTTTTGAAATGCGTAAGACAGACATATGTCTGCAGAAGTATGTGTAACCAGTGTCGCGGGCTCTGTAGTGCTGCCCGCTACCAGGGATTTATGACCAGCGTGTGTACAAACAGGTGGCACAGTCACCCTGTACAGAGCTCGGCACACGGGTAACCCCTCGCTGCCTGCCTGGCTAGGGATGGCCAAGTATTGCCAGGAGAGGACGACTGGACCTTGGCAGTCCTCCACATATAAGCATAAGTTTATAAGCAATTCACATGCTGAAATTTCTCAGGTAAATATTATGGCAAATAAGTAGAATGAAGTATTTCAGAAGTCTATAAATATTTGCTCAAAATCCTAGTTATTTCTATTTTTTGGTGAATTTTTAAATGTCTGAACCCTAAAGTGTTTTTAAGAGATTATCAGAAGTTTTGACTGACCCAAACATGAGTTTTCAATAAAATAAAATGCAACATGGGCATTTTTAATATATTTTTTCCTATAAGAATTCACCTCTGTGTTGCAACAAGTCCCACAAAAATCCAAACTTTAGAGAAAGGTATTTATAATCTTTCCTTAAAAAATAAAACTCAGTTAGCCCTAATTTTTATTTCAAGAAAACAGGAGGGCTAAAATAAATTCTACAAGTATAATCATACTGTTTGTTGCACAGGAATCACAGAGCTGGGTGGGAACTCAGGGGACTGTCAAGTCATGCCATGTTTAGCATGCTAAGCCAGTTTGGGTCAGGTCAGTATTTGAATGAAAGCTTTGGTTTTTTGTTTGCTGTCTTAATTTAAGACTATGTTTTGGATGCATTGCACCCTGTAAACTTAATAAGGACTGTTTTCTGGGACTCTTACTTTTATACCAGCCTGGGGACACTCTCAGTTGTGGGCACATCACTGAAGAATTTCAAGGAAAAAGATCTCTTAATTTGCATTTTGCACAATTACTTGCACGAGATTATTTCTTTTTAAGACCCTTATTACTGACAGTAGGCGGTGAACTTGGGAGATTAATATTAGCATCTGGAAGTCCTGATTCCCAGTTCACAGTAATAAACATTGGCCTGTACTCTTGGAGTCCCCCTGACACCTACTATGCCTCACATTTTCACGAGTGAACAAAGTGCACAGCTAAGACTGGGGTTTTTTTACATGGGGAGATTAGGCAGCTCTGTTACAATTAAAATATACCCAGGGTCATGACTTCTTGTACAACAGGGGACAAAAGAAAACTACGCAGTGACAGTATGTTTGGGATAGTTTCCCAGCCAGCGTACACCAAGCCCCCTCCCTCCCCCGCCCGAGAACCCACCTATTCCTTGCAGCGCTCCAGCTATCATGCTCAAACACCATTCTCTGCTCACTCTGTGTTTGCTCTGTACTGTATGGTTCGGTATTGTACCGGCTGTGCCTTTAGACTGTAAGCTCCTCGGGACAGGGACCTGCTATGTGTTTGGCACACTTCACCTATTGTACAGCGCCGTGTACTCCAGCGCTATATAAATAATAAATAAAAAATAATAATTGTATCTCCAGTTGTTTCCTCCAAAAGTTTTTCTAGGTGGCAACATAAAAATTACATTCTTCATCTTTCCCTAAATGTTTGTTTCTCACTTCCACTATAGGGATGGCTCAGTGATTTCAGGAAAATGTAGCTCAAGCTTTTTGTTAACAGAGGAGACATGTGGCTTGCTATTTGCAAGGGCAAGGGAGCTCTAGGTAGCATGGAAGGGCAGGGTCCTAGCTGCACCTTCACTTATGAAGCAGCCAGTATAGCTTGGGAGCTATGTAAAAGTTATATTTAGAAGCTCAATTTGCTGTTACGTGCCATTTCCAAAGGTCAGAGAGTTGATTTGACTAATGATTAGTTGGCAAGATGCTCACTGCACGGATGAGAACAAGTACATTAGTAAACCATCCCTGCATGCCTACTCAGGGGAGTTACGCAGGATGCAGCTCAGCAACGTCAGCAGTTCAGTCTCCGAAATCACTGTGTGAACACCTAAAATACACTAGACCTGAGCTAGGTAAGGGGGTACGTTACTGAAAGCTGAGCACGATAATCAAGGTCTACTCACTGGTTAGTGACTTTTTGTGGTTATTATAGTGGGCAAAGGTTGACCTGAAGCAGGATATTGTGAAAAAAATGCCACACAATTAGCATAAAACATGTATCAAAGGGAAGGTGAAGGAATAGGGTAGGGAGGAGGGAGAAAAGGTAAAACATTTAGACTTCTTGTAACAGTGCCTTGTCTTCCGTTAGGTTAACTATGGTTCAGTGACGTTGCCTATCCTAAATCTTGATTATAACGAACTGCCAGTTAGGGCCAACATTGAATAATAAAGGCTTACAGCAATTTGTGGCTAGTAGCGTGCAAACCTTTAGGAAAACAGACTGGCCAATCAAGTAATTAAACACTGGCCCTCTGAATATGTATTTTATGATTTCAAATAGTTGTCATCTCCCAACTGATTCGACAACATTGAGTTGTTACAAATATATTTTTTATGTTAAAAATTCCTTGCAATGCAGATGTCTATTAGCAACATAGAATAGTATACTGTACATCTGCAGCCAAAAAAACTGAACCACTTTGCACTGAAGTTTTCCAAAATATAAAGCTCTGTTCAGAAGCAAGCACCACTAGACAGACATGTCACAACACTGCGTTACAAGATGCATCACCCACTCACTGTAGTAGGCCCTAAGTCCTACCCCTAAATTTTAATACTTTCGGTTCCATATACGTTGTAACCTTCTCTATAAGTTGCTAAATTCTGGGTATTCTGCGAGGAAGTTGGGTTAAAAGTCTGTGCACTCTTTGCCACCTTCATTCGTTTCGCCTCTGCCCTGGACTTGTAACAGAACTCTATCAAAGCCACCAGCATTGCCAAGCCCAAGCCTCCAACCAGAATGTAGAAGACTCCAGCAACGTTGCTGAGACTCAAGGCACTCGTCTTGTCCTGGGGAAACAGAAGCGACACAGTTAACCCCGGAAACCAGACTCCCGGCAGCACAAGCTACACGTTAAAACATTGGAAATAAATAACAATGCTTAGCTGAAATTAAATGACAGTTGTTTACACACTTCTCACAAAATTTGACCTATCTGGATCTATAAAATATATTTTAAGCGCCTAATTTTCCTGGTCGGCATAAAAAATATTGTAAGTGTATTGCCAACATATCAGGATGTCATTGCTTGCTTACTGCAAAGCACTACTTCCGCTAAGCGGAGAATTAAACAATGACACGTCTAGCTCTCTTTAGGGGACATTTTAGTACTGATACAAAACTGCAGTTACGTAAAGCTTTTTAAAAGCTTTGAAATCCAGAAATCCATTTACAGCAGACAAGACTCTGCTTGATCTTTATGAAAACAGTAATTATACTTGTGGTAGGCATTGATGTTAATTTAAAAGATCCAGACTGAGTTTCTGATACTTAAATAACAGATGAAAATAACACGTGAGGCTTAAGTTCTTTCTTTGAACAAACACTTCCTTTGAAAGTGCACACTGTACCATACACATCATGATATATTTGCCTCTTACCGATTATTGTATTTTGGTTTTGTTTTATTATAGACACAGTTCTGGAACATGCCCATGGACTACTAAGGCTCAGTAATAGTACAATTTTAAATAGCAATTTCTGAAATCTTACACATTATTCATAATTTAGACAACGAGAACTTTAGCAAATTATTAAATATGCATCATTTTATAAATTATCACCTTCTTGGATGTACTGTAGTAAATAACTGTTCTACATTTCTCTATACTTCACTGCTTAGTTATGAATCATATTTTTTGATTTGCAATCCATGTGCATTTTTAGCACAGTTCTCAAGGAACTCTCAGGATTAACTTCCATATACTACATCGTGCGCCTTAAGATACTTATAAAGCTTTATTCTTACGCAGACTATATAATCTTTACCTAAAGTAAGGACAGTACTTAACTTCCGATTGCAATCTCTATGAAATTTTAACTTATGAAGAATGCAAAACATTTTGATCTTTAATTTAAAGAGGCACTATTTATTGTGTAATCAGTAGATTAGCACCGTAATGATTCCCATGGATGTATGGAGGTGTTTGGGGCTTATAGCCGGGTTCTGCTTTGTATGTCTCTTTTTAGCTGGCTAAGAGGGCTCTGAATATCTCGGAGCTGACCGTGTCACCCTGGTGGCAACTGCAGACAAGGAGGAGGCAGGACTGAGAAAGACTTGACCTAGTGTACGTGGTGGGTTGAGGCTTTCTCAGCTGTCATTTACAGGTACTCTGCCATTCTCTTAACTGCTTTTCACTCCTTTCTCCAAAGCACTTGCCAGACAAAGCAAAATGTGTTGCAAGTTTGTTTCCCAGGTTAATTTTACCCGCTATCCAGCAGGGTAACTCTCAGGGCACGCAGGCAGCAAGCAGTCACTGCCCGTCAAGCTTTCCTTTTAGCTCTGGACAGCGAGGCTGGCACGGAGACGAGCACTGTGAAGACATTTCAGACTCCCCAAATACAGGGCTGGCACTGACTGTGGTGCTCCCCAGCCATCAGAAAATACCCGGTGTTTACCCTAGTCCACCCCCCAACTGGGAATGGACTAGGGTAAACACCGGAAGCTGTAGAAAGCTATTAATTATTGAAGCCTTTTACTTCAAAGCCCAAGTTAAGTCTTCCTTGGCTCCTCAATGAGCTAGGGACGGTCCCAAAGTGAGCCAGGCACAGCCACCCTGCGCAGCGATGAAAGGCAATCCTTCCCACTAGCGTTTCTCCTTTTCAGAAAACCGCTGAGGGAGGCCAGCTCGAAAGGAGAAGGCGTGAAGGGACATTTCCTAAGTAGTCAATGGGGAAAGTCCATCCTCCCTAGGCAGGAAGGAAACCACTAACCCTACCTGCCTCCCCCAAAACCAAAAAACTGCCTTGTAACTCTTCAACAGATGCCCTGAATATGTAGGACGATGTTTGGTTATTTATATCACTGAAGACTTTAAAAAGCAATAGTGCTTCTTTAAATTAAAGTGTGACCCCCATCAAGATGGGGCAAAGCTGATTCGTTCTGTGTCTACAGCTGCTTATTTTATTTCTAAGTCATTTTGTTTATTACTTCCTTTACTGCTTTGTGAACACGATAGTAGGTCCCGAACTGCAGCGACTGACCTTACTTCCAGAGTCCTTGGGTCCACATTCACCTTTATCGTACCACCATTTGTTTTTCAGCTTGTCTAAGACGCCTGCCTCACTGAGTTTCAAAACGGCAAGGTTTACAGGAGTTCTTCACGTGGAAAATAACATAAATAACATTATATATGTTATTTTATGTTATTCAAGTAAAACTACATAGAATCGCATTGCAAAGTGACAGAGCAGAGGCCACAGTGGGTGCTATGTCATGTACTGTTGGCCCAGGTTTAGAGACAGACATACGACCGGGACCTGCTCCATCGCTTTAGGTAACAGGCACATACTGCTGGGGAAGATTTGTAAACAAATAGTATGCAATTACTGTGAACCCAAAACTATTGGCTTAGACATATTAACAACATACTCTTCAGAGACATATATAATACAACTGGATATATGACTTAAGAAATGCATTGATTTGCGTTCCTTGCTTTCAATCTATTTTTAGTTTGTCTGCATACAAACTAATAATATGACTTGGCTATAGCTATTTCATTTACTGCCCTCAAAATTATCCTGGCAAGGGAAAGGAGATGCTTTGTGCAGTTTGCTGCCCATAACCACTTGGCACAGACCTGTAATCAGGAGGTCTGCATGCAGAGAACTTAGGGGGAGAGCTGCGATGCCCTCATCCTCAGCTAAGAACATGACAGTCAATCTTTCCTTTTCATTTCTGTTTCAACATTATTTTCAAATTCAAAGTTTTTCCTTAAATCTCATTTATTCACATAAGTCTTTCAAGGGTCCCAGGCTGATGATAAATTACTACTTGGAATATCTTCTCTTACTAGTGGTATTTGCTGTGGGTGATGTAACAGAGTTTAATACTGAGATTAAACCTAGTCTGGTGCCTCAAAGTCATGAACCGCTACGGGTTTACATTGAAGTTACTTAAACTCAGTGAATAATCTCAGAGTATTATGGTAATGCCCCACTTCATGCAGTGGTACCAGTTTATTTTCTAAAAACCTATGAAATGATTAACAGACTTATTTTATGTACTTTCCACTTTGAACCATTGACTGTCCAATTCTTAATGTGGTAGGCGTAGGGATATCTATTTATGTGCAGGTGTGCATGAAAATACAATATATATCAGAGAAGGAGGTAGATAAACAGAAATGGCATGTGATAGATAGCCTTCTAGTGATGCTATATGACATAGGACCTAATCCTGTGTATGCCAGCAGATTCCTATGGGAAAATTAATCTCTCATAATACACCATAATCCATGCATTGCTAAAATGTTAACTCATGAATTCAAGGCTTAATAAATAAATAACCAGTGCAAGCATTAATTAGTATAGTGTAACGGAACCTACTAAAATAGTTACTATGAAAGAGAAAAGGAGCTTGTTACACTCTGCAACTGGTTTAACCAGAAATCCCCAGATGCTTATGTATTAATATATTTGTGCATGTTTGTATATATATATTTAATACACAAATGACAGCTCCTTAACCTCGTACGCTAATCTTAGCTTTCGGGATCCTGTCTTTTCATACATTCTGATTACTCTTTGTATATATACATAAAGGGGGGGATTCACCTCACCTCACCTCAGTTTTTTCACCCGCAAGTTATGCCCCAAGCTTTGGCTGCCTGTCTAGGCCTCCCTGCAGTTAAGGGAAAAAGATTGGTACCTCCCAAAGGTGGGCTTAGACACTAGTTTTAACAAAGGATGAACCATGCTGTTGAGATGCCCGTCTCTTTTCATTTACTACAGAGGAAGGCTTGGTGCCTCGGAGAAATGACAATTTTTGACAGCTACAGTTGGGGTACTCTCAAGTGATTCCTTTAAGTAAAGGAAATGCTTCATCCACTCTCCAAATCCCACACATTTAATTCATATGGAATACTCTCCTTCTAGAACAGAAAATGCCTATTTCTTGATCTTTTCCAGTATCCAAACCTACAGTTTGTCTTCAGGCTTCCTGGCAGCAGGTTGTGCAGGTCGATAGTGGAATGTGAGAGTCCCCCAGCTGTGCAATGAGTGAGTAGCGGTTTGGGATGCTGGCAAGTTGCCTGTCGATATGATCCTCTGTTTGCTTCTAGTACAAGTGTGAAATAATTAATATTATTTGGATAGCTGTCATCTGTAACATGTCATGCATTGGCACTGAGCCACATTTCAGTGCTCCTAAATCCCAGCAGTGTAACAGGGCTGGTTATGACAAAGAGAAGGGACATCCAGGTATTGTTCTCACACGGAAAATCAGAAGCCTGTGGGGTTGTCGCAGATTAAACTGATTAAAGTGATAATTAGGGCTTGATATGAACTATCAAGACCAGCAGCAAGCTGGTACAAGTCAGAAAACAGATGTCTCCCAGTCCTTTGCTTGTTTTTTCAGGACTAACAGTTTAGGTATATAAAGCCTGAATACAGGCAGGGATTTTTTCTTCTTTGCAGCTGTAGTTCCTTTAATGTCACCCTTTCTGCATCGTCTCTGCGAGGAAACTCTCAGGTTTTCCTTTGGGAAAAGCAATCAATTTCATGCTTGAAATTGCCACGCTATCCTCGATATATAACTGAACGCAATGGCAATGGCCAGCATAGATGAGGCAATTCCCACTTTTCACTGAAATACAGCCAGTGATGTGCCCACGGCCAGGCCCTTGTTTCTCCTCTCCGCTATTTTTGCTGAAGCACTGTCTGAATCAAGGTGCTGCACAAGCTTGGGAAACTTGTCCTCTGCCCCTCACTTCCTCGCCTGCCCTAGCGAGGCTGTGTGAATGAGACATGACGTGTCCTTTACATCTCACCTCAGACAGTCCTAGCTGTGACAACGCAGAAGCACTCCAAGCTAAATTTATAATTAAATTTAAAAATATTTTAAATATAACTAAATTGAAATTTAGAAATATTTTACGCTTTCAGAGCAGGATTTTTGCCCCACTTTAAATCTGCCAGCTGTGATGGGAAATGTACATGGTCCAATACGAGAAGCCCAGACTGAGGGGCTGCAGAGTGGAAAAGGAAGATTTTTGCTTACGTTTTTCAGAGTAGCAACATATATACCTGTTTGCAATCACAGTAAGTGACTGCAGGTGTAGTGAATTTTCATGTATTTTAGGCTTTGTTTTGTTTGTTTTTTTCATTTTAGTAGCAGATTTTCAACAGCTCCCATGGGAGATGAATGCCCAGACCACCTTGGCTTTCAGGGCAAGTTGCTTATCTAGGCGTCTTTCCTTTCTTTGAAAATATCCTCTCCAAATAAGCGTCACTTTGACCGTGTCAGTCACAAACTCAAGAGACTACAACTTGTTACTACACTGCCTACACAATGGTGAATAGTCCCACTGATATTAAAGGGGGCAGAAACTAAAAATCAGTACGGTCTGCTGTACGTGAGCACGAGCAATGTACCTAAGTCATACACAGGGACAAATCCAGCATTTACAATTAAATTTCCCATCAAGTTCAGTCATGTATACTTAATGTTACCACGGAAAATGGCTATAGCTTTGGGTTTTTTTTCAAGTTGTTTAGTGATTCCTGAATTACTAATGTTGGGCTAAATCTTCAACTAGAGTAAACTGGCAGAGTTTGTGAAAATCAGTGTAGTTTTTCCAGTGTACAGCTGCCAAGAATCTGCCCTGTTACATATAAACAGGATCCATCTGCCTTGAATTCATGTAAGGATAATATATGAGAAATAATAACTAAAATTACCCTTTATAGATGGAGAAGAATTTGTCCCATGTAGCCACAGTGCAAAACTGCTGTGTGACAGCACAGGAGGCCCTGTTCTTCCCCCACGTGCTGAAGTCGGCGGTGGCACAGCCTGACCTGGGCGCAGGGACACTGGTCTTCTACCTTTTCATCATGTTCTCAGCCCTTCTACCTCCTCTCTCAGCTTCTTACTCATTTCCTCCTATCCTGTCATCAGTCACTTGCTGTGGGAAGGGTTGGTTTTTAAGAGCCTCGGGCTGGATCTTGTGCCAGCAACACCAGCGAAATCGCAGTGCTTTAAAGCAGCATTAATGAAGTTCTGAGTTAGTTGTGTTCAGGACAACGAATGGGCAATTATAGCATTTAAATTACAATACTGAGCGATTCTGAAACCAGTACAGAATTTTGGCAGACAGAGATTTTAAAAATGCAATCACGAGTATGCTTTAGGAGCATTTTCATTACCCACTCATGGCTGAGCCATTAATTAAGTGTAAGGTCAGTCTCACCCGCTGAATGAAAAACAAGGGCCGCTGTGTTCTCCTGAGGGCTGCCAGCAGAGACTCCATCAGCACAGCTTCCTTCCACTCACACTTTTATAAAAACAACGGAGCAGAGTGGCAGAAACTGTGTTTAAATGCCTTCCCATGCATCACATGAAATGATGACGGCATACAGTTAAGATCTGAGGTAATACTTTCAAAAGCACTCAAACGACTTGGGGACCTCAGTTTTATCTTCAAACGTGACTTAATTACTGAGGTCACTAAACCACAGGTGGTTCACACAGGGCAGCTCTCTGAACTCTCTTTCTGAATTTTGGGAGATTGTTCCTTAAAGGGAACAATAAATGGGGAGGCTAGAGGTGACCTTTTAAGAGCACAGTATGGAGGTAGGAGAAATCTTGTTTTACAGAGCAACACAAACCTTTGGAGAACTGCTGAGCTCTCATGAGAGCTCTCTCGATTTCTATAGTCCTTTGTACTATCATGAAGGGTTATTCTGGGTCTAGACTCTCATATTCTGACTAGTGAATCTCAAACAGCAACAGCACAGTTATCAGTCAAGTCTCAGGTGCTGCATTATTTTCAGGAGAAGAGGATGTTCTTATTCTCGTTCATGGCAGTAGGAAGCCCTGTAATTTGGACCGGAGCTGCTAACAAAGCTCAGGGTTTGTTCTTTTTAAATTCATACAATGAAAAGAAGTATTAGCAAGAGATGCTTAAGAGCTTAGTTCAGGACTTGGTAGCTGTCAGGTTTACAACAGTTCATGGTGTCCTGGTTATTCCACTAATGATCATTTGCTAGCATATAAAATTAAAATATTTAGAGCTCCATTAATTCAGTAGAAAGGGTCTTATTGACTTCAATTGATCAGATCCTACAAGACTGTTCCTGAACAAGGAAATGGATTTTGTAGATGATGAAAGCTTAACTAACACTTTGGGGAGTCAGAGCAGCTGTAGTTTAAAAAACAAGACCAGATGCTACTGCAGTGCAGAATTTGAGAAGCATGGTAACAAGCCGCTCATCTCCGTGGTGTGCCTGGTCCTACTGAACGTGAGCAGGGCAGGTGCACGATAGACCTGGGGCTTCCCAGGAGCACTGGTACTGCCTACTCACTCAGCTGTGCCTGGGAAAAAGGATGGCAAGAAACAGGCCTGAGGTCAGATGAATGCTCCTGGCAGGCTGTATGTAGTCCTAGGACCACAGGTTGAGCTCCATCATGTTCTCCATCCTTTGCTAATGCTGCCTTGCCCACCATATTTTCTATTGCATCCTGAACTGCCCGTGTCACCTATTGTTCATTTCCATTGGCAATGTGTTCCTTCCTCCATCCTGCATTCACAGATCCTCCCTGTTTCTCTATGGAGTGCACTCCTTGCCTTTCTTTTCTGTTTTTTTCCCCCACTCCTTTTTCTGTCACTTGCCATCACACCAAACTTGCTCCTTCAGCATTTCCAGACATTTCCTGGTGAAGCCCTGCCACTTCCATGTCCCTCTACTATAAGCTGCTCCCCTTTTCCTGCTTCGTGACTCAAAGCACCAGTGGCTGGTAATCAGGGAAAGTAAGTTAAAAGCATCCTTAGTTTGCTACCTAGCTTTTATCTCACCTTTCAACCACAGCCTGTTTGTGAGGAGTGTATTCTAAGAATGGAGGTATTTTAATGATGTGGCTCCCTGCCTGTGACATTTGAAAAGATTAAATAAACACCCCTCCCCCAATAATGCAAAAGTTCAGGCTTGGGTGGAGCATATAACAGTAGCAATGTGGGAGATTTATGGTTCACTTGTCAACTTTCTTACAAGAAGTTGGTGTCTGCTCCACTTGCAGGTTCGTGCGATCAGGTCTAATACACCTAAGCACTTTGGAAGAGAAAACAGAGACCGTTTTTGAAACTGCGACTGCTGGCGAGCAGAGCGGGGAGGGGGGGAAATAGGTAGAGCAGCAGGATCGAAGGCAAAGTGAAGAAGATTAGGAGACCAGTTCTGGGTGAGTGCAGAACAGACAAGGGATGGTCCCTGAGGCCAGGACACAGCATGAAAGCAGAAGGACTAAAGAAGGAGAGAAAATAGTAAGAAAAAAAATATATGTAGGCAACTGTAAAGAAAGCTGCATAAACTGTGTATGACAAATCAGTCAAATTTAATCTTCTATATCTTACTAGCTCTGTGCCTGCACAGTTACCTTTGCGGCATTCTCTTATATATTGTTCACACACAAGCACATAAATAAATATTATTACATGCTGCCTGGCACAGAAGGGATATTTTTAATATCTTCATCCTTCCCCACTTCACCGTCTTCCACTTCCACATCTTTGCTTCTTTTCAGCACAAGGCAGTTTCTCAAAAGGAAGCTGTGAGGAGGCAAGGAAGTAGTGGCACTGGCCGTATGGAAGATATGGAAATGCAGGAAGAATAAGAAGCTGCCATCACCTCAGCCTAAAATTCAGCCTAAAATTCCTGTCTGATAAAGTCTGATAAGTTCTGCCTAGGGAACCACCACGGATTTCAGTTTGCTGGTAAGATATCAGGAAATGTCAGCGTGAACATATTTTAGCTGAAATTTGTCCTCCTATTTTGGACACTCGTGAAAATTGTAATTTGTACCAGTATTGTTTGTGTCAACAGTGCATCCCTGAGCCTGGACCATGCATTAGATTACTGCTAGGAGGCAGTCACACTGATTTTCACCCTTTTCCTCTACTATCGCTGAAAAATATTTTGGGTAGTACCATATAGTAGAAAAAAAGTCTGAGCTGGTATTTGCTGCTGAAGGTTTCAAACTGCTTGTTCACAACAGCAAGCCTGCAAAAGGCTCATCATGATTTCAGAAGATGCAGGTTTCTGAAAATTGGTGATAGATGTCACAGCAGAGACTGTTTACGAGTTCCCCTTGGGGCGCCTAAACAAATGCGAATATTTTTGCTTTGACAGTAATTGCATACACCTAGATTTCAACTGCAGGTACCAGCAGTGCTGTGCTCCTGGTGAAGCTGTTTCGTCGCAGGTAAAACCCCAGCAGATGCACCAATTACTTTACATACTGTTTACCCGCTTTTGGTGACATTGAGGCTAACCTTGGAGTCACCTCCCCCGCTGCCACATTCTCCTTTGTCGTACCACCATTTGTTTTTCAATTTGTCCAAGAGGCCTTGTTCATTCAGTTTTAAAACTGCGAGGTTAACAGCATTTCTTGAAACGATAAAACATATTTTGTAAGAAACTGCACAGCTGTTAAGATGTTAGAAGGAATGAGGACTTAAGCTGTTTATAAGCTTGATCCACACACTAAATAAACCTCTCATTTCCATATTTCAAAGTCCTTGGCAGCACAAATAATTGTGGTTACTTTCAAATGTGAAAAATGTGTTTCCAATGTAGAAATGATTTTCTGAATGGCTTGGATTTTAACAAGAAAATTCTATCAACCAACCAAAACTATTTTTGCAAAATGATGATAAAACTCTGCCTGGAATTATAAACGATTCACACAGATTTATTTGAATCTATATGTAGAATATGTTTAGTGTGGGCCCAGGATTTTTCAAGCAGATGGGAAAATGTATTCCCATATACTAAGGAGGCAAGATCCAGACGGCCTATGCTAGACGCTGCCAGTCACTGTGTCACATACAGTTTTGACATACAGCACTTCAGAGTCACCCCGCACAAGCTATGGGCTAAGGCTCCAGAAACAGGCAGCGTGAGGTGGAGCTGAAGAGGACCGCTAACAGCTTGCACGCTGACTACGATGCTGTCTAGAGCCAGTCAACAGAAAACAATGCACAAAGAGGTGCTGGGAGACCTGCTCGTCTGAAGCTTCATCACCTGCTGTAGGCACACCCGTACATTTGGGATGCAGGCTCTAGAGTCCTGCTCCCTTCGCACAGTAGAGGCTTAGCTGAAATGCAAGACCTGGGGTCTAGCTTAGTGCCGTGACTCCAGGGACTGCCCTGCTATCCTGGGAGAGCACCCTGTCTCCAGCCCAAAGGGCACCCGCGGCGTGGGGGAGCAAGGTGGAGGTGCAGGGCATCCTCTCTGGGGAGACCTGGGGACAGTGCAGCCAAGCAGAAGCTCAAGCGCTGGAAGACCAAACCCAGCCCATTTGCTGGGTGCTGAGATACCAGCAGGTAGTTGGGACGTCCTGAGGACTTTTCTCTGGAGGGTTTATACATGTTATGCTACCACTGGATGAAAGACAAATCCTGCATTACTAGCACCATGATGGCATAGGCACTGAAAGGGGCTCCATGAGACTCAGTGTCCTCTGTCTCATGTTTAATGCTCTTTTTTCAGGTGAGAGAAGTACCTGAGAGAGACTTTGGATCTGTGCAGGCAGAGGTGGGTTGCCGACATGAAGGCTAAAGCAGAGAATCGCTGCTTCTGTATTAACTCAAGGCTGCCAGGACTGCCCTGAAACTCAGGAAAGAAAGGGACACAGCTGGTCCTAGGACAGGGTTGCTTCTGCGTGTGCTCAGAGGTTTTGCTTTAGGTGCCCAGAGAGCATTAAGACTGGATGGCAGAGGATAGACAGTATAGATTACCATACAAACCCAAATGTAAGGCACCTGGATTTATGATAGGAACTACAGTCACTATATGACATTTTAAAATCAGTTGATAACTAATCTGCCAAGGCATTTATGCAGCCTTCATCACCTCCTGAGGAACCTTTGCACTTGTTTAAGTGTATAACTTCTTATCTTTATTACTAAGAGCCTCAAAAGTCACATATCCTAATGGTACACAACTACATCAATATTTATTCATAATTCATAATAATAAACTTTTCTCTTCCTCTTTTCACGTTCAGAGGTCCCTAGTGCATCCATGCCTATCAGACATGTACACTGTTTCTGGTGGGTGTCTGCCCAGGCTTGCTTGCAGATGTGCAGAGCCATGTGGAGCAGTGGCATCATATCCTTGAAGCACCATTCATCTCCAAAGAGAGAGAAGCATCTGTGAGGTGCCAGTAGCTTAAATACTGCTCTTCAGGGACAATGTGCGGTTGAGAAAGATGGAGTTTCTCTCTCTCTGAATTTGTTTAATGCTGTCAAGATCTGTCTGTCAGGCTGAGCGGGATTTGGCAAGAGCTATGTCTGTCAACTGCACCTTCCTCTCCTCAATTATGAGAGGATGCAACACCTTCAAAGCACTTACAGAAGGGCTGGGGAAGAGAGATCCTCTGGTGGCAGGGCTCCATCAGATCTTATGGCACCAGAAGCCACTGGGGCTTGTGATTCACCCTCTCTAGAGACGGCTCGTCTCTGATCCCTGGGAGTCCCTTCTAGTCTTAGAATGGAATTTCTTCTCTCACTCATTAGGAGAGATATGTTCCCAGCAAACAGGTACAGACAACGGTATTTCACAGCTTACGGAGCATTCCTTACAACATTGACCCTGTTCGTAGGACAAATGTCAGCTTCAGGACATACCTTCACTGACTGGTAACAGCTTTCACATAGCTCCTGCTGGAACCAAGACAGGTTCGTCATGAAGTTTGGAAACTGCTTGTGTGTAGACCTGACTTAATCTAGCTTCACTGTAGTTACATTTATATGAGATTTTCCATACAGATAAAGGAATTGCTTGTCTGTCCCTGAAAGTGAAAATGAGAACTGTAGGCTGTAGTGGGAGTGATAACAGACTGCTCTTTGTGGATAAAGCTTTACGGGGAGTTTAGCAGCCAGGCTGACAAATGTGATTTTGCATAAGTACTCTAATTATGGTTCCCACTCCAGAGGGAGAGGAGAAATCACAAAATTGGAATGAAATTGTTCATTTGTCCCTTTTGTTCTTGGAGGTAATTGCTTTTGAACCAGTCATATTTACTACAGATTTTTCCTACTCAGCTTTTAGTTTACAAAGCCTGTGCTTTTGGCCTGTTTGCCCCATTCAGAAAGGTACCTGTGTGGCCAGCCTTGCCACTTTACAGCCAAATTTCCAGTACACTAAATGTAAATTTTACCTTTGTAAGGACATTAGGACTGAGCCATAGATGAAAGATGATCCTAGAAACACTATTTCTTTGATGCTCAGCAACACTACTTATTCTGAAAATGGCTTAGACATATAGCTTCAGCCTGCTGTCTACAAAGTCAATGTCAAAACTCCTTCTCCCTTCAACAGGAACCAAACCAAGGTCTAATTTAATGCTGCTGTGTCTAGTTGTCATACTGGGTAGCAATAACATAAACAGCTGCTTTGACAGTGCTACAGATGCGGGCAGGAGTGATCACTCCCATGAAAAATGAAATGTATCTCAAAGAATATCACTAACTCTCAATTCAACAAGCCACTTAAGCACAATCTTATTTTAAAGCAGATGGGAAGCCCTATCAATCAGTCCCTCTGTAAAAGCATCTTCATACTGTTTCCTCTAAGCTGTAGTCTCTCAAGTACGAACACTAAATCTCATTGAATTAGACAAAGTCCTTATGCTAAAATCCTTAGAAAGCTTTTTTTCAATCTTTATCTTATCTTGTGTGAAGATGTTACCTGATAACTTACAACTTTTTTTTCAAGCTTTCAAAGTTAATGCCTACTTAGACCTTTCATCTGGATATTCTAAGATGAATAAAAAACAACTAGGCGATTTCTTTTGACGACTAATATAAATTTTCATGTTTAATTTCTGCGTTGAAGGGAAAGAGCTTTCTCACTTGCTAAATGTTTGAATTTATCTTTCAAAGCATTGAAGATTATCAAGGAAAATTTTCCCACAGTCATTTAGAGAAGCTGCAGCTGGTTGATAGTAATCCTAGGGTAATAAATAAATAAATGAAACCCATTCATGAGAGGGTTATTTAGCTGGGTTATTAGCCATATCCATAGACAGTTTCACAGCACAATAGAGAAATGGAAATAAAAAGGATGAAGAAGTAAATGTGGATTTAAGCTGCAATCATTGCTCTGAAATTAAACTGTATTGTTTATACGTGTAACGCATTATTGTCCTCTCATGTCTAGTAGGCCATGTAAAACCAGGTTAGTTTCACACTGCTTTCTTTGTTGCTTTGTTATCCAGGTCCACCTCAACATGTGGAAATAACTTCCTTCTGGTCAGCAAACACAGAGAACCTTTGCTCAACACTGCTGTATCTCCCACAGAAATGTTGTAACTGAGATCCTGATAGGTGCAATGGTGACTACATTGAAAACTATATACCTGAGACCTCAGAGCCAGGCGAGATCACTCATACTCATCTAAGACAGTGCTTCATTCTGCCTCAGAGGAAGGCATTTTGAAACTTGAGTATCCGTGGCAGAAACTGTTCTTCCATCATTAAAAAAATAGGACTGTATCCTCAATACCACACTTAGTCTAAAATCCCACCGAAGAACAATGTGTTCCTCAATAAAGGAACTGAAATCTTTGCAAGAGTAAGGGTTTAGTAGTAGAAAGCAGGCAACTGCTTTAATATTTGACTTTTAATCCTTGCTGTCACTGCACAATCCTGCCTTTTCTATTACTTAGAAAAAACCAGTCCTTGTATGCGATAGTCAAGCCAGTTCAGCCAAAACTGCAGCCCTTGTGTTACAGTGATACCTCACTTCACAATTACTCGAGTGCACAGACAGTGATTTCAATGTATGGATGACAGCTTTTTTTAAGCTGCCTATAGAATTACCGTATGAAAAACTTGGTAAGAATTAAATAATTCTCACTCATTTAAAATCACTTTCCATCTCCCCATAAATAAATAGTAATAAGCAGTTTAAAATGTTAATCAGTGTCCCTTCTTCTTTTTAAAGAGCCTACTTGTGCCACTGTGAACATGCCAGTTAGCAAAAGATAAAACCGCACAGACAGATGACAGTGCAACTACCCAGTCCTTTGCAAAATAACATCTATGACTCCAGACAGGGATAACGCATCTGCCGCCCAAAAGAATGGCAGTAGGGTGCTAGCCCAAAGCCCAGGGAAGCTGGCAGAGAGGTCTGCTTTGACTTCCAGTGGGTTTGGGTCACAGCAATGGTTAACAGACAACCTACCTGTTGGACTTCAGCTGGTACAAAGCAGTGAGGCAGGCATTCAACAAACCACCTGAATGTTATGGCATACAACACCATGGTACCTAGCAAATTACATGCTGAACTGCAGGAGGGGCATTTCCAAGGCTGACGGAGACACACAAAGGTCCCTGCACCATGAGGGAATGAGACAGAGGCTCAGGCTAGGAACCACAGCAGCCATCATCGCAAGCACTGCTGGAAGTCCGAGACAGCCATAGTAGAACAGCACGGGAGGGGGCACCAAATGCTGCCTAATGCACCCCTTTAGGCACCTATTTCAGCACAGCAATGCAGTATCTCTAAGAAACCAGAAACTAAAACATGAAATGCATCCTGCATAGTAAAATCAAGCCTGTTTTCAACAGCCTAATGCCCAAAGCATGAATACATGCAGTAGGTAGACAAGGCTCTCTCCAGCCTGATTAGACTTGAACAGGTATCCACAGTCTCAGCCACAGCTGCTTTTTGTCTAAGTCTTTCAGCTGCCCAAATCCCTGGATACACAGTGGTTCACAGGGTGGATGGAAACCACCACCCGTCAGCACCACTCAGCACCATCTGTGAATGCAGCTCAGAGGAGTCAGCCTTGGCCTGAGCACACGCGGCAAAGGAGACGCCCTCCATGAAGTCAGGTGCCAAAATACCTGATTTTGAATACTAAATGGCCTAAAGGCACAGACAGGTCCTTAAGTACTCATTACAACAAAGGCAGGATCTCTGCTGGGAGCATTTAATAACGATCTTTTAGGCAACTGGTAGAGTTTTGCCAGGAAAACTTAAATGTCTTAGCTATTTAAACAGGTTTGACATTTTCCTGAATCCCTTTCCTGAACTTAGGCTCATAAATTCTGTGTTACTGGCAGGTTAGATAGCAATCCTGGGCAGATTCTTGGTGAAATTCTGCCGTTATCTTTACAGACGAAGGCACTGTTGTTTCACCGCTTAGCGCTGGGGATGTTGTTCACTTGAAATAATGAACAAGCAGGATGTGCAAAAATACCATGACTCACTAATGAGACTCTACATACACAGAGACAGCTTTGTTTAAACTGCAGTCGCATTGCACAGTGTATCATCCGGGAGCTGCTGGTGCCACCACTGCCGTTACTGAGGCAAAAGCAGAGACCCCGACCCTCTAAAAGGCCTTTCACAAATCCTCCTCCCAGGGCTTTGAAAGCCTCAGAAATTGCTCAGTCACTTAGAAGTCACATTGTGTGGAGGGATGCCACCTCTGTTTAGCTTTAGGTTCTCTGAACGTACAGCAAACTTCAAACAAAGAGTACCTAAATATTACAGAATGAAAGCACCATAGGTGGGCCATACATGAGGTACGGACCAACTGGCAAAATACAGGGATCTGCGTTTCATTCCAGTGAAATCCATGACTACTTAGTCGTACAAGTTTGTTGTATACAAACTACTATATAAGTAGTGCCTGGAACGAAGTGGGGATCAGTAAACTACTGCACAATGAGAAGCGGAGCCGTGGATGCGGTGGTGTACCCAGAGGAGGAGCGCGCTGAAGGAACAAGCTTTCCCAAGATCACAATGTCACAGCCAGCGATGTGGCGGCAATTGATGACATGTCTCAAGCAACTCAAAGCTCATTTTCTTCCTTGCACCGTGGACGCCTCTCCCTGCAGCTACCGGCTGACGCAGCCGTCTCCCAGACAAGCCCCTCGGCAGTCCTGGTGCAGGCTGGAGGGTATCCTCCCTCGGGACAAGGCAGAGAGAGAGCCCGGTGAAGCTGAGTTCAGTGACCTTATTTCAGTGATGTGAATCGCAGTTATTCTCTCATGATCTAATCTGAATCCAGCCCAGGTGGCTTTGGATGAGGAGGCCACAGCTGCCCGAGAGCCTGCCCTGGCCACGCAACCTACTGCTCCCTGGATGCAGCTGAGGATCTGTCTCAGACATATTTAGTGAAACACAAGTGGGTGCATTTTTACAGCTTGTTCATATCATCCGTTCGAATGATTTTAAATAGGAAAAATTAAAATGCAACCTTACCAAGCAAAAAATTAAAACCTGCCCAGCTTCTGAGCTGTTTATTTTAACCATGTTTTGAAAAGTGCTGATGGCAGATTGTAACACGACACAAATGCAGCACAGTTTAAGGGTGTTTGACAATTCATCACGAGAAATTAAGTGTAAAGCTGCATGGCACTGGCTGAATATGTTTAATAAATTAGGAATGAAACAAGCACTCCGTTAACGAGGAAGATGTAGCCAAAGCTTATATCATTCTGTACTCAGAAGGCTTGAAGGATCAATAATGCAAATATTAAAAAAAGAGAGCTAGTGCAAGAGCATTTTTATGAGAAAAACAACCTAAATTTTAATGACAAAGGGCCAACTTTGAATCATATTTTTTTAAACACATTCAAAAATTTATAGGAATAATTTTTGTACTGGTATTTATGAAGGTTTGCATGCTGTAATGCTATTTTTATGAAAAAATTGTATTCAAATACTGAAGCACAGCACATATCAAAACATGTTCACATGTAGCTGATAGTTCAAACAAAATAGAGTCCTTGGGACTTGCTCTCATAGCTTGCCTAACATTTATATTAAATAAAGAACTACCAGTATTCAAGTTGTGAGTCTTCACAACAATATTAGCTCTTCTGCAATGGGTTTCTCAGGCTTTCCTGCTAAACTCTTCCACTGCTATATACATGCTTATCACAGAAAGGACATGACCGGCCATCTCAGTTGAGTGCCCAGGTCCAGCTGAGGATCCACCAGGACAGTGGATGCCTCTTGAATTCCACCTTGCAAAACCCATGTAACCCTGAGGAACTGACCGGTCTGCAGAAAGCCAACAGTCTTGCAAAAAAGCTATGGGCAGGTTGTGTGCTGCATTAGAAGCTAGTACCATTTATAAATGTTACTTAAAAATCCCCTGTCCAATTGCATTTAAAACACTTCTTCCAGAACAGTATCTCAAAATATTCTACAAACACTAAGAATAAAGTATCTTTACAAGAGTGTGTATGTATTGTTATTCTTTGTTTAGAGATGGGAAATTGAAAGTGGCACTCAAATACTTTTCAGTTGTGGCTAATTAAAATTAGTATAATGCTCTTCATTTAGCCATCCAAATAAGATGGTAATTTCCAGGGGCAATGAGTATTTACACCTTCTATGTATATCCTAAGTATGCAGCTTAGTTACTTGAACTGAGCTTTGTAAACAAATATAAGCCAAACTGACACCTTGAGGATCAGCAGGAGTTCCAATTAATGGGAGACCCACTGCTGCTAAAAATTGCCATAGTTACTTTGAATTCAAAGAAGTTCTGACAATTTACAGCAGCTAGAGGTCTGATGACTGTAGTTTAAAATATTTATAGAAATTGAAAGCTGTTTTGCAGCAAGATATTCCAATTACAGTATGCAAACACTTCTTGGCACAAGCAATTAGAAATATATCTTGCTTGTGTAAAAACAACAGCAGTTGACCTGGGAAGGCAACTCTGCTTGTTTCTCTGCTTTATACAAAGCTTTGCTGTAAATAAAAAAAACATAAAATTGTTCCTAGAGTGAGTGTTCATATTGGTTCAGTATACAGTCTTTAGTAGAAGCAGATACACCAGTTTCTCTCAACTCTGAGCTATTTTAATTTTCACTAATGACTACCTAGTCCTGTTCCCATTGAGCAGTACCACTTTTCAAAGTACAGTTTTTCTTGCTGGTTGCAGCATAAGCAGGATTATGCGGATAGGCTGCTGCAGTCCAACATCTGCAATCCAAAATACATGTTTTAAAGACTTGAGTGGGATTTTTCAAGTGTCTGAGCAGTGGTGTAACACTGCTCCACACTGCAGGAATTGCTCTGAGGATAAGCTTAGCCCACTGCCAACTGCCTCGAAACTCTCTCTCACCTCAGAAATATTAGGAATCCTGAGCCCTTTACAGTTTTTATATAGTTGATATCAGTGAAAGCACTTACAATAATATTTTAAAACTTGAAATTTGTAAAATGAGTATTTTTAAATGCATGTCCCCAGAATACTTAATGCTTTCAGACGGGGTAACATTCACCTCTGGTGTGGCTGGCAGAAAGCCTTTTGCCTTTCTGCACCTTAGGTGAAGCAGTTCTCAACTCACGGTTTTGCCACAGCAGGGTGTTTGGATGCTGTTTCACCTGCCTCTCCAGTAACTCCTAAATTTAGGGGCCCCCAGCTGAGAGAAGATGGTAGTATTGGCACAGAGAGGCAGGGGTTTCGTGGCGGGGCACAGGACATGGTTCAGTGCCAGGCAGAGGTTCCATCAGTGTTGGATTAGTGCTGCTGAAAGACGGGGAGTAATGGCTTGTAGTGGGGGCCGCAGCAGTGAAGCTCTCCCAGGTCTCAGCCTGTCCCTCTCCTCGCCTACCTAGACTGCATTAGTGCAGGTCTCTCTAAGTGACATTATGTTACGTTACCCAGGCACATGTTGTTGAGACTCCTTATGCCACTCCTTCTGCAAGAAAAAGCCAAACACTGCAGTTTACTGTCTGCGCAAATGACCTATTTGTTTTTCGAACGGATGACTTGATTTTAACAGGATTGAAAACATTACTCATCATTACTGATGTTGGCCAGTAGATTTAAACTTTCTTTTACATAATATCTTAGCCATATTTGTAAGGCATTTTAAGGTTACGCTTCTGAATGCCATGGAGTGACTATTTTCATCCAGAATGACGCTAGGGAAAACGTATCTCTTTTGGAGGGAATTCAGTGCTTATTGAATAGAAATAGGGTGTGGTGAATAGAAATAGGGTGTGGTCCCTTATAACTTAGAAAGTTGTTCCTTCTTTTTATCCATCTCAATCCATTTGATATGACTGATGGATTACTAGACAGCCTATTAAGATCACAGACTCTGGCCACCCTACACAGAGGAAGATTTTACTACATCAAAATCTTCCAGCACAAAGCAGGTGGCAGCTGTTTCAGCAGGTTCTAATTTTTCACTCCATTCAACACGTCACAGCAGTGGCAGAAATCTCGTGCCTTGGACTGAGCATTTCACTGCTTTCATCCACAGGAAGACCCAGCTCTAGGCTGAATCACCTATCCCCAGAAGAAATGTTACTGTGACCTCCAAAACCAGTCAGGACTCTCGCTGACAAATCATGGAAAGTAAAATATCCTGTTGGACTCACTGCAAAAATTAGGTTTTCTGGTTCCTAATCAGCCCCATGTCTCGCTGTGCTATAGAAATGTATGTTCTACTCAGTGGGTAGCAGGGCAGCTAATAGAATAAACCCAAGATCTTTCTTAATGCAGTATTGAACATATCTGGCATTTTTGGAGACTGGTTCAAATTTGGCAATGTTTGAAAAGATTGCACTATCAATCAGATGTCTCCAATTTTTCATTTATGCCAGGCTGAATCTCACCCTTTATGAACATAGAATGGTAAGATGGATAAAAGGAACTAAATTTGACATGGTCTTCTCCTGTTATTCTACACCTCATGATACCTTGCTGCATTTTCTTCCTTGCAAGCAGGAAGACCTCATAACAGCAACTGATTAGTTTAAGATGTCAGTTTAAAATTAAGAAATGGCAAAAAACCAGCAGGAGTCACAATGGAGTAACTTCTACAAGTAAAGATGCTCAGCTGGGCATCTGTGCTCGCCTTTTTCACAAAATACCTCACTGTCAGCTTAAGATGCTCCATAAAAGGTGACAGAAGTCCTCTGTCCTCGCTAACGTTTCTGAGATGTCCTCAGAGAAGAGTCATACAAAATGAGCTGCATTTAACCACTCTCAGGATGACAGAGACATAGGTATCTGTGGCAAGTGCCACAGTGAGAGTACAAATCTCCTGCCATCTTCTCAGCAGCTGCAACTGGAAAAAAAAATGAACTTATTACTCTTCTCAGGAATTTGAGGAGTAGCCAGATTCAATTGAATTTCTGTATTTTTATTTTAGAAACCAAACCGACTATTTAGGTGCTGTTTCCAATGAGCACCAATCTTTCGCCTGTCTGGTTAGACTTTTCAGCGACCAAGTCCCAGTCTCACCTTAATGAGAACGAAGCATGAAATGACTGCAAAGCCAAATACCATCAGCGTACTATACGGTACTGAATGTCCTGTAATACAAGCAGTCTGCTCATCCATTAATTTTTTCCTAGTGATGAAAGCAACTCCACATGGGAAAACTATAGGGCAAAACTGCAGTTTGCTTCTGAGGGGATGCATTCACTGACATCAGTGTCCACAAAGGTATTAAAGTAACGTGGCCACTATGTCAAAAGCCATTTATAACACTGAGAAATCAGCATGGATGCTTGATTTTTACTGTTGCCAGAAACAGACCACTAATTCCTAAGATCTGCACAGCTGATTGATACACTGCTAGCAGATCTAAACTTAGACTGAGAAGAGGTACGAGAGATTTCTGAGACTATACATGCTTCTTTGTGACTCCATACTGTTGTTTTTCAGAAAGAAGTATTAGAAGGAAGGCAGTAAATGGAAAGATCCCTGCTAAGAGATGGTTTCTTAAGCTTTGGTCTAATTATAATGCAAGCACTTTGAAGTTCATTATTTTAATTAGAAGCAGAGACTGAGAGAAAAAACAAGGGGTCCATTCCCCAGGTGGGTTGCTCTAGCTGCAACTGCAATGCAAACAATAATACCGCATAACTTAAGCCTTAGTGAAATGCTGGCTTGTGATTTGCCTAATGTCAGATCAATACCATACAAATGAAGCAATTACAGTTGTGTCATATAAAGCCTTATTTGGTCAGCAGCCAAAATGGGGATTAGCTGGAAGAGTTCCTAGGACTTTCTGTCTGAATATTATCGCAGAAGTTAATGAGGAAGATCTGATAGGCTGAGACAAACATAAATGGTGCCAGCAACCAGACGAGATGGCCGGTCCAATAGCCAGTGTGCTGATAATTAAAATGCCCTGAAGCCAGCTGAACATCAGTCCAAGATCAGGTGAAATTATCAGACAAGGGCAATCCAATCCCCCAGGCAACCAGCTATATAATGTTGCCACCATTGGTAGGGCTATGTACACAGCAACAAATGCAAATACACCAGCGGTCATACCAGTCAGACCAAGCACAGTCACTTCCATACAGTAACACTCATGCTTGTAATGTTTCAAACACAAGCAGCCAGGCTATAGAGAAAACAAGGTGTGGAATTACTAATAGATCTCCGCAGTAGATATGGAGATCCAGCTAATGTAATTGCTGTTGTCCTGAACACATGCCCACACGCCACTTTTAATAAAAAAAGCTGGAGGACGTAGGGTCCACTGGTGATGGAGATTTCTGCTATTGCTTTCTAAAGGGAAGACAGAACAACATGTGATCATAGGCCATAGACCGTTTAAGAAACTATTAGCTGAAGTTACATTTTCCCTATTGTTTTGTCTCCAAAGCAGTTTCTTTGATCAAAGACACTGAGAAATCTATGGTGGGGTTCGTTCTGAGGCATACCTGTATGGATTTGAAATAATTATACAAACATCTGAAGTACGAATGGACTTTAAATATTCACAGCACGATAAATACTACGCTATTAATCTTTACTATCCCTCTGAGGTTGATGGGCAATTGTCATTACCCTCAATTTGCAAAGGTGAAACTGAAGCCAGAAGGTGAACTAACCTCCTCCAAGACTCCCAGGAAAACAGGGCAGGATCATAATTAAGCTCATCAGTACATGACTTCCAGCCTCGCGATCAGTCGACCACACTTCATTGCTGCTCAGAAATCTTTGGGCCTTTTCAGTCAAGTGTTCATGGACAATTTATGCTTCTGGCCTCCCAATGGAAATAACTTCCTAGAGACAGATTAAGCTTAAACTTCTGTGCCCATTCCCTCAACTCAGTCTTTAACCATGAGATACTCCTAAATTTTCTGCATACCCTGCCAAAAGTGAGAGGCAGCCAACCTGAGTGGTCTGACTCCTGTAACAAAAAACTCTTCCACCTTTTGACCCCGCTCTTAGGGGTTCCACAAAGGTCCATGCTGTCAGTCACTCAGCAGCTATATAAGGCTGTTTGGGAAGTTAAGGGCTCCCTTTGCCCTGGCAAAGCAGAGATACAAAGCACTGCCACTTATTTCACTGAATTCAGATACTCTCACTCTCTTTTGCTTTTCCAAGATGAGAATGGGATTTAGATGAGAACAATCTGATTGACTTTTGATCCACTGAAATCGTAACTAAAGCCTAGTGGTCAAGAGCAGCTTTTGTACAAGTTGGGGAGAAGACCTTCTACTACACGGAAAACTTAAAACATCCCTCTCCGTAAGCTCCTACAACTTTCCAAATACTCCTGTAGTTCCAGGAGATTAAATGTGATGGCTGAAGATGTCCTTTTCACATCCATAACTGTCAAAAAAGGATCATAGCATAGTGCAGTCTGGAAGGCACCCCAGGAGGTGTCTGGTGCAGCCTCCTGCTCACACAAGGGTCAGCTCTGAGGTCAGACCAAGCTGCTCAGGGCTTCATCCAGTCACGGTTTGAAAACCTCCAAGGATGGAGACTGCACAACCTCTCTGGGCAACCAGTGTCACTGTCAGACTGTCCTCAGGCAGTCAGGGGAAAAGTTCCTCCTTACATCCAGTCTGAACTTCTCCTGTTTCAGTTTATGCCCATTGTCTCTTACCTTCCCGTCCTGCACTGCTGTGAAGAGCCTGGCTCCTTCTCCACGAAGACCTTCCCACAGGCACTGGGGGCTGCTGTTAGGTCCCCCCAAAGCCACCTCTGCTCCAGGCTGGACAAGCCCAGCTCCCTCAGCCTCTCCTCACAGGGCAGGTGCTCCAGCTCCAGCTCCAGCTTGATCACCTTCTACTGAAATTGCTTCAATTTATTGATGTTTTTCTTTAATTAGGAGGCCAAAAAGGATGCGGTATTCTAGATGCGGTCTGAATGTCTGCAATTATTTTATTTAATGCCACAATATCTTCTCTTGTGGCTTACAAATTGGATGAACTAAAAGCACTCTAATTGGAACTGCCTTGGATAATTGCCCACTATCTAAAAGAGATGCCAAAAGTAGCAGTCTGCTTATTTAACTGTGATAGGAACAATTCCTAAATCCTCAAGAAACTGCAATGACTTTCTGTTCACTTTCAACTACACTTTCATAGCCTGAGTTTCCATTATTTAAACTGCACAACCAGAACTAATTGTCAAGTGTTCATGTGGATTTAAAGGAAAAAAAATCATTAGCAGGTAAAGTTAGAATATAATTAAAATAGTAACACATACTGATTAAAACCCAAGGCAATGGATCTTAGAAAGCACAGAGCATCTGAATGTAGGCTGGTCCCACAGCTTTGCATACAGGACATAATCTTTTTAATTAAAACCAATAAAGAAATGAGCATCAGCCTACATCCTGGCTCTTACTGTTTTGTGTTGCAACCAGTAAAAAGCTTTTGTGGAAACCTTCAAATTAAAATTTTTTGTTGAACATGTAAAAATCTGAAAAATTACCTACTAATGTTTGCATTTAGGCAGCTGAAATTTGGGTGATTTGACTTATCTAGAAAAAGTCAAGATATTCTGTAGGAAATAACTCACAGATTTCCAACCAGGTCCGATGAGTTTTTCTGTCGACTCAGAATTTTAAGATCCAAAATAGATCTGAACCACACAAATGACACAGCATAAAACACCATAGAAAGAATTTCCATACTGCTGTGTGCAAAATCAGGTGCCTACATCCATACCAAGGAAGCCAAAGGTCTCATTCTAAATCTAAAAGCCTCTCTTACGACAAACACAGTTGCAAACTTTGGCTGCACTAGATGGAACCATATAAGCAATAGATGGGAATGAGCCTAATGTGTAATTATGTACACAGAAAGCCTATTCTGGAGGTAACAGATGGGCTGCCAGATGTTGGGGCTGCTCTCACCTGCAGGCCTCGGTCGCCCCTGCTGCTAGTACCAGAAGATGCAAGGGATCTGGATCTTCCTGCGCACAGATGCTATTCCTGCCCACGGGGCTGGGGGGGGGGAGGAGAAAAAAAAAAGCTCTGTCTCCTCTGGAGGCAGATTATTCTTCTCGTGTTCTTTTAGAGCAGAAAGAAATAACCGAAGTGTATCAATAAAATAGGTCTCTGTTCCAGGTCAGGCTTGGACCACTTTTATCCAGTTCACTTTTGGCTTTAAAAAAGTGCAGCAAATATTGTAGTTAAACTTTGACTACAGAAAACTGCCAGTCCTGCCAAATGCTGTTAAAAGAGAGTCTCACTCAGCAAAAGAGCACACAGCATTGTTCAGCATCATGTGATTTGCTAAAAGATATGGTTAAATAGGAGCTAAATCCTTCTTCAGGTTTGATTTAAGCTCTTACTCAGTGACTTAATTGGAATGGGAAGCAGAGGAAGGAAGGCAGAAAATGGGAGTAAGGCTTCTAGCTATAAAAATACAGAAAGACTTGAGCAAAGTGTATCTAGAGGTAGCTGAGAAAAAGAGCAGTAGTTTTGACCCTACTTCTCACCACACACAAGGTAGACCAGTTCAGAGAAATAACTACTGATCAACCCCAAGTCACCGTTTTAGCACACAATCTTTTAAACTTGTGTTGTTCAGCGAGATGCCATATGGCCATTTTTATCTGGAACCTGAGCACTTTGGGAACATCTTGCTGATGAGGGGTAATAGAGATGTTAGATGATGTCATGTCATTTTAGAGATGTCATGCCAAGATACACAGTAGCTTAAAAGATATATTAAAACTGCCCAGGGAGCTCGAGCTGGGTGTCAGTCCCAGGCCCCCTGAATCGTATTTTGTGCTCTTTTTCATTGGCAACATTTTCACCTTTCGTACTAGGACATTCATTCCCTCCATAATGCCTACTCTGTCGCACTGTGTGCTGGTCTAAGATACTGTTCTCAGCTCAAAGAAACTCCATGAGAAAGAACATAAACTTTTTTTCCTACTTTTGGTTTGGGATTTCTCACAAGAGCCAAGGCTGCATGAAGACTAAATGGCCATTTTGTGTCTCTCGGGAGTCCATCTAGCACTTACTGTCAACTGGAAGTGGGCAGTTTTGCAACTGCCACACAGATTAATCACAAACTGTTTTTTCAGGTGCTATTTGTTCCCCAAATGTCAGTTCCACAGAGAGGTATTGTTACGAGCTGCTGAGATGCCTTTCAGTGGCCTATTCCCTTGCTTTAGTCTACCTACAATTTACCTGGACAATTATTATCTTAGTGGGATAGGCCTTTTACTTGGCGGGAACTGTACCATCAACTTCAAAAGGTAGCTGGATTGTGCCCTTAATGAATAGATATTCTGAAGCCTGGCAGTTTCCTGGGAATTGACACCTAAACAGTTGTAATGAAAAGAAAAGAGAGAAATAATAACGAGCTGCATTGTTAAAATATAATGGGCTGCATCTTGCCCTCTGCTGAGCTGCTTTACAAGGAACTGGGGAAATGGCAGGGAAAAGGGCAGGAGAAATTTATTTCTGAAGTGCCAAGAAGCAGAGTTTGTTCCTCGGAGGATCTATAGATTGGAAACAATGATAACCCTTTTGTATCCCACTGGCATACTCTGGAGATTAATGCTTATCAAACCATGGCAAACTTCCAGAAAGTCAGTAAGACGTGTGCACAGCAATAGCATCAGTATTTTTGAGAGATTCTGGTCTTCACTGATAGTTTTAAGGAAGTTCATTGGTTATACTTAAAAATATGTCCCTTTTTACCTGACAGAGAAGTGAATAGCCTGACAAATTTCATTTGGACAGATTTGATATCGTGAAACTCCTACTCTGTTTGCATTCAAATACTTCTGAAGCAGAAAAACAAAAACAGAACTGTGATTTTTTTGATGCTTTGATTTCTTTCTGATTGTAGAAAACGAGCCTGTTATAAAACTTGTCCTGGTGCTGACTACCATGGACTGGCCCAAACAATGCTTCTGTATGACAGTACAGAAATTTCACCTTTAGTAATCACTAAATATCAGAAGGACAAAGCTCTTGTATAAATATCTTGTAAAAAAGGAAAATAAAAAAAAAAAAAGCCTCATCATACTGTTAAGCCAATGCTAAAGCTGAAGAGACAGAATGGTAGTTTCACCTTTTATACTGATTATACTGCTAATTTAAAAATACCTATTGCCATGACAATGTTTGGTTAAAAAATTACCTATCTAGGCAATAGTTTTATTGCTGTTTCCATGCTCTGTCCTTTCACTCCTGCTCAGAAGCATGTCGTTTTACAACTGTCCTCACTCAAATCCTGGGACCTTCCCTGGAGTAAGGAGCAAGATGATATTAGCAGAGAGGTACCAGGATGTGACTGTGAGACCAAAATGGGAGCTGGGCTTCTTGGAAGAGCTTTGCCTTCCATCAGTGGCTTCTAATGTCATTTGTAGTATAGAAAAACAGAAGTGGCAAGAGAACAAATTCCTGTGACTTTTGCTGTCTCCTCCAGACCATGGAGAGCTTTGTTCAATTATGAATCCCCCCTGAAGTCCGAGGGTGAAAACTTCCTGCAAGTGGCAATGAAGAAATAGGCTCTGTGGAACAAGGTAGATCAGAGATGGTTCTTTGAAGTACTTGAAACATATACTGATGGGGTTTTTTTGCCAGGACACAGAAAATTCAGTGAGTGCAGCATCATGGACACTAATGAGTTGTTTTCTTCTAAAGATACAAATATCAGAAACTCTCTCAATAACAATGCTCTTCACTGCAATTTGGTGATTTAAGTCAGGATTAGTACCATTTCCTGCCTCTATACGTAAAAATTGCAAGAAATAGCAAAACTCCTCCAAGTAGAAGATTTTCCTTAAATACACTTGCTTGTACATCTTGCAATGGAGCTCATTAGCCATCATCAAATTTTCCTCCTTTTTTTACTGCACTCTTTTCATATGGGGAAGACCCTTATCTTGATTAAAAATTAGAAAATTAATCCAATAGGCACCACTGGGGAACAGAGCAAGCTGGAATTCTGATGTCTGTTCTCAAGGCTTTATTTTTACTTTTAAAACAGATACCTGTTTTTAGACAGAAATAATCCAGGTAACTGAAACTAAGTATGCCTCCCAGGCTCAGCTGAAAGAACAACTTGCTAACATTCATTGCCAAGCTCTCTCTTCACTGATCTTCTTTTGACCCGTGACTTTTACATTCCTTGCTAAGCAGTGGCCCACTCTCTGCCTTTTTACCTAGTAAATGTTATTTTTAGTTGACAGAAAACCCAATGAGCTCTGAAGGATCTGACCTGCTTGAGAAATATCCGGGCTATAAGCTCTGACACTGAATGGGTAATGGGGTGGTAATTCAAGCCTTGTTATGCCTAAAGTAAAGGGAAGAATATTATGCAAAGTCATACAGTATGATCTACACTATCAGTCAAACAGGATAATATTTACAATATGCATAAAATGTTATAGATAACACTCTAGTTTTCAAATCATTTTGTATCACAGAAAGAAATGACCTTGTAAAACCTTCTTAAGTGAAACTCCTGACTAAAATCCTATTCTTGTAAACATCAACAGACCACCCCACAACTATGCAGGGATTTTTGTTTTTTTTCACTGCCCCTTGCTTTAAAAGAATAGAGGTCAAACTCAGTAATTTCACATCACTCATTTTTATCCTCAAACCTCCATTATTCACAAGTTGTCTCTATATCTTCTCTACATCAAATGTAAATACTACCAGTTTCTAGCTCCTTCAGTACTTTGCTGAAATGATTGCCTCTATGTGTAACACACTGATTATGGACAAGACCGGCCATTCTGGCAGGAAAAGAGAAATTTGAAAAAAAATCAAACCTGCTTCCTCTGCATCTCTCCTCACTGTGAAGGTCACTTGTCTTCAGAATGATCTGGGGAGGGCTTTGGATGCCAGTGTTGCCAGCTGGAGGACAGCTACCCAGCAGAGGGAATACCCTTTCTTCTCTCTGAATTGCCAGAACAATGCTCAAAAGCACGTAGGGCACAGACCTCACCATGGTGACCCAAGCGTACATTACCTTTGCCTATTTCTATACCTTTCTAGAAACAGGAAAACACCATTGAGTAAACAATGCAGCCCAGATGCATAGAAGATACATTTCTAGAACAGCTACCTCAACGATATCGGTTAAAAAATAAAGAAATCTATGAAGTCCTTTGAAAACTGAACAATATAGGGTACACCAAAGAGTGGTCCAGGGAAACGCTTACTTTATGATACAACACAACTTGCACAAGGAAGCTTCACTCATGGGAAAATTCTATTTTTGTGAATATTCATGGATTTCTACAGTACAAAACCTTTGAAAAACACTAGTGAAAGAACTCGTCTACAGTAAATAAATTTTGACTCTGTAATTTGGGTGGTCAGCTCAAACATTCTTTCCTAGTTTTCCTCTTACTCAGAGGGAATCTGTGAATATCATAGCCCTTTTTTGTACACACAAATCCAATTTTATAGAAATCATAAGAAATCAGAGAATGCAAGAAGTTTTGGTGGAAAAATTTTTATCTATCTTTATAGGTGACTACTGTGTAATAACTATGATTCTTTTCCCACAGAGCTTGGTGTTAATTGTCAATTCACTGATCTACAAAACCAGGGTAAAAAGAGAACTGGGGTATATCTCAGCGTAATGTATTAAGTTCACAATAAACAGCTTTGACAGTGAATGATGATCTGGGAATTCCTTCCACAATAGGATCCTTGTACTCTGGTCTCCAAAAACATCAAAGACGGAACTTGATAAAAAGTTTAATGGTCCCATCAGAAGAAATTATACTATCAGATTTACCCTTATTTTCCCAAGCTTGTTTTAGGTCAATGAAAAACACATTAAAAAAACCCCCAGAATATCCCATCCTATGTAAGGTCTGCCAATATTTTGTATTAATGTGCGTGAATTACCAAAATAAGTTTTCCTTCAACACTACATTTCTAACTAAGGAACCATACTGGATATATCCTTGAAAAGCAAAGGTAACATTGTCAGCTGTAGTACCACATTGAAATGGCAATTCTACAGATTTACCTCGGGAAAACAAGGACTAGCTGAAGTCACTGAGATCAAGATGGTAGTTTATAAAGCCCATGCACAGAAAGACTCCTTTCATAAAAGATCTTTACGTTATTCACATAAACTCACAGGTTTTGTCAAGACGAAGTTCCCTCCACCACAGGTCCCTCACTTCTAGGGTAAATCTCTTTCAGGTATTGCACAATTATATAAAACAGGAGAATCCATAAGATGTTGACAGGGCACCTTTGGGATGCCTTTTGCACTTCAAGCACTCTCCAGGGCACTCCTCCTTTGCAAGGGACGGAAACTAAAATCCATAGCTTCAACTCATGTACTTTGCACTTCACACAACTTGCTAGAATGATCAGAAAATTACATCCGCATCACCTGCTTCACTGATGCACTTCCCACATTTCCCACCTCGTGTTAATACAAACACAGTAAAGAATGGATAAAGAACTGGCCCTTAACTGGTGTAAAGAGTCAGTTCATGTCACCAGCTGTCACACTGCGAAGAACCAGCAGATATCACCATGTGGACCTTTTCTCCTTCCTCCCCAGACCATAAACAATTCCTCCTAAAGTCAAACTGGAGTTTCTTCTGTACTACATAAAAAGAATAGAGGCTTGAATAATGAAATATAGAATCCTAGATTCATATCTATAAACATTAGCCGTAATTGCAATAGTGAGAACTTAATATAGCTCTGGATTTCATCAGGTTGGTGAACACCCATCACCAGTCTCTAGAATACATCAACACATCTATTCACAACAGTTTTTTATTATTTGGCTAGATCTGATCCTGCCACTTTGATCTGGCTGGTCTCAAAGTGTCTCACCAGACACCCATGAACTGACCAGGTTTCACTCATCCACGCGGCATATTGTCAGCTGCAGGACAGGACAAGCAAATGTCCTCAGTTAAAACAGTCACAGAAACAATGATGACAACTCCTCATTTTTTAGCTCAACCTGTCATTCACCTTTGCATCAAACAGCTTCAAGGTACAAAAAGTAGAAAAAGCTTTTAGTGTACCTTTATGACAATATTGCCCCTACTTCCTTTTTCATTACCTCTTAGAGTGGAGAACTCTTTCATGTTCATCACTATTCAAACTTGTTTATGATGCCTACATATCTAAAACAGAAAAGCAGAGGTATGCAAGGCATAGGATTTGCATGGTACAAGATCTCCAGGTGTGCCCTCTAGAAACACAGATTACTGCAAGGCAGTACTGACAAGGCAGATGAGCCAGGGGTGATCCAATGGCCAGAAGTCTGGCCACGAGAACGTCTTCTAACGACAACACATTTACAAAGGCAGGTCTTGCTAAGCAGACAAGCAGCACTCTCTTAACCACCTTTGAAAACACCACCTTTGAAGAAAAAACTCATTAATTCACACTGATAACTACACAGTAGTTTTGGAAGGATACCTACCGTGGTAGGAGGAGGAAACAGTAAGGACAGCTGGGTAGTGCCATGAGAGAAACTCAGTCTTTGCTGTGATGAGAGCCTTTGCCCTCAATCCCACGTTCCTTCTCAAATATGTCAGTCTTTTACAACATTATATAGAAATGAATATCACTGAAAAGGAAGGAAGGAAGGAGACACACATGATGTGTAATGTGGTACTGCCCGGTGGGCATAAAAGAAACACACATCAGGCATTTCCCATTCTCTTCCATTCAGTGATATGCATAAATCCTAATACTGCACCAGCACTGAGAACAAATCATCCCAATCAGCCAATAGGTACTGGTTGAACACTGCGGGAGTGTAGCATGGAACCCAATAAGGAAGAGTTTCAAATTAAAATCCACTACACTGCTCATGTGTAAGGTCATGAGCAACAGAGGGACCAGTCCCTGGATCGCTCTGACAGGTGGATTTCATCCGCATGAGTGACGTGATGGGTATGTGCTCTGTAATGAACATGAGCCCAGTGATGTGACGGTAGGGAACCATCGCTAGTCCTGTGCTACAGGAAGAAGTCTGATTTAGATTACCCCACTTTCTGTCAGTGTTAGATGTGTGAAAATCTAGGGTCTGGTTGTCCATACACTCACATCAATTGTATGCAGATTTTATGCAGTTACTACATTTTCAGTGAAAAAACTCCTGATTTATAATCATTTTAAGTAGGAGGAGGATTAAGACTAAAATATCTCTAGTGAAATAGGTGTTCAAAAAGTTTAGTGAATAATTTGCTATGAATAATTAATTTGAAAAAATTGGTATTTTTCCCTAGTCCTGAACAGACCAAGAATAGAGTGTGAATGTTTAACATTTATATGCTACTTGCAATTATTTGTGAACTACATCAAGTAATTTGTGGTCTACACATAACTCAAAAAGGAAATTAGGATTGTTAAATAAAATATAGAATTACAACTCCCATAGCAAATTATGTCTTTTGACTAATTTATGTAATGAGCTTAGCTAGTCTGCCCTTCATGGATTTCAAACTGCATGTTCAATATCTGCAATTATCTGTGCAGGCAGCAGTTATGTAAGTCATCTGATCAGTAACAGAAACACTACCATGTGGGATGCAGTCAAAATAGCAAAACCAGCACATTCTACAATTTCAAACAATTCAGAAAATACCGAAGCATGCAGTTAAAATTTACAGCTGAGTCTTTTTCGTTCAAAAGCACAGGGGTAGGCAGCTTTTCCCCTCTTCAGTAAGCACCACTGTCTACAGACATAAATGGAAGAGGTGGTACGAATGTGAGGTGTTGCTTGTTCTTTATTTTTGTCCAGAACATTAAGTGTGTTGCTTAATGTTTTTAATAGGTAAGCAGCACTGATGTGTTGCCTGAGGTTTGTCACTGGGGCTGGAGAGGAATGGGGTGCAGCAGGAGAACAAGCAGCTTAGCACATGTGAAAGAAAGGCTCGGGAAAGGTATGGACATTGACAGCCAGTCGAGACAGCTTGAAAGAAGATTTGGTCTGATTTTCAGGTTGGATAGGATCCCCTGTATTCCCTTTTTTGAAAAATGTTTGAAGGTAGGATGTGAAAAACTAAATGCTGTTGATCAAATCACCCTAATGATAGTTGCTGACCCCTAGTTAGACCAAACTGTGGCCTCACTGAAACATATGGGAGCTTGGTCTTTAGCTGGGACGGAACCAGGATTTCACACTTGATCCTTACAATCGAGGTTCTGCTCTTCCTCTCTGTTCTTATTAAATTGTCTTACTAGGCCCTCTTCCTTCTAAGTCTAACTGCTTTATGTCTCGGCCCCTTTACTCCTAGACATTTTTATCTAGCCAACTGAACAAACCTGAAATAAGCCCAAATTTGACACAAACCAACTTCCACTGACTACTACTGCTCATTATAACAGGCTGTCTCTTGTTGTTGGTGTTGGATACTCTGCAGAAAAGAGTGAGAGGGACTAAAGAGCACCATAAAGCATGCTTAGAGCAAACAGCCCACTGCTAGGATATATATGACATCAGCTAAAGTGATTCCTAAAAAGTTTGCCCTAGGTTTGGCACAGTAAAGCATGACTGTCAGCAGTGGGCATTTCCTTACTATGGGAAAGCAGCTCCACTAAACTGCAGTGCTGCCTACCAATTCTAGGTTGTCTGACACACTGAGAGGGAGATAGCAATCTGTGAGAAATATAAAATAAAAAATAAGTGCTTTGAAAATATACCCAGATAATAGATCAGCCTCTCCTATTATCTGCTGCCTTCTACCTTTAACAATGCCATGAGTTCTGGACATGTTTTTTCTTTACAATTAATATTTTTATTGTCGTCATTTTCCCTCTCCCACCTCCTTATGTTCTCTTACCACTTTATTCAGTGGTGAAGGTGACAGTTTTTAAATCTGAGAGGTACTGAGAGGACCAAAAATTCATATTCAATCACTGAAATAACTGGCCTGATTTTCCTCTGCACATACAAATCTTCTTTTGCTGCAGAAGGAAATGATTCTGATGATACTCCTATTCCCATCCATGTAGTACAGTTAAGGCTATTGAAGCTTGTGGTATTATGTCCAGGTTAAACTGGTGCGTTAAGAGTGAGTCTAGTTATCTGCATAGTGGTAATGATGTCTCCTCTGTGGTCATGGATGGAGACATCAGGTACCTCCTTAGTTCTTTCCTGCACAGAACTATGGCTCCACCTGCACTTGCAACTCCTCCCTTCAACCCACTTTGTCTCCTTGGTGAATCTATCTCATCAGAGCCTGTTGTAACCCTTTATCATGAGCACATGGGTGAAATTTGACAAGTGGGGTGCTGGTTGCTCGGCGGGCCGTTCCCTCTCCCCCACTCACATGCACCCTGTCACTGTAAGACAGGCCACACTCCCTCAGCCCACACTCCCTCAATCCACTAGTTGCTCTTTTGCTTTGAAGAAAATTGGCAAGTCTACCAGAGGAAAAAGGCAAGTTTTGTTTGCCTTAAACATTAAATACAACACAATGGTAAATGCTGCCAATTTTAACACAGAACTAGTACCTTCAGTTCTGTTTGCCTGACAATTTGAATGAAAAGCAAATGACGTTCTGCCTGTGAATCAAAACCTCTCCTACTTGACTGAATGTGTCTGATACCATGGTAAAGAAAATACTGGTGAGTTTGAAGGCAGTACTGAAATGCATAATGCTAGAAACACAAACTTATTTTTTTCTAAATAAGAAGATGCTTTAATAAAAGTACTTTAATGAAGTTGCTTTAATGAAGGACTAATTGCCTCTAAGTGATGACATTTGAAAAAAGATGTTACAAGCAGCTTCTTATTCAGAAATTAGCAGCCAAGATCAATAAACAAAACATAAAATGTAGGCATATTATTGATGCAGATACTGATGCAGATAATGTAGGCATAATACTGCTATAAAGGGCTGAATTTGGTGAAGAAAGCTGATGACATAGAATAGCTGATGTTAATTCTATAGAGGCTGACTTCAAGTAGCTAGTGTTCAACCAGTTTGGTTTTTATATGGCCTTGAAAGATATGCCAACTATAGCTGCTAAATCCATATTGCAATTAGAAATGGTTACCTTTGTTGATCAAAAAAATATGAAATGGAAGAAAAGAAAAATAACATACCATGTTCACACACAAAACAAAAAGAGCTATATCAGGGACATCAGGGAAGGTGGAATACTATAACAACACATTTTATATTGTTATACTATTCCACCCACCTTAATGGAGAACCCTTCGGTGTGGCTACGCCGTAGCCTTTCGAATCCAGATTTCCTCCCACTTTCATGGTGTCACATGGCTTTCGTTGCTCAATGTATTCATTCATGGTGGACTCCAGCAGGAAGGCAAACTTGCCCTTGGATTTGCGGACACGAGCTACTCCCTCTGCAGTAGTCCTAGTGAACACTGATGGCTCTGCTGATTTCATGTAGGTCCACATCTTTTCATACACTGCTATTTTTGATCTCTGGAGAAAATTAAAAAGAAGTTAGAACAAAAGAATGTTGCAACATTTCAGCATGGCACTGTTCAAAATAAAATCAATCATACTTAATTTTTCAAACAAATGTGGTTGGGAAAATCATACTTGGATAAGGATTTTCTTTGAATTCCATGATTATTTTAAAAGAAACAAGAAATACCAATATCAATGCTATTGATTGAATACTAATCTGAACAATCATATATTAATTTTAGGCAAAGTTAGTCTCTAACAGTCACAATAAAATAACTGCAAAGCTAAGACCTGAATTTACTGTTAAATAAATGCAGTTCACACAGTCAAAGTGTTGTAAAGTGAGTTTTAGGAAATTATATATGAAATAGATAACCACAATAAAGCTGTATGGGAAAGAGAAACAATAAAATAATCTCCCCATAAATACTGAGCTGAATCTTGAAGCATTTTTCAGCTCTAACACTGACTTCTTACACCATGAAAACCACAATAGATTAAGTAAGATTTCTGCTTTCAGCATTCAGAGTCCAGAATTCATTCAATTCGCATTCAGAAAGGCTGCACAATGTTTCAAGACATGATTCACAATAAAAGCAAATTTGACCAAATATGCTATTAAAGGAAACAAAATGCCCTTAGCTTTGTCTTAAAGAAGTATTAGGTATGTTTTTAGAACTGCAGTATCAGTGGATTTATTTTGAAGACTCTGATCCTGCAAGTAATTGAGTAAGAAATGTGCTTGCTCAAAGACTGTGCAAGAATTTATGACTTAGAGTGCATTAGTTAGAAATTCCCTGTCTGGGAATGCATGGTGTAACCACAAGTAAAGACTTAAGCAAAAACAAAACTTAAAAAAAATAAAACCAGATAAAATTTTCATTGGAAGGAAGGAAGGAAATGCTGTCAGGCTGAGAAGCTTCCCATGGTCGTTAGATTCATTCAACAACTCCTTTGCTTCCCCCAGCAACAGGGATACATACATGCAAACCAGCAGTGCGTCAGCTGAACACTACACAGTCTTTTTATTTAATAACAGATGGCACTTGTCTTCTCTTATGCATGCTGCAAAAAGGACTTTTTAACCAAATGCTCAAGTCAGCTTTTATTTGAGTCAACAGGAGTTTCTAGCCAAGCAAGATTTGGTCTATGAGCCCATTCCTACGCTGTGCTGAGCACTCCAGGAAAATACTCATTATTATAAAGCCCCAAAACAAATGGCCTTAGAATATTTAAACAAATACCCTATAATCTAGGTATTATTTAAATTGACAATAGCTTTAAAAAGCCTGCAACTGAGCCTTTGTATAGGTAAGAGTTATTTCCCTGAAGCACTTCTTTTTACCAATTACTGAATGATTGTACTTGAACTTGAAAGTAAGTGGCATTTAACCAGAAATGTTCAATAAAAATACCATATAACAGAACATGATAAATTATCCTTGCTTTTTTAGCTTGTCAGTATGCATCATTTTATCTTTCTGTCAAATATAATAAAATTTAAATTAACAACAGCTGTGCATGTCCATAATCGCACCCTGTCTTGTCACCCTCTCTTTCCACTGTAGTCACAGCTACTTTTCATTTACATAATAGTGGCTGAGAGCAGAGTGTAAGCTAAGCCACCCATGTATTCTTTTTGCTTTACACTGGTGTAATTTCATGGATTTAATTTTACAGAAAGAAAAAAAAATGGAACAGAGCAGTAGTGAATCACGCGTCATTTCAAGAATATTTACTTGCCTTTGTCTGCCTTCACTTCACTTCATTTTTTACATCTTAACATCCATATCATATTCTTTACAAAGTAAACATCTAACAGGTCACTTTCCTTCAAAACTAAAAGCACGCAGCACATAAAATAGCTCTATTAGTAAGATGAAACAATGCCCTATATCAATTGAAAAAGGTTGCATTTAAATCTGTTTTTTTAGGATCTAGTTTCCTTTGCCCATCAAGAGACAAAAAACCATGGCAAGTCTAACAAGGCATCTTGCTCTGTAAGAAAATTTTCTTCTCCCAAGCTTTCATTTGTTAACATTCAATTTCTACATGTCAACCCAGAGTGAAAACTGAAGAGTGAACCAACAGATATTCCTTATTATCATATGAGGAAACATCGCCGCTTTCTCCTGCAGTCAGCCAGGCTAGGATAATTTTCATTTAGGGCTTTTCTAGTAGGACTGCTAAAACTAAGTTCTTTTCCTCTTGAGCAAGTTGCTCAGAAAATGCAACTCTCGCTGCGTCCAAAACAGGAAATAGGTAAATAGCTAATAGTATCAAAGTCTTCTTTTGCTCTATGTTGGCTATAAAATGACTCTTCCCTTTTCTGTTTTCAATCTGGAATCAAAGCAGACTGAATAGCTGTTCAGAGTTTCTGACATTTTGATCAGAAATGATCAAACGATGAGAAAATGTCCTGAAGGCTCATATCTTCAGCCAGATAGTAATCACTGGCAGAAAAGTTACACGTGACTTTAATCCCAAAACTGATGATGTTTGCTTCCAACCACGAAAAACATTAGACCTGAGAAACAAGTCTTCCCTACTATTGTTTCAGGCTAGGTTTTAATTTATGTATTATGCAAACAGTGTTTGTGCAAATATTGTCTGTCAATGATATTTTATCTTTGTCCCTGTTTTGTGAAAAATATTTTTAGAAATAGTGCATACAGTATCATTAACAATCACTATACTGTTGCAGAGATTAGAAATCATTTGATAACAGGGCCTCAATTACAGCATTTTTTAAAAAGTGATCAACACAGTCTAAATCTTGATAAAGGTTCAAATTTTGCATATGCAACTATATTTAGTATCTTTAGCTGCTTTTAATGTTTCCCTTTGTATTTTGAAATAAAGGAAATAAATAATGAGAACATTGATTTTCCTTCTTTTTTCTCTTAACCCTTTAAAATTAAAGTGAAAGAATGGCTGTCATTATAGATGGAGAATCTTCTCTTTAAGGAGAGATCTTGCATGAAATATTGATTCAAACAAAAAAGTATCTGTGTTTACAGGATGATTTAAAAGAATCATGAAATTTTTGTGACCAAGACTGTTTTTATGTCAAAAGACCCGACCTCATTACTTCAAAACAATATCTTGTAAAAGTGTTTTGAAACTCTTAAGAAAACAACTCCATTCCTTTGTTCTGTACTATTTCCTTCGGAATTAATTTTTGCATCATCACCTAAAAAAACTGCAACGACTGGATACTCTTGAAAATACAACAAGTTAATAAATCCAAAGTTAAATAAACCTGCCTGGTCTTCAGTATCATTTTAACTATCATCACAGCTTCATTCTAGTTGAAAGAACTATTCATACATATATATTGTGGTTACCAGTTCAGCTTGTGATGGACTGAAACTGGAATTCCCAGAATTTAATACCTAACTTTCCACAAATTGAGCTAAAGAAGAATCTATGGGTTAAGCATAGATGAATATAAATAACGAGTACTGAGTGATCATACTCTTTTCAAGAAAATAGGAAATCTGGCCATCTCAGGATCAAAATATTTCAATTCTCAGATAAGCCTCCTATATCATAATGCCACCATTTTTATAGACATCTGATGTGAAATCAGGCCTTTTAGGGACCACAAGCTGAGTTTCTACCACTTGGGATAAAAAATAAGGCTCCCAGAGAGCATCTGTAGTGTCATATTTAGGTGTACACCAACACCCTGGCTATAGAAGAAGACAGGTGTAGTTAGAAACCTATCACTGAACCGTATCCGTTAAAAAATGAGGTACCAAGCACCCTAGCCATTTCAGTGGGATCCCTCTAGAGTTGACACAAAGAGGAAAATACTTTAAAGGGTGATTTATTTCAACGTAACACACTTGTCCCATACAGGATGCACAGGGGTGCTTTTCTTTCTCCAGTGTTTACAGGAGAAATCCAGAAAATTAGGTTAGACTAAACTCCTTGGACAGCTTCATTATGTGAAGGCTCAACCACTGTGTGTTGGTTAAGTGCCATTTATGTCTTATAAGGCATCACCTTTTTACAGCTAATAGAAAATATTTGCAAGTTCTTCTATGGGGATATCTCTTGCAATAAAAAGGTTATTTCACTACAGACCTTTTGGGAGACACTCAGCAGCTGCCCTTGAATTGATACTGCCTATGGTTCACAAAACCCATCCATAATTTTGTTAATGATTCACTGAGTTCAGTTTGGCCAAACTGAAAACAGTTAAGGTCTGTGGGAGTACCTACCACAGCACAGACCCCTTTCAATTAGACAATAAGAAGAAATTATCACTCTGTCTTCCTTTCTTCTAAAAATGCCTTAAACTGCACCTTTCAGATAAATAATTGTGCTGCTTTGGGCTGGGATAGAGTTAATTTTCTTTCTGTAGCTAGTATGAGGCTATGTTTTATGATGAAAACAGTGTTGATAACACAGGGATGTTTTAGTTTCTGCTGAGCAGTGCTTACACAGCGTCAAGGCCTCTTCTGCTCCTCACCCCACCCCACCAGCGAGGAGGCTGGGGGTGCACAAGAAGCTGGGAGGGGACATGGCTGGGACAGCTGACCCCAACTGACCAAAGGGCTATTCCATACCATATGGCATCATGCTCAGTATATAAAGCTGGGGAAGAAGAAGGAAGGGGGGGACGTTCGGAGTGATGGCGTTTGTCTTCCCAAGTAACCATTACGCGTGATGGAGCCCTGCTTTCCTGGAGATGGCTGAACACCTGCCTGCCCATGGGAAGGAGTGAATGAATTCCTTGCTTTGCTTTGCTTGCATGCGCGGCTTTTTCTTTCCCTATTAAACTGTCTTTATCTCAACCCATGAGTTTTCTCACTTTTACTTTTCCAGTTCTCTCCCCCATCCCACAGGGGAGAGTAAGCAAGCGGCTGTGTGGGGCTTAGTTGCTGGCTGGGGTTAAACCACGACAACAATTCTGTGTAGTTTCCAAGGAAGGATTACTGGCTCACAGCATTTATTCAGAGCCATGTTCAAACACTAAACTCACACCCGTTCAGTCAGCTAGGCTTAACTTTCGTCTACTAGAAACATGAAATAAAGCAGGAGAGACTGTTTATTACATACTCCTTGTGATGTCCAGCTCCCTGTTTTCCAGCTGGCAAATGATGAGGATTACATACCAACCACACTAACACAGGAAAGCAAATGAAAATGAAGTAATCAATACAGACAGCACAGACATATGAATGGCTATTTAGGCTGTTTCCTAATACTCCAGCCACATCACCCTGAGATATATTTTCTATTTATTATTAATCTGAAAGTCAGCAAATTAAAATATGCATTTCCTGCCCACCACCCAAGACCAAAAGCAAAATGCACACAGCCAAATCCATATGTAGAAACAAAACCTGAAAGACTCCATGTTATCATCATAGGCTTTCAATGCTGCACATCATTTCAGTACTGTAGCTTCAGATGAATCAATAGTGCAATGCTGCTTTAATTATCACTGGCTTCAGTATCCCTCGGGTCACTTCTTTTGCCCACTGTGACAGGATCAATAAGTTTTCCACAAATTAAAATAACTGAAAACTCCAACAAATGGTGTTGTGGGGGTAAAAATGTAGCTAAAGTATTGCAGGAGTTACAAACTATGTTAGACATAATTGCAAAGTAACATTATTTCACCCCTCGCAAGCATCTGACAAGAGCAGTGGGTAGGGAGAGCTGCTCTAATGGACATGCCAACTTACTCTGAAGAACTCTTTGGTTGACCCTGAGTCCAGTGTCCCGTAAGCAATTTCGGTTTGTTTGGCAAGGTCTTCTGCACTTTCTATGGGTGAGACCATTCGCTCAACAGTCAAGAAAGCAGCGAGGTTAGCAGTGTAGGATGAAATAATGATGAGCGTGAAGAACCACCAGACACCTCCAACAATGCGACCTGAGAGGGATCTAAACATGAATAAGATAATGCACATTTTCCTGTCTCTTAAGCCATGAAGAGAGAGAGAGAGAAAGAGAGAAGGCACCATTATTGCTGAACATGTATCACTAAGTAACAGTCAATTGGAGGGAGATCATTTGCATTTTAAATACTAATAAATACTTTTTCTCTTGAATCTTAATGCCTACATTAAAGAGTCCACTGTATTAATAGGTATCACACACATACAGAAGTTTGAATTCTCTTGAACAGTAATCCCAGTGTTGTTGTTATTTCAGAAAATGCCTAACAGCAAAAATTTTGTCAAAAACACTGGATAGGTAATCTCTTTTTGGAGAAAAAAGTAAAGCATAGTAGCTGCAAATCAGTAGCTTTTTCTGCTTCTTCTTCTTCTTAAAAAAAAAAGACACAAAAGGCTTTGCACATGGATTATGTTGGCTCTAGGATTAAAATGTTCCTGTCACCCAAATTTATCAAACACTCTACAAGCTACTGCAATCATTTGAACTTTCACATTTTTCTTATTTAAGAAGCAAGCATTTTGTGATAACAGATATTTATGTTAAGTAAAAAATTATATTTTCCATTTTAATACCTGTAATTTGATGAGAAGCCTGTTGAGGAGTAATGTACAACCAGTCTTAATCAGTAGCAGTTTTACTGCTAACTTCAATAATAGCAGAGTTAGGCCAATGCTGAACACTCTCAAAATCTCACTGTTAATGGCTAAAATTAAGTATTCAAGTTTGAAAGAAAGGGTCATAATATTTAATTAAGAAGTTTTAGTTACTGCACACTAATGTTGCAGAACATCTTAAAAGGTTGAGAAATTCAGGACTGGGATCATATATTACATCTGAAGCACCCACTCTGTAAGGCATAGCTTAGCCATACAGCATGGCTTCTCAGAAACAGATGGTCAAATATTCTCCCTCTCACAGACAATGATATTCTGGAAGCAGTGCTGTAGAACTTGACAGGGAACAGAAACGGGACAGTCATTCATGCAAGGCAAATATTCAGCACAATAGTGTGCATTTCATAATTGTAATACAATGGAACTAATTTAGCAACAACATAGTTCCTCTGAAGTCAGCTCAGTGGAATTGCCCCTGTGTGTACCTGCTGCTTCTGAGAGCTGTTTGCGGTTTATGTACATTGACATACGTAAAGTAATAGTAATGACTGAAATTCAAAGCAGATTCTCTGTTGTCCTTATCATAGCTATTAAAAAAGAAAAAAATAAAAAGGCTTCCTAAAGAATGAACTTCAAAACACTGCCAGGAAAATAAATGAAGGAAGATTTTATGCTTCAGTGTGGAAGATAAAATGCAAATGTAAAAAGATTTGACACAAACCTTGGGGAAATATCACATCCTTGTTGCATAAAGGCACCCAGGGAAAACCAGAGGCTGTTGAATATGCCAAACTCATTGGGAGGCTGGTCACTGGGTCCTTCTTTCCCATCCTCTGGTTCTTCTGTATGCCACTCATATGGGCTAAACCTGCTAACTAGGAACAGGACCACACTGACACCAATGTAGGCAAAGACTATGCACATCCAGATCTCATACGCCAAAGGGTCCAAGAAGGAAAACACTCCTGGTTTAGATTTCTGGGGCTTTTTGATCATAATGGATATCCCCAGACTCATAAAAGGCTTAGAAAAATCAATGACCTCTTCTCGTACCAAAGTGATGGTCAGAGGCGCAACAGCAATCTCTGCTTTCTATAAAGAAAAAAGAAATATAGATGTATAGATTAATTGGAGTTGGCTTATACAGTCAGCTAAGCAGCTAATTCCAAAGGTATGTCATTAACATCAGGACACTGTGGCTTAAATGTTCTTCATACCATCTTTCTGTTGCTTTCTATCACAGTCTATATTTACACAATATGCTTTTAGTAAAACATACATATTACAGGTTTTTATTTTACAGAATTACAGAAATACTTAATTTTCCTGCTAAGGAGAAGACTCTTAAATCTTATAGAGGTAGGCAGCAGTGTAGGTAGATCATTTTAGATATTAATTTAGATTTAAAATAAAGGATTTCAAGGAAGAATGAAAAATGAGAATGATGCTATTGTCACTGAATGTATAGAGATTTTTTTATAAGATCCCAGAAACAGTCATTTATTATCATATTTTCATAAGATACAATCATTCTTTGAGGGCAGCCAGTTTATAGACTCAAGGAAGTTCCAAATAGCATGAAGCAGCAAAGGTGATTAACTATTGCCGTGATGCCACAAAACTGCACGCAGTTGTCTTGGGGAAAGATAGCTCAAGAGGAATGAATCAGACTTTAAACAGTGCAAAAAGGCAAGTATACAGAAAACAGCTGTGCAAAATCATGCAATAAAAGGATAAAAAGTGTGCTGAATCCATTCCCATTAGAGACAGGAATAATTTTTAATATGTTTCTCTAAGATGTTTAATAATATGTTTAATAATGTGTTTAATAATATTTTTCTCTAATGTGTTTAATATGTTTTCTCTAATTTTAATATGTTTCTCTTTTCAGAATGAAGATACCGGTCTTGAATGAATCGTTATTGATGATGATGGTGATTACGGCTGCTAACAATGATGTCTGCATGAACTAGAAGGTATTGTAGCTGTGCTAATGGGTCATTTCTGTCATTAGGGACTCAACATTACATTAAGGTTTGCTCCTTGCCTTGCCTTGCGTTGCCTTGTTCGACTTGCCTTGTACGCCAAAGCTGTCATTACAGCAGTACCTAAGGTGGGAACTTTAAGAGGAACTGGGATAAAAGATGCCCCGGTGGGAGGGGAACAGATGCAGAAGCTGCTGAAACCTTTCTCCTGTTCATCATCATGGTGCTGTACCTAGGTGGATTCACAAAGCAGAGCCTGTGCTCTGTGAGCAGCCTGGGCTTCTACACAGCTCATGGGCTAAGGAGGGTAACAGAGCATATTTTGAGAACACTTGGTGTTGGCTGCAAATAAGGTAGACTCACAACCTGCCTTCTGCGGTGGCATTACTCTGCTTCAGGCCTCAATACATGAGATAATCTGCCTGTATTTACCCCACCTCAGGCCCGGCCATCTTCACAGGCACAATTAAGAGCTGTTCATAAACCGCCATAATAGAACTGTTGTAGTTTTATTTTCTAAATACTTAGTTGGCCCAAATTCATCTTATGGGGCAGCATCTTCAGATATAGTACATGGCCCATAGTTTAGCAAAGCATTTAAGCATATTTGCCTTTCAGGCTGTTCTTAAGGACATTCATACCCAGTAAAATATACAGGATATATTTAAATCCCATCAATTTCAATGAGATTAAAACATACTGAAAATTAAGGATGTGCTTAAATAGTTTAATCCAAGTGTTACATAAATAGCTTGTGTGATAAAGAAAAAAAATTGAAATGTAGGCTTTTTTGTCATCTCACAACTTTGAAACAGATAAATGCATTTAAAAAATGTTTTTGTTATTTTATATGCTGTTATACTGAGCCATATATATATTTTATGGAATTTAATTTAAAACTAATTTCATGTAGTTAAAATTTAAACCTATTTCTGTAGCTGTATAATTTAAAGAACTGACTCGTTTCAGTGTAATGGCCCAAAAATGCAAATTTGTATTAAAATTGCTATATATTAATCATCAGATTATATCTGTCATTCTGAAATAATCGTGATGCAAACATTTATCATTGTAATTTTATGTAAAGATATTATAGTTTAAGCAACACAAAATCATAATTTTGCAAGTGCATCTCTGGTGCTAATGTCTTGGGTAAACATTAAGATAATAGTGCTAATTCTCTGAATTTTAACATAAATTTAGTAATACAAGGCATTTTAAAAAATTTGGTTTCTTGAAGTTTTGTGATTACATAAGTCTGACTGAAATAGATATTTTATGAAGATAGGTACTACATGAAGAAAAATAACATGTCTAAAATATATTTTGAAATATCCTGAAAATTGTAAAGTAAATTTGGCTTCTGTAGTCTAAGGATTGTAGGCTGGTTTGGGCTACTGGCATTGCTGCATAGTTTTGTATTGCGTCTCACTCATGAATTTCTTTTTTCTAGAAGGATGGTTTCCTTCCCTAGAGTCAATGTCTTTTATACTCCTAAATTTCACCTACTGTGAACGCCTGAATTCGAGTCCTTGAAACGAATTAACTGAAAGACTCAGGGAAACTCTGATCTGTTACTGCTAATCTCCTCTGTATTTGTCACATAGCGGATCTTCCTTAATACACAGTAAATGATAGACCTGGTCATTGGTCTTCAAAAGTGTTGGCTAACACTTCATTTTTGTGTCTGCAGATTGCTACTGGGATTAAAACAAGGATCCTTGCGGGTTGTTAGTTTTTACGATGTGAAGTGGAAAAGCGACAGCACCATTTTAGTGTGAATTGTGTAGATTTTAAAGACCTAATTAGCACACTGCATATTGTATAATGGATAAGATTATAACTGGATTATTATAACTGGATAAGATTAATCTTACCAAATTTAAATGTTCACAGAGTACATGCAGAACTCGAACTACATCAGAACTAGCTGCCTACGCTACTTTAAGGAGTTAAAGAGGAGAAATAGGAACTTATCCCATGTCATTATGATAGTGATCTAATGTCAGATGATTCATAATGTAGATAAACCTGTTTCATGCCAATGCATGTAAAGGGACAGTACATAGATAGGTCACAATTAGATGCCAAATAATCGGAAAAAGTGCAGCCTCCCCAGTCTGATCATATTATTTATTATTTTTGTAAGACTACTGTGTGCCACATTAGGGCCTACATAAACTCTTCATTGTTGAAAGCTAAATAATGACAATAGCTGTGCATTATAATCATCAGCATTTGTGCTTTGCCCAGTTAATGTACACCATATAATTATGGATTTAAATGATTAACAATATAGCAATGGTGCAAACAATTCATGATTTTGTTGCCAGTGAAATCTGTTTTGACAAAGGCTAATGATACTTCACACTTGAAGCAACTGCATCTGTAGCAGCATTTCAATCAAGGCTGCACCACTGCCAAGTACAGATGAATTCTGGATCCTTCCGATATTATACAACGGGACAACATTAAGTCTGATGGTAAGAGACTTTTAATTTTCCAGAATATATTATTAAAACCTTGTGAATAAAATCTATGCTTGGTACAAATTGTCTGAAAGCGGTAAAGCTATCTGAGAAAAATCATGCAGGAAGTGATTTCAATTTCAGAAGCTCATGGCTTCTCAGATTTTAAACAGAAATGAGTTGTGACTTTTTGTATTAAGCAGTGAAAGAATAGCATTCTGTGTCAGGAGAATGAATATTTACTTGGGGCTGGCTGTTAGTGCATTTGGAAACACCCGTTACATGTGCTTAATGGTATTTCATCCCCAGCCAGCATTTCTTCTGTGAGGTTGATATAAGGGGCTATAGAGCCCAACATGGACTACTACAGGCATTTGGATAGATCAGGGACAAATTACGAAGATTTCCTGGTAGTTTTTAATAGAGTATTAAAAACAAAACAGGAAAATACCTTCTCCCCCGACCTTCTGTACAGTCATAGCAAAACTGTACAACACAGCAGTTTATACACTGTTTCCCTGGGACATGCTGGAAAAATCAACTACAGAGTTTAGGTGACAACCAAGCTGCTCCGTGCAGTATCTGAAGGTGTTCAGCTACCAGAACGACCAACGGTGCATAAGGGTCTCAAGGGAACATGGGATAAACTTGGCACATGTGTCCACTCTCAGTAACACGGACAGAGCTAAGCGGCACTGGGGTATGGTGTAAAGAGCAGGAGAGGAGGGGAGCCTTTCGTGTGGCACAGAAAAAGATCAATCTCATTGGCCAACACAAAACTGTCTGTTAATCCTTTAATGTGGTGGGGAATTGGAAGCTGTAAAATGTTTCCCAAATAGATTGTTTCGTTAACTTGCTAATTCAGTTGCAAATTCTGTCCCAATCCTGGCTGCGTTCAAAAAGCCTTGCTTGAAGCATAGCCAACTACTCAGAGTACCTGTGTTTATGATTTGGGGATCTACCAGAAAAGATGAACATCCGCTTATAGCCCAGCTTTGCAGGACTGATTTTTCTGCTTTCTCTATCTGGAATAGGCCAGGGAACCTGATGTTCTGTAAATCATCTGGCAAGGAGTCAAGGAAGTTGCAGGGAGGATGCTCTTCTTGGATTCCCTATGGAAATCTTAAGCAGCAAACTTTTATAGGTTAACAGGAAGAACGATTTCCTTTAAAGCTACACCTGCAAAAGTACATTAAACATGCTTGGAGTAGCCCTTGGCCTTAAGACCAGCTGGCACAGGACAGTCTGTGTCGCTACCATGAAAATTATTTAACCTCTAAACCAGGATGGCTGCATTCAAGCTGCTTATAGGGAACCGTCTCTCCCCCATGCTAGTGTCCAGCTAGGCTCAAAAATTGTTTTGGAGAGTAATTATGGGCCAAAAATACAGCAGGGACCATTGTTGCAATTTAACAGTTAGGCAAGCAAGTTTCAGTGCCCAGGGACATTCCCTGGTACCACTGATATACTGGAATAGATATAGCCTGAGGGAGCCTTCGGACAGTACAGCAAATATACTGGGCAACAGCTGACTTCTGTTAGTTCTTTCAATAAAAAAGAAGCTCCAAAAGCTTTGCTGTGGCTCATACCCAGAGCTCAATTCCAGAATCACAATCAGACTGCAGCCTTCCTAAATGGATAGTTGTGCAGGAGCTTTTAAACTTGGCCATCAAACCTTTAAAGAGCCTTCACCTCATTCTTTTCCATTACAAAAAATGAAGTGTTGACTATGTATTCTGGGACATCCTCTTCATGCAGGTGATTTGCAACAGATTCCTTATGCCTGTGAGTTTTGTTGCTTTCAGCTATGTTAACAGCAGCAGGTCACATTCCAGTACTGGCATGAACCTCTATGCGAGCTTCATAACAGCACTTTGTATTTCAGTCTAGCACTAGGGCAGTTTGGGTTTGATGAGGTAAATTTTTCAAGATAAATAAAAGGAAAAAAAAAAAACCCAAACTGAAAACTAAAGTGTAATTTCAAGTTTCTTCTATAATTTTCAACTAGATGATAGGCCACTGAAACTCTGCTATTAAAACTCTGTATCCGGGCAAGGGAATTTTCTCACAATTTTACATATTGTGAGACATTGGAAACATTTATAGATATTTCAAAAAACCTACTGGTGTAAAACAGTGCATAGCCATTGACATCCATGTGATGGCTATTGTGATTAAAAGCCAGACAAGAAGTTGCCTCCATTTTGATAAAGTAAGTCTGAAATAACTTTGACTTTTAAAATCCTGAGAGTTGAGCTGCTTCCAAGCCACTAAAGTAGATATACATTCTTGGTGACCATTCAGCTTTTCCACTCTTTAAAGACACACGTGAGGTTGGATCCTCCAAGAATTTCCAAGAACATACAGGGTTTTGTGAGGCTGGTATAACCTTCCCATTCCCATGTGGAGGGGAAATCAACAAAACTCTGGGTCACCATTTCCCACACTCCTACAGCACACAGTCTATTTAATGTTGAGGAGTCCCTTGAACTGATGCTAGTGGAGAAGACTTTGACAAAATTTATCAGCTCTACTTAGCCGACAGAAGGGAACAGAAATGGAGCTGTGAGAAAAGCCACTAGGCTTTTGCCACACATGGCCCTAACCACCACAGGAACTGTGGAAACTGCAACTGTGGATGGACCAACCCATACACAGTAGGTTTTTATAGGGAGGTTGAGGCATGTTATGAGCTCATTGGCGGAAATGTTCTCACCTGAATAGTTTTAGGTTTTTTTTTTATTCCATCATTGAAATGAAAAGTTTCTCTAAGAATTCTGATCTGTCCTCAGTGTAGATATTAGCAACTTCAGTCATCAGCAAGCACAGCTCTGAGTTTTGCTACTTTTGGTAACACCAGATACTGCAAATATTTCTTTGGGCTTGTTGGAACTATTTTCATTAAGTATTACAACTTTATGTGTCAACAGAATTGTTAACTGTCATGCTATTCTGAAAAATCCTTCTCTAGATCACTGTATAACAAAATGCTCTTAGTTGCTGAACTTAGCACGTTTGCTCTTAAATTTTATTATTGATGTCCATCTTAAAAGTCTGCCTTAATTCTGAATTGCCTAATTGTGTACTTGTCTGTAGTGGTTTATTATATATACTTAATATATGATGGTGAATTCTCCATTCCTCAAACTAGACCAAGAGTCCTACCTTTTTTAAAAAGATCTGTCCCACATTCCATGAAAATGAATAAACGAGTGATACTCTTCCCAACTAAGTTTTACAATGTATCAGGAATAGATGCTCTCTAACATTGATTCTAACATTAATGAATTTTTAAGGGATGTGCAAACTATGGATGTTCTAATGTAAGAAGGTACTAGTTGAATAAGTAGTAGAATTTGCATGAAAGTATTAGATTTTCTCTTGAAAATATATGAAAGCACAGAGATATGAAACAGAATTCTGTTTCTTTTCTGTGTCCCCAAGGTTAAATAAAATGCACATATACTTCCTATTTTATGACTAATACTATGATAAATTAAATCCTGCTTCAAAAATTGGTATGCTTACCCCATAAACAAGTTCTCCCACCATCCCATTCCAGATTTTTGTCTCTGGATCCCTTGCTCCATATTTTCCATCAGGAACAATGGCAATTTTGTACTTGATACCAATATGTTTTGCAATTTCTGACGCCAGATCTACACAGTATCCTTCAAACTTGTCATTCCCTTCAAACGTATCATGGTTTTTCTTGAACATAACATATGGGGCTTCCTATAATGAAAGAAGTAGAACTGTAAAGGAGAAGTACACAGAATATACTCTGAAAAGTAACATGTCGTCTACTGGCTGAACAACACACATTTTATCAAAAGTTCATGGATAGTATTAACACATTTAAATTAAAATGTATGAACAGAAATATTTCTGGAAAGGTATACTATTTACACTGCAATTTGGCTTATGCATTTCACAAGATTATCAACCTTACAAATTATAAACACAAAAACTTTTTTAAAAATAAATTTTACTTTGTTTTAAATGAAAGACCTTAGTGCAGCATATGCTAAACATAAAGCGTGAACAGAGGTTGAACCTATACAATGCAAATGACTGTGGGATAACACAAGGTATAATTTATGCTTTTGACTTAAGTAAATAAGCATATCCTCTAACATAGTGTGGTTATTGTCTATGTAATTTCAGATGCACAGCCTGAATGATTTGCTTTCTTGGGGTTTAGAATGCATAGTTACTAAGAGGCTACATACATTTTAGTGAGAACATAGAAATACATTCCTGAGGAGACACATATCTTCCCCTTCGAATAAACTGCAGATTCTGCAAGATCTCTTAGGATGAATCTAAGCAATATGCATGGACAAGAATGGTATTAAGCTGACACTGACTTTACATGCTGCATGGAAAAGAAATACCAAAATATTTTTGCTTGGTGAGTGCTATTGAAAACAAGTAAAACCCGTCTTGAAAAGTGGATCTTACATTCCCTGTGTAAACCATACTATCACAACAGCAAACATTATGTGACTGGGAAATCAAGGTCACATTGGGAAAACAAGGTCACATTTTTCTTTTTTGCTCTGTGTGGATTCAGACTTTAGCAATCATTATGTAAAACTAACTTTCTGGTAGTATTTTAAATTACTCACATAATTCATATTCATAGCCAGTTCCAGATAAAATACTTGTCACTGTCACCCATTGTTTGAATTTATATCACAAAATACTGGCTACTTAATTTCTCTCTGGCCCTGGTGAATGTTGGTTTTTGGACACTAACCTTGGTAGTACTCTGCCCTATTCGCATCTTTCCTACATACATAATTAGTACAAAAATAAAATAAAGGTAAACGTGTAGTCTGAGTATATCTGCTTCATTGAAACTACATCAACATCAGCTGTAAGCAACAACAATTTTGTAAACTCGATTAGGTGTTTAACAATGGAGGATCCATGGCATTACATGAGCAACAGGGGGACTGAATAAACCAATTCCAAATTTTTTCACTGTGTCAGGTAAATTTTTTCTTTTGGATACCAACATGTAGCTCCTATTAGCAGGGTGTGGATCCACCCAAGAGAAGAACTTGATAGGCAAGCCTGAACAGTATCTTTAATTTACTGTTATAAGGTGAAAAGGCAGAGAAATAGAGAAGAGAGAGATTATACGTGGGAGGCACTATTCCCTTTACTTATGTAAGTTTACTCCTGTGGTAACTCTGCCCAGGACCCACCTCCATACAAGGATGGCAGAACGGAGCTTTGTGTAATGTGAGTGGAGAAAGTTGTGTGGATCGTTTACTTCAATGTGAGAGAAAGGTCCCAGATTAAATTCAACACAGTTTAGGAATGAGGAAGTGCCAGTGTTTCCTTAAAGAGAGAGTCAGGTTCCTAAGTATTGCACGAATGTCTCACTCTCAGGTGTATTCCCAGAACACCTCTCCTCCCATCATCTCCTTCTTATGTTATCCTCTTCTATGGACATGCCCCTTTGGGCCACAATCCCTTAGCAGTATGTCAGTGATGGAGGCCATTGATGCATTGTGGCCACTACTTCAGCTAAGGAATCACACAGCATAGAAAAGTGTCCACAATGATCACTTCCAAAGTCAAACTCTGTCTGACTACCTAGTTTCTTGACCTATATATAAATGCCCAGAGAAATTTGAGGTTGACAACAGCAGATGGTTGCATTTCTTGAGCACATAGTTATGACCACTGCACGGCTAAGGATCGCCAAGGACTTCTAAAACTGTGGCAATCACAGAACAAGCTGTTATCATCCTGATGTGTGTGGCCTGGGCACTGAGAAGACCACTAAGCTACAGCATTAACTACACACTGTAATCACTGCAGTGATGCAGTGCAATGCCTTTGCCCATACACAGCTTGTATCTTCAAAGGAAAACCGCTGAGTATTACCAGCAGCCTGCACCATTTCTTGTATTCCTATCCCCAGTTAAATCAGCTTAATCTCAACCACCTGTCTTGCAGAGGGAGGAGAGAGAAGAGCAAGGAGAAGGGGTCCTGCCCTCTCTTTGCAGTAGATCTTGATTTTAGGAAATATTTTGGGCACATGAATCAAATGTTCCTCCCTTATGTAGGCTTTCTGTTCCCATGGGAGGAAAAGCCAAAATCTGAGTCTTTCTACATATTTCACAAAAATGGTTAAAAATAAACAAAGGCAAAAAATACTATGTCTCCTGACTGTGATTTAGCCAACTGCTAGCTAGAAATACAACCAAGTCTTGTCTGGTATCCTGCATTTGTGGACTCTCCTTACAAGCTCCAGTTACATTTGCTTGCTGCACCTCAACAGCAATTTTGTTTTTCAAAGACCAGAGTTAGTGACTGCTAGCTCTTGTGATTCAGCCTTTCTTGTAAATCCCAAGCCAAAGGCATACAATTAAAGTCACACCAGGAAATAATAATTCTGGAGAGGGACACAAAGCAGACAGGCACAGAGGAGGCCAGGTCAGCCTGCTCCTCCTCCCAAAACCCAGACACTGTGCTTCTGCCTGCACCTCATCACTGACAGGGCTGCTACAAAAAAGCATTTCAACCGTCTCTGCACAGCAAAGCAAAGTGACAGATGCCTTATTTTTCCTGTAAAGGCTAAATAAACTTTAGCCCTCCTCCCCATGAGTTCTGTGAGGGAACGCTGAGAAGGGAAGCAGTGGGGTCCAATACCGGCCTTGGTAGGTGCAAGCAGCAGCAATCCCATTCAGTGGAGGGACCAGCAAGTGCGGACTCGGAAGACCTGGGTTCTGGCAGGGAGCTGTTGGGTGACTTGGAGGAACCACACCGGTTCTCTCCCCATCCACTTCTCTTTCTACACAGTCTGATCTTACCAATTCAGAGCAAAATACAGCAAGGAACATCTCTTATAATGCAATTCTTTTATACAGTAAGGCAGTACCTCTTGCTGTGACTGCTTTAAAAGAAGCAGCAGTTGAGTGAGATCTGCCAGTGTGAAACAATACAATTAAAAATAATGGGAACACTTACTACACTTTTGCTTACTATGTTGTCCTTTCCCTCCTACCTATTTTACACAGAATAAATAACAGTTTCTTTAATTGTTGTGACTACTTTACCTGCCAAATAATGAGAGATGTATTTTCGAGGTAGGATTTGATGGGGGCATGTGGGTGGGACTGAATGTGGCTTTCTTATAAAGACTGTTTGCAAAAAGAATCACATAGTATCACTAGTTTTAAATTCTGTCCATTTCAGACTTTGGGGGTGTTTCAAACTAATAAGGTGTGCAGATGTTATTATAATAACATCAGGGCACTGAAAGGCAAGTTTTACTGGTTTGCCAACAAGCAACTTACACAGATGAACTTGCAAGGTCACACTGCAAAGTCATGAATATCTGAATTGATCAATAGCATGTACTTAGCCATATCTTGATGCTCTTTTCTATCTGTGGCACTGAAAAAGATTATTTTTTCTGTATAATCTATTACAATAGCATTTTCTAAATTAGTAGTTATGTTAGTGTAACCATGCTAGTCTAAAGATATGAGAGATGCAAGATATCTATGGAGAGGTAATATCTTCTATTAGATCAGCTGAAATAGCTGAAAACAGTAGGCACGTTTTTTCACTGTTTCCAGTTATAGCATCTTGTCTAATAAAAATATTACTTCTCCCCACCACCTTTGTATTTACTACATTTTTGAACTACAAACTCTTAACCTACTGATGTAAAACACAGGTTTGACTTACTGCTGAATGAGGTTTAACACCACAATATTTGCAAGATTTCAGCTGCTTAATGGTATTCTATGGGGTAGTGAATCAAGGAAAAGTCCACATTGAAATGATCAATGACTAGTACGGAACAGATATTTGAAATGGTGCAAGCTTTACTTATATAATTCACAATTTTATAACAATACTTAACATTTGTAAATACAAGTTGATGTCTGCAACAATTACCTTTATAGATGTAAACAAATCATTCCACCACATTGCCACAAATTCATGTGTACAGTAAAATGCTCACAACTGATGATTCATACTATAAGGGAAGCTGGAGAAAGTAACTAACCCAAATACCAAACGGATTTATGTTTGGCTTTCCTATTCTAAAGTTCATTTCAAAATCTTTAAACACTGTAAAAATAATTTGTAAAAGTGACAAATATTTGTGCAAGGAAATGTCTCATTTTTAGAACAGGAGTGGCACACACTATCACACTTTATTCTGAAAGGAACTTCTGTAGATGTCAATGGAAGGTTTTTTGGTTTTTGTGGTTTTGGTTTTTTTTTTCTGAATAAAGTGTCCAGGATTCGGTTTGAAGTCTTTATTATCATCATGCAACAAACTTCTGGTTTTTCTCCAGTCTACTAAAGAATTTAATTAATAAAATTTTTAATGAAAAAATAGTTTTCTCTTATGAGAAAGGAGGTTATAGTTAGAATTTTTGAGGTAAGACTCCGTCAAGAGTATATCAGTCAAAACAATAAGGGTGGTTCTTAGTCACCTAATGAAGGTATCTGTCATCTGAGACGCCCTAAGGTAACCTGCCTGACCTCCAAGTGCTGTTCTGCAGGTCTTTTGTGCTGCCCCTTTACAGATAGGTCTGATATCCTCAGTGCTAGGAGTGCACCTATGGGCCACTGAATCCATTTCTAAATCTTTGTGGACTTCAATGAAAACTTACATACTTGGGGCACAACTCATCCCACGTGCCTGAAACAACATACAGTAGCTGAGACATCCACATGGAGTGGTCATATATGGCGTAAAACAGGCAAGTGTTATCCTGCCAGTGTAAGAAATGGGAGGTAGGCAGTATACCCTAGAGCATCTTAAATTTCACTGGGTACTTGCAAGTGGGCAACTGAATCAATACCCTTTGTAAAGTCATCGACATTTAGGTGACTCAGTCTTGAATTGGATCCTGCCCTTGAAGCTTAATCTGCCAACACCAAGACTATCTCATTAAAATACTGAGCTGGAAGCCACAATGCAGACGCAGCTCATTGTACATCGAGCTTTGGTTCTAAAGGATTTTTATGATTCTTTAGGTTTTGCAGTCTCAGAGTAGGTACAGAGTTGGCTTTATCATTAAATGGATTAGAGAGTTTGGAGTAGTCTTCCCAGCCTTCTCTCCTATATTCTACCTCAACATCTTGTCACTGTATTTCTCAACTTGCTAAATTAGAGATGATCGTTCTTCCTAGCTGGATAAGTCACTCACTTTACCTTAGTATTAGAGAAGGGCTGCACATGGCGTCCCTTCGCCAGTCATACAATGAGCCTACTGTGCACTTGGAGGTCCCAAGCCACCCCTGGAGGGAATGCTTCTGCAGACAGGTAGAAAATCTGTCCTTTCCAGAGGGCCAGATGTGCAGAAGGCTGTGCATCACATGAGGTGCAGGACACAGGGCTCTCCCAGGAACTATAAAAAGCAGGGCTGCATGGCAGCTGGGAAAGTGCATCAGCTGCCCTTGCTGCCACCTCTCTCTGGGCTGCTCCTTCACCACGTGACTAATCGGAGATAGGTGAAGTACCTATGCGCTAAACCAAAACTGTAAAATAAATTCTACGTGCTCTCACTACATTACAAATGAACATAATATTTTGCCAAGTAGAAAACACTGTAGTAAGTTCTGTGATTGCAGAGCTAATTCGTTATAATGCACCTTCTATGCAATAGCCATGCAGCCACATTACAGCAAAGTAAGCATAGACACATAAAAACTGAAGAAACAGCAGGCAAATCAACTTGTGCTATTTGGCTTCAGGCAAAAATTAAAGCGAGCCATGCGGAAAACTTGTAAACTTTTCTTATGCTGCCACGACACCTGACTTAGAAGACTGAAAAGCCTGACAGCACTGGTTGCAGAAGCTTTTCAGTTTAATATTGGGAAATATGCATGCAACCAAAATTTTATGTGTCATCTACAATGGTTCAACTTCCCTTCAATGTGAAGAGGGCAATGAGGAGGTCAAAAAGTCTCTGTCTGGCATTTGCAACACGACTATAATACAGAGAAGAGCAAAATAACAGGATTCTGAAAGTTATTCTAGTTAAATATATCTTTTCTTTGTGTGTGTGATCATATGCTTATGGATGCTAAACACATTGCCCTGTCAGGCCAATATTAAGAATCATGGTTCTAATCCGCCTTCAGCATCATGTGTGCAGCTCCCAGTGGAGTCAATGGGAGATGGGCATGATAAGGCAGAATTCACCATATATTCTTATTCAAACCAAATTCTGATATATTTCTCTTGCACTGTGATTTTGAAACACTGAAAGGGGACACTTTTGGTCAAGAAGCAGTGCTGCTTTCAAATAATTGCATTTAGCCCAAAATGACATGCTGCGTAAACACAGGGCATGCTTTGGAATATTAATTCAGCTTTTTGGTTTTGAAAATGATCCCACCAGTCCTTTCAATACAGGGACTGGAAAAGTTCTTTTGAAGATAACATTTATTATGCACATCAAAATGCTTCAATGCAAACAGGACAGGCAAGATAACACATTTTAAAAGCTTTCTTGATTTCCTTTTTTCCCTTTCTGGCAAACAGGAACCTTTTATATTACTTTTCATCATTATTCTTTACTTGCTTCTCCTAAGCTTGGAGCTATTTATGGAAATTACAGTATTCATGTATGGTAGCTTCAGTCAAAGATATCAGGATTGGTATGAGAGGAAAATTTCGACTGAAAGCTTGTTATTCACATCGTTCTCTTCTCAGCTTGGCAAAGTTGAAGGTTAACGTCATCTGTTCTAGACATTTCAGATTAGTCACAGAACTTTTCTTGGTGGTTCAGTGCCTGGTCATCCAGTCAGAGGAACAGTAATCCATATGGAAAAATTAGCTCAATGCTACTAGACTGGTGGTTAATACTTGAGCCTTAGTTAGGAATGTTCGCAGCATCTTGGGACTCTTTTCTTCCTTGATCAATTTCTTAAAATAGGATTCTTCATCAGAGGCTGAAAAGAGGAGGACTGTACTGAAGTACATTTTTTTTTCCATCACCAAGTCTTTTTTTTTTTTTTTTTAGGAAAAAGATACATATATTTTAAATGTCCCATGCAAAAAAATAAAATAAAATAAAAAGTTACACAATTTGGTTAGGAGTTACATTCTGAATTCCTGTATAGTAGTTTGGTTGTTTTGCAACCTGGAATGATAATCTTTAACAGGCGATTTGTTAAGACATACTTAATGTATAAATGCTGATACACACTGCTGCAAATCTAGTAACTAACTGCATTTTTGCATAAGAAAATGTCTTGACACTTTCCTTTGGATTATTTTCAACTCTGTATTAAATTAGAAAAAATATTGCTTAACAACACATACAGAATATTCCTTCCCATTTGAGACACAGCTTAGTCTAAAGGGTTAAAATATCTTGTCTAAATGAAGCAGGTGAAAAGGGCAGTGAACTGAGATGTAAAATCTTAAAAGCGGTCAGGTAAAGGTCACCCTTTGCCAGTTGGCTTTGACAAACATCAGCTTAAAAGGGCACGTCTGACTTTGGAGGGAAAATTGTTAAATATTTTGCTTAAAATACAGATTTGTAAGAAACAATGGTTTTGAAAAACTATGTATTAAAAATGTAAATGAATGAAGCAACCGCATTCTCCTTTGCAACCACTCTTTAAAAACACCAATAACACCGGAAAACCAAATCCTAAATCTATTTAGATTTTATTAAAATGGAAGTTTTATTGAAATGCTGAATAAACATATTAAGAAATATGTTCAAATGCATCTACTAAATTCATGTTTTCATTCACAATTGAAAATAGATAATCCAGTTCTGATTGGCTGACTGAACTATACTGCTTAGAATTTTAGCTCTTGCTAATGGCAATTTTGAATTTATAATGTATCAACAAAAAAGGACACTGGCATTACAGACACCTCATTTTATACCCTCTGTTCAGTTCTGTCATTTAGAGGTTTCGGGTTTTTCTTTTCTTCCAGTTTCTTGTGAGTCAAGATTTATCAATTAGAGATTGAAAGAATTCACTTATATTTCTGAGACTTTCTTTAGTAAAAAATGGAAAAGACTGAATAAAGGAAAAAAATTACCACAACTCAATTTTAAAAATGTGTTTTCAAGTGAATCATTATACTAAATGTGTACCAAAAAAACTCTGTACAGACATGACAGTCAAGATAATTAAGATATATGGCTCTCACCCTCCCACTAACCTAGGAACTGGCAGACTAAATTAGACCATAACTAGAAATGAGATTGTGTCACACACCAGTATAAGCATTAAAAAAAGAAACAACTTACCAAAATTGTAGTGACAACTACTGTTCTGTTCTCAATAGCTGAAGTGTCATTTCCAAGTGTAGGTTCATGCTGAATCAAAACTAATTTATCCATGTCGTTCCAGTAACCAACCTGAAAAACAAAATGTATATAATTTACAGTAAAAAAGTCTACCTTCTGTATAATTACAAATATAAATTATTATAAGAACAACAGAGTGATCCAAAGATAATTTTGTACCAAAGGAATTGCTGTCATGCTCATAGGCAGGTGCACGGTGGTATGTATCTAACACTTTGGGTATACCACCTTGCACCACCGCTGCGCAGAGTCAGTCCTGGTATCACTGCCACTCAGCTGTTCCTGAATGATCTGAGAGGCACAAGCTAAATCCCATTTTCAACAGTCTGAAGCCTTCCTGGGGCATAAACAAGATATAAGAATTTTTGTTCTCCACAAGAAAATTTTCATTCACTAATCTGCCAGATCTTCTGGTCTTAGATGGAGGAGTGAAAGATATCTGGATGACAGCTTTGCAATTCAGTGGCTGATCTCAATTGCCTGCTCCATCGTGGGCCTCTCGGGAGACTCCCAACCCAGGGACTTACACCAGGCTCGTTCCACTTAACTGCTGGCACTGACCTACATTAGAAGCCCTGTTATTAAGGCTTTCTTTACATTCAAAGGACAGACAGGCACCACCAGACAGTGACTCAGCTCATGCAGGACAAGCATCCCTCCTAGAAAAGTGCTTGCTTTCCCCACTGACTCTAAAGCATGGTAAGAGGGACTTCCCTCTAAAAGTCTCTCTGGTAAGTGCCTACAGGGAGGTGGAACAAACCAGATTTTCATCTCCCTAGGTGCATTCAGGCTGCCACAACTCTTCCCAGAGCAGTGTTAAGGTGAAACAGCTGCCTTTGTTCATTGCTGGCGGTGAACTACTCTAGAAACAGGTTTGAATCACTTGTTCTTGTATTCCCATGGAGACAAAGAAAAATTAAAAGTGGCATGCCTGCAATCAGAAGCCTCCCCTTAAATACAGACATCACCCTTTGCAGTGCACACCGCTGCAGCCTGCGTTGGTAGCGATGCTGCTGGTCACAAGACATGAGTCAACATCCTTTCCTGTGAGGGCCCAGGGAGGCAGTGCTTGCTGTAAGACCAGATGGCATGAAGGCAGCCTGAGAAAAGGAGATTCCCCTTCAAACTTTTATTGATGCTTTTGGGAGCTGCTCAGTGAACACATAAAACTCTCCAAATGCCCCCCCCAAATCCCCACAGGCTATGTACTATGTTTTCGGATGGCCAAAAGATACGAGACCTAAAATACTTCACTGTTTTTGTAAATCCTGGCCAGTCAGAATCTTACAGCACACTAATCTCCTCACTCCGTGTAGTGACGCCGTTAGTATCTGTATCAGCAAGTGGTATTCTGGATTTAGAGTTCATCCCAATCATTTTATGTTGACCCGGGTGAAGTTAGGTATGAAAGGTCATTTGCAAGGCTTCCTGGGAATGCTGTGTGCATGATGTTCCCAGTACAAGGCGAATGTCTATGAAATATGAGCTGGCAGTGTGCCCAGGTGGCCAAGAAGGCCAATGGCATCCTGGCTTGTATCAGAAATAGCGTGGCCAGGACTAGGGAAGTGATCGTGCCCCTGTACTCGGCACTGGTGAGGCCGCACCTCAAATCCTGTGTTCAGTTTTGGGCCCCTCACTACAAGAGAGACATTGAGGTGCTGGAGCGTGTCCAGAGAAGGGCAAGGAAGCTGGTGAAGGGTCTGGAGCAGAAGTCTTATGAGGAGTGGCTGAGGGAACTGGGGTTGTTTAGCCTGGAGAAAAGGAGGCTGAGGGGAGACCTTATCACTCTCTACAACTACCTGAAAGGAGGTTGTAGAGAGGTGGGGGTCGGTCTCTTCTCCCAGGTAACAAGTGATAGGACGAGAGGAACTGGCCTCAAGTTGCGCCAGGGGAGGTTTAGATTGGATACTGGGAAACATTTCTTCACTGAAAGGCTTGTCAAGTATTGGAAGAGGCTGCCCAGGTAAGTGGTTGAGTCACCATCGTGGAGGTATTTAAAAGACATTTGGATGAGGTGCTTATGGACATGGTGTAGTGGTGGTCTTAGTAGTGGTAGGTTAACGGTTGGACTTGCCAATCTTAAAGGTCTTTTCCAACCTAAATGATTCTATGGTTCTATGATTCTATGAAATTGCAAGTGGTTCATGACATTGGTCCCTTGTCTCACTCTTACTTGGAGATGTCTAATTCCACCTTCCCACCCATCATTTCAGCACGCCAGACATAGGTCCCTTAGCTGAATCTGCTCTCACATCTAACCTGTGACTTACTAGCAAACACCCTCCCTTTTCCCCTTCTTGCCATTCTCTTTTCTGCAACTAGATCATGGTTGTCTGTCGACCCTCTGACAAGGTTGCTCGGGAATGGCTCAGTGCCTGTTCCTCTAACGCAGTGCTGACAGCACTCAGCTCCATGTCAAACAGACAACATGAACACAAACATGTCAGTAGGAGAACACTGCTCTAATCCCGTCTAAAGGGGCTCCCCAGGTTATTGAGAACCTAATGAATTAAGAGACTGATCTTTTTTTCCCAGGAAAGGTGCAGACAGTGGCAGTGATTTTCAAAAGTTCCTATCAAAGAGATGCAATTCAGGCTGGCACAGCTCACTTTTCAGAAGCACCTTGGGACCGATCAGCAGCAACTCTCCCTTCCCTCCTTCCTTGATTAATTAGGAGTTCATGAGACAAAGAGCTGGGAGAGGGGAACACCTTGTCCATCTTACCAGGAGAGGAAAGGGAATTTTAGTGGAAAGCAGGCTCCAGACAGAGGTCCAGTGTAACTGTCAGTGCCAAAGGACAGTCTGTGCCTTGGATGAAAAGACTTCAGTATGATGGAAACTGGCTAAATCATCAGATCAGTTATGCAGCCAATATTATTTCTAACATTATTGTAGAATCCAGACTAAAATTCACCATCACGCAGGATTCTGCCTCCATGATGTGGAGAAACATCTTCTTCAGATCAATGCAGTGATGCGATATGAGAGTATAGAAGTGCAGGGGAGTGCTTTTGGTTGCTGGTCTCTTATACATTAAAGAATTCTGTATATTCTTAAAACAGCCAACCTTCCTCTTGATTTTTACATTTACTATGTCACTAATTTCCTTTCTGAAAAAAATTTATGGAGATGCAAGTCATTTTCGCAGTCTCTAGAGCAGTGTGCAGACACACCACAGAGAATTACGAATACATGAAGTAATTCAATATGAGCGAGTGAGTATGAGTGAATATGAGTGAATTTTTTTTTCTATTAGTGAAGCAAACAAGCACAAACTCTTCCCATACACAACTTCTGGTATATTTAGTTGAAATGTTCCTTTTCTCTTTGCAATTGTTATTACAGCACAGGAGCCTTGATTAGATGTCTGCAGCGAACAGGAGACTTCAGCATTGCTGATACAGTGGAGAGGGAGGTTTTCTTCCTAGTAGGATGCACTGCTAACAAATACTCTTTTTCATCCAGACAACCGCAGAGTCACAGATACAATTGGTAACTGAAGATGTCAAGTTCCTGTCAAAAACTGTGACCAGCTAAAGGCAGAATATGTACACCAAAACCTGGAAGTTTGGGAAGCTCATTATAATAGTGAATGATTGTTTTTCATTGTGCAATTCCTCACTGCTGGAAAGTTCAGAAGGAAAGCAGAAAATGAATGATGTACTGTGTTATAAAAGTAAGTACCATATGAAAATGCAGACAGAGATAAAGGAGGTTTTTAAGGAATGGCAGGCATTTTTTCAAGGAATTTTAGCTTGTGTGCATGGGTGTGAGCTTGCATGCGTGCATCTCAAACATGTGCTAAAGTAACTCTGGAACTGGATTACTGAATAAATACATAAGATATATCATGACACTTGTATAAGTATATAGATTCACAGTCACTGTGAGAGCACTAAATAACAATATGCTTTCCTATAAATACCTCAAATCCCAAAGGAAAAAAACTCCTCAAAGGATAGGATTGAATTCAGCTACATCCAATTCTATTTGGATTGCAACTGGACTTTATAGCAGTTGCATCCACTTATACAGATGCTGAATTTGTCTTTTAGGAAACAATATTGCAAAAATATCTGCCTCAAAGTAAATCTGTCACAACACTTTGGCATTTGAATGGTGTTATTTCTAAAGGCCTGTGTGCCTTGTAGCCATCACTGAAGTGCTCCTGCTGAAGCCCACAAGTCACTAAGGGCAACAGAATACTCAAAATTTTTTATAATCAATTTTCATGTCAGTTGCCCAAGTTGGAATTTAGGAGCCAAATCTTAGACTCTCTTGTGCATGTACATGTATACATATATGCTTTGTTTATTTTTTTCATCTTTTTTTTTTTTTAAATCTTGGTGACACAATGAATGGTGAATGACAGAATCACAGAATGATTGAGGTGGGAAGGGACCTCTGGAGGTCATTTGGTCCAACCCCTCTGCTCAACCAAGAGCCAGTTGCCCAGGACCGCGTCCAGATGGGTTTTGAGTATCTATCTCCAAGGAGGGAGACTCCACAACCTCCCTGGGCAACCTGAGCCAGTGCTTGGTCACCCTCAGTGTTTCCTGATATTCAGAGGGAACCTCCTGGGTGTCAGTTTGTGCCCATTGCCTCTGGTCCTGAGCACCAATGAAAAGAGCCTGGCTGAATCTTCTTTGCACCCTCCCTTCAGGTATTTGTACACATTGATAAGATCCCCCCTGAGCCTTTTCTTCTCCAGGCTAAACAGTCCCAGCTCTCTTAGCTTTTCCTCATAGGAGAGGCGCTCCAGTCCCTAATCATATTTCTGGCCCTTTGCTGGACTCTCCAGTATGTCCATCTCCCTCTTGTACTGAGGAGCCCAGAACTGGACACAGTTCTCCAGTTCTCCAGCCTCACCAGTGCTGAGTAAAGGAGAAGGATCACCTCCCTCAACCTGCTGCCGATACTTTGTCTAAAGCAGCCCAGGATACCATTAGCCTTCTTTGCTGCCAGGGCACATTGCTGGCTCATGTTCTACTTGATGTCCACCAGGACCTCCAGTGCCTTTTCTGCCAAGCTGTTTTCCAGATGGGTGGCCCTCAAGAATACATTGGTTCCTGGCATTGTTCCTCCCCAGGTGCAGGACTTTGCACTGCTCCTTGTTGAACTTCATGAGGTTCCTGTTGGCCCATTTCTGCAGCCTGTCAAGTTCCCTCTGGATTGCAGCACGACACCCTGGCGTATCAGCCACTCCTCCCATCTTGGTGTCATAAGCAAACTTGCTGGTGGCACACTCTGTCCCAGATCCAGATCATTAATGAAGATGTTCAATGGGACTGGACCCAGTTTTGACCTCTAGGATACACCAGTAGTTACTGGCCTCCAATTAGACTTCAGACCACTGACCACCACCCCCTGGGCCTGGCCCTTCAGCCAGGTTTCAATCCACCTCACTGTCTGCTTATCCAGCCCATACACCAACAGCTTCTCTAGGAGGATCTTACGAGACACAGGGTCAAAGGCCTTAGTGAAGTCCAGGTAGACAATTCCCACTGCTCTCCCCTCATCTACCAGGCCAGTCATTTCATTGTAGAAGTTTATCAAGTTGCTCAAGCATGACTTCCCCTTGTTGAAGTCAGCCATGCTGACTACTCATGATCATTTTCTTGTCCTTAATGTGCCTGGAAATGGTTTCCAAGAATAGCTGCTCCATCACCTTTCCCATGGATCAAGGTTTAGTTCCCTGGGTTCTCCTTCTTGCCCTTCTTGAAGAGACGAGTGACATTTACTTTCCTCCAGTCATTGGACACTTCTCCCAGTTGCCATGATCAACCAAAGATTATTGAGAGTGTCCTCACAATGACATCTGCCAGCTCCCTGAGCACTTTTGGGTGCATCCCATAAGGGCCCATGGACTTATGTACGTCCAGTTTGCTTAAGTATTCCCTGACCTGATCCTCTTCTACTAAGGGTACATCTTCCTTCCTCCAACCTTTCTCCCTTGTCTCTGTTACCTGGGATTCCTGAAGGCCGTTTTTTCTAGTAAAGAGTGAGGAAAAGAAGGCATTCAGTACCTCAGCCTTTTCTATGCCCACTGTACTCAGGTCCCCTGTCTCATCGAGTAAAGGCCCCACATTTTCCCTAGTCATCCTTTTGTCACCTGTGTACTTATAGAAGCCCTTCTTGTTGCCTTGGACACCCCTGGCCAGATTAAATTCTGTTTGGGCTTTAGCTTTTCTAACTTCGTCCCTGGATGCTCAGACAACGTTTCTGTGTTCCTCCCAGGCTACCCATCCTTGCTTTTACCCTCTTGCTTCCTTTTTGTGTTTGAGTTTGGCTAGGAGCTCTTTGTTCATCCATGCAGGCCTCCTGGTATTTTTGCCTGACTTCTTATTCGTTGGGATGGAACTCTCTTGAGCTTGGAGAAGGTGATCCTTGATTATTAACCAGCCCTCTTAGGCCTCTTTTTCCTCCAGGGCCTTACCCCTTATCTTCCAAGCAGATCTTTAAGGAGGCCAAACTCTGTTCTCCTCAAGTCCAGGGTGTGAGCTTGCTTTTCACCCTTCTCCCTGCCCTTAGGCTCCTGAACGCCACCATTTCATGATCACTGCAGCCACGGCTGCCTTTGACCTTCACATTCCCAACAAGCCCCTCCTTGGTGGTGAGTATGAGGTCTAGCAGAGCACCTTTCCTCATTGGCTCCTCTATCCCTTGGAGGAGTAAGTTGTTGTCAGTGGACTCCAGGAACCTCCTTGGATTGCTTATGTCCTGCTGTGTTGTCCCACCAGCAGATACTGGGGTGCCTGAAGTTCCCCACGACGACCAGGGTCTGTGAATATGAGGCTGCTTCTCTGTGTCTGTAGAGGGCCTCATCTACTTATTCTTCCTGGTCAGGTGGCCTAGAGCAGACACCCACTATAAAGTCACCTTGACCTGTCCTTTTTTAATCCTAACCCGTAAGCTTTCAGCTGGCTCCTTATCCATTCTCAGGCAGAGCTCCATGCACTCCAGCTGCTCTCACACATAAAGGGCAACTCCCCCTCTCATCTTCCCTCTCTGTCCTTCCTAAAGAACATGTATCCCTCTGCTGCAACCCTCCAGTCAGAGGACCCATCCCACCACACCTCTGTGATCTTCCTCCTCACATCCTTTCTCCTCACTGGCACGTTTTGTTATTCTTCTGTGGACAAGAACCAAGTAAGAAATGCTGCATAAATGAAACTAATATGAGCATTACCTATTGTTTCCCATTTTATTAACTATATGGAAGTCTGCCTCTGACTAGCTGTGCTGTTTTGTAACGCTCTGTTCACATCCTCAAAGCTGTGGGCAACAAAAATCACTTTTCTAAAGATTAGAAGCATGCGTTACTCTGACTGGAAAGGCTAGTCCTGAAAAGATATTGCTGGGTGACTCATAAGTCATGTTATGTAGGACATGAAAAGAAGACATTAAAAGTGAAGGCCTCTTAGTTCAATTAAGTACAGCCATTTCTCACTTATTATATAGGATTTGTCAGGCTGGAGCACAGAATTGGTCCAATGATCACATATAAAATACTATGTAATACATGAGAAATAAATTCTTGTGAGTAGCCAGATCTGTCAAAGCTGTTATGACTTGTAATACAAAGACAGGTAATGGCTTAAGAGTGGCAGAGAGGCATGCCTGAAAGGTAAGAAAAGCACCTTGGGACTGTAGGACAGCAGAGACATAGCTTCTCTTTTTGCAGCCACCCTCCCCCTCAAATTACAGGCAAGAAGAGAGGGTGGGGACATTCCTACAGTGGTGCCAGCCAGACACCTCTCCCAAAACAAGTGACAAATGTTGAAAGAGGAACAATAGGCCACTTTTGACAGTTTGCTGCCAAGCAAATTCCCTAATGCGTTACTGAAGTTGTGACCTAATTAACCACATCTTTTCCACCTTGCCTTCCCTCCTGTACAATTGGGAATTGGGGGTGGAAAGGTCATATTTCACCACTTGCTTTCGATGCACCCCAGCCACCCGTACATCCTCCTGGCTCCTGACAGTGCAGCGCACAGCCAGGAAGGGAGCCGGAGCGGCAGCAAGGTCAGACACATTGCCTAGCAGGAGACACTGAGCTTCCCAAGGAGAAGGAAGACAGACTAGCATTTCCCCATTTATTCTTCAGCCATCTGTCATACTTTCAAAAGGCAACTGCACCAATACTGCTCACACACAGGCACATGCTTTGCTTTGGTCTACAGCTCTATACTGCGATATACTGGCAGTTTGTTCACCCCAATGTGTAATTCTGCTCTGGGTCTGTAGTTTAAGACTCTGCCTCCTCATCACTGTGCCACGTAACTGTCTTTGGGGACACACAGTTCACCTGGGGTACTATTTACTGGGCTTGTCACCTCTGGCCCGACAGCAGAGGACTATTTAATTCAATTCTGATGGCCTTGGCCCTATTCAAGCGGCCATGATTCTCCTAGTCATCATCAGCTACTCACTTTTTCTTGTTCTGAAGACCTCGCAGACAAAATAGGCTACAGTATCTCCAAAGGAACTAAAATCCTTGAGCCTGAGTGTATTTTCTGCTCTTTATTTGTTTTATACTATGAAAAATGGACAAATTTCAGCACAGAAGAGAAAGGGTTAACAAAGTACCCAGGCTTATCTTTTCAAAGGGATCCGGCTGAGTGATAAGCTATATGCATTCATTCAGACACAGAGGATCTGCTTAGAAATATATTAATGTGCATTTGCCTAAGTTGCTTACAAGCAACCGATCAAGCACACAGGATCAGATACGGCAATTAGTTTCAGAACATATAAGTATTCAGGGCATTCTTTCTTCCTCCTCTCTCCTCTCCTTTCCCCCTTAAAAGCCCTATGTTAGTTACAGCCTATGATTCATGTTTACATAGAACACACAAATGACCCTGTCTAAAAATGCCAGTAATTTGCAAGATAGAAATCTTTGGATAAGATACAAGAAATATCTACTATTCAGAGTTCTGACCATTTTCCATCACCCAGCAGCCTAGCAACATGCCATCCAGCTGATTTTCATTAGTATGCTTGACTGACTGACATCCCGCTTCTCCAAGATGCGCACTTGTTTTTGTGTTCCCCAATTTGTTGCACTGAATAACAATATCTAGTAGAAATTGCAGTTTAAATCTGCTTCCACCAGAAATATTATCCATGTATGCAATGTATTATCTTTTTTTAAACCACACGGAGTCCAGTTTAATGTAAGTTTGCATAATCATTTCATCATACATAACTCATCTGTATGATATCAGGATAGTAAACATTGTCAGCATGTACCTTCCGAGGGCCCGTGTTCTTCAGCTCAAAGACATCCATGGTGTAGTTGACTCTGCGACCATAGTGGTCAAACTGAACATTTCCTGTCAGTCCTTGTATTCGAACCTACAAATGGAAGAAAAAGCATCATGAAGATCTAGCCTTATATTCTTTATTCTAAATGTCACAAAGCAGTGGAAGTTATCCTGGCTATGTCCTTAGATTACCATAACAACACTATTCTAGAATAGACAGGCATTATAAAGCAAAAAAGTTGGCTACATTTCCTTTGTATTCCTTTTTCCTGTCAAACTATGCTCAAAATAGGCTTAGATATGCCAGTATCTAACTGCTAACAAAGACACACAATGGACCTTCTCTTCTTTCATGCTGTGCAGCTCAACACTTTCCAGCAGCAGGTCCTAAAGAGGAGTACATTTTTTACCATTCTTATCACGGCTGCAGAATATTTTGGATCACATGAAATAAACCTAAAGGATGTTCAGCCTGAGTTCATATATCTTTTTAGCTCACACTCTGGTGGATTAAATGTATACATTGAGTATATATTGCTCATCAAGGTAAACTTGACAACAACCTTGGCCCCAGCAAAGCAATTTAATATCACAGAAGATGGGTGGCATGCATAGGGCCTGAAGAGAGTGTTTTCAAAGCCTCAGAGTGGAGAAGGACAGATGTAAAGCCATAAGATTGGCTGTGGCATTTTTCCACCACCTGTGTCTCAGCTGAAACCAGAACTCTTCTTTTTTCTTTCAGCTCTTTACTGCCTCACCAAAGGATACCCAGCCTGTGGTACTCATCCCAAAGAAGTCATGGCCATATTGCTGCTGGCTTTGATTGTATCAGGATCCAGCCATACAAACCTTTTTGGCCAGATTCGAAGGCTCATGCTGTCCATCCTAACACAGAAGCCTGACTTTGTGCTTCTCACAATTGTTACAGATCTGTGCATCTGCATGGAGTATGTGAAGCATACAAAATGCTTTATTTCTATCCCTAAGAATCAGGATGTGGATTTAGAACACTTACTCCTTCCCTCTGTCCATTTCTGTCTCTGCCAATTTTCTCCAGGACTGAAACCTTGGCTTCCAGGCACAGAGCTGTCAGCTCTGTCAGCAGTCACTTCTCCTCAGCAGTTTCTCCTGAGTGGAGCCTGTTCACTTGCAATGACTTAAATTCTACTGCAGGATTTTTATTTTCTTACTGTCCCATTCAAAGGAAAGGCTAAATCATCTTGACGGAGATCTAGAACTTTCTAGGCATCCATATTCATCAGGAATTCAAAATCGTGACATCAGAGAACAATAGCTCTGGGTTATTTCTTTTTAAAGAAAAAAATACTACCTATGTGATTTCCCTGGGAGAAATCTACTTTTATTCAAGATGACAGAAACATATTTGGAAGGTTATATTATGTATCTATACCTTTTTCCTTAAATGACAGTACCTGTACACCCAGGTTATACGCAAAAGCAACAGATGAGCTCACCAGTTCAGTGGAGGAAGTCCCAACTATCTTAACAGAACTAATAGTAGTTTCAAATAGTAGCAGTTCCCCTCTACCTTCATTCCAAGTTATAAACCAGAACAACCAGAACAGCCCCAGCTGTTTCCAAATGGCAACTGAAAAATAAATTTCTCCTCTCCCATTACTACCATTGTGTATAATATCTTCCAAATCATAGTGTACAACTAGTATCCAATATTCACAAAGATCACTAAAATAAAGCCTTGCCCTACCTGTTTTAATGTCCTCTCCATATCAATTCCTTGACCCCATGGGGCTGCAGGGTTAGCAAGACAATCACCAGCATTTCCTCTCCTTGAAATATCAATTTTCTGTCTTCTAAGATTACGGAAAGTTTCAGCCATCACAAGTACTCCATCGTATGTTAATGCAGACGTATACTAAATAGATGGACAAACACACCGCTTTAGAGTTGGCACGTCTTTACAAAAATCAGCTGTCTCAGATACTTCTAGTTTGATTCATTATGCAGTAGTTTCTATACCGTCATTTAGAAAAAAACTCTCCTCAAAATCAAAAGCAATTTCGTCTAAGGAACAAACGCAGGACTGAGAAGAGTACATTACATTAGCTCCAGCTTTAAAACTATTTCTTAAGGTAGAGAAATCTGCCTCTGAAGAATTATTAAAAGAAACAAATTAAACTGGAAAAGTTCAAGTCTTAAATATTTTTCCAGTTGTCTTATATGTTAGAGAATAACCCCACCCACCCAACTTCCTCAAAAGAAAAGAAAGAAACAGTAACTCACTGAGAAAATATAACTGAAAAAATGCACAGCTAATGAGCAGACAGCCAGGCTATTGGAGTTGTTAAGAATGATCAGTTCTTCCTATTGGAAAACCTGTGTTGGCTCTCTGAATGACATAGGGCACGGAATGGTCTGTGTTTCTACACTAACTACAGTAACTGCTTTAGGTTGAGAACATGCCAAATGGAATGTGTAGAGCAAGTCTTCAACAGATGTTAGCCTGGAGCCACACAAACAAAGGGGCATTTTCTCAGTATGGTCCTCTGATGGACATATATACTGCACCAAGAGAAGTTGTTCACGTGCCCAGGGCTGCTACTGATATGCCCTGTAACTTCCAAAATTTAAATTCACTTATTCAAGTCTAATTTACTTCCTTTCCGTTGTCTTGCATATTATAAACTCTTCGGGACACGGTTTATCTTTATAATCTCAAATTTTGGTTATCCATAGGTGAATTATGTGCAATTCCGGTTAATCATGCTGACTTCTCAGAAGGAGGCAGCACAATCCTGTTCATGTGGCAAGGAGTCCTATAGGCTAAATTGTTCCTGTCACCTGTACTTGGGGATGTCTGCACGCCACAGCCCACAGCATCCTTGGGTTTTTTTCCTCCAGAATATAAATTTCTTGAATATTCACCGAATTATGTAGCTATGCTTTGTATTATCCATGTTGACACTTCCTCTAGACTTTGCCAACCTACCACTTTCCCAGCCAAGGGAGGGCTGATTGCTTATCTCTGCACAGTGCCCAGCACAAAGGGGCCCAGTCTCAACCAGGTCTGATATGCATTAGTACGTATAATAACAGAACTATTTCGATGAAGTCATATTTATAGCTATGCTGTGATTTGCCTGCCAAGAAAATTACAGGTGATAGAAATATTTTGTTATCCATCTGTGAGGGATTAGCACAGAGGAACAGTGGGATGTAATTTCACTGTAAGATTGTGCTTGAAAGTGATTACTATAGCAGGTTTTGATGTGGATAGAATTTCCAGAGGAAACTCCAAATGAAAATTTAAGGGTAGTAAATTTACAATTGTGATTATATCTCATACACAGAAGAATTCAGCTGTTGAGAAAGCTCTGCACTCTAAGTGAATCTAGATAATTAGACTAATTCATGTAAAACTGGTTGAAATTAAATTGTCAGTTAAGCCTTTGACCTTTAATTCCTGTCAGTAAAGGGGTGAAGTTGGAGAATAAGTGACAAAGGACATTAAAGTACATCAGTGAAATGTGTTGCAGTTTGTGTTTCTATCAAACAATAATAAGGCTAGGCATAATTAGTTGCCAGTAATAGTAAGATAAACTGCCTTCTCCTCTGCCTAAATATTAAGGTCTTCATTCATGTGTTCAACAATGTTCATCAGAAATTAGAACACTTGAGTGATATCTTTGGTAGTGCTTCAGATCAGCCAGTACCTTTGGTGGGGTCTCGGATCCTGGGTATTCTCTCTGGTCCAGCTTCTTCCAGCGCTGCATCAGCTTAGTTACCATTGGGGTACTGAAATCTACTAGCTGAAATCCAGTCACATTAGCTCCTCCATGCATAAATCTCTCCAGAGAAATATCTTTGAATCCCTAGAAAATCAATGTAAGATTTTGTTTGTCCTCGTACACCAGTGTGGGTTCAATCTGTTCTAGGTCAGCAAGGCAGCATAAAGAATGTACAGCAGCAGGTTTCCATTAGAAGCCAAGACTTAAAACCAGAGAATAGTGTTGAACCTTTGTTCATAATCTCCATTTGTGTAATAAAGAATGAAACAAAACCAAGGAATAAATTCCCACATTATTGCTAGGGTGATCTTGACAGCTAAGCAACACATTGCTGCGAAGGCAGACAGTTTTTGAAGAAATGCCTTTGGCAAATCAACTAAAAAGTGCCTGCAGAATATTAAAGCCTTAATCCAATTTCCATCAGAGCTGGCAGATTTGAATGAGCACTGTACTAGTGCTTTAACTGATATATCCCTGTTTCTTTGCTTGTTTGCAAACTGAACAACACTACTGTGTAAATACATTTATTCCAGGATTCATTGTTTAGGCTGAAGGTGTCTGAGATAATGAGATAATATAATAGACATTAGAAGGCAGAGACAGCGCATGAGGATCTCACTGTTTGTGCAAGGAAAATATAACATCAGAATCACACTCTTGTGAAATATGATGGTGGTACCTCTCAGGTCTGCTATATATTTAAAGCCTAGTGTGACCCCCAACATTGAAAGAAAAAATAAAGTACATATACTTCCTGACTTATTAGTTTCTCAGGCTAATCTGTTCAGCATGTATAAAGACAAATTCTTTAGTAAAATTTGCCTTTAGAGACATAACTGAACTTCAAGAAACTGCATAATGCAAGTGCTAAAGCAAGCTAAGAGGCAAGCATAATCTTTCTGCTCCTTTCCTAGCTGCTATGTTTAATGCTAGCTCAGAAGTATCTTATCTTTATTTTCTTAAATTCCTCTGATTGGCATTTATCAGTGCAAACAGAAGTGTATTATCACACTTAACTTAAAAAAGAAAGATTTAGGAAAAAAAAATTGTGGGGTATTGACCCAATACCCCAGCAAAAAAACCTGTTAAGGACAGAGATTTGATTCATGTCCTAAAGGATACGGACAGTAAATGTAAAAGGTGACGCATCAGGAGGTCATATTACCCGCATTACTGAACAGCCAGTAGATAGTAATGTGTGCCTCTGCTGAAGTAGATGAGTTAGATATACAGTAGATGAGTAGATGAGTAGATACAGTAGATACAGTAGATGAGTAGATATACAGTCCCTGTCCCCACTGTATATCCCACTAGCAGTTCACTGCAACATCCAGTTCCTTGTTTACAGCAACTATTTTGCATAGGAAAAGTTACTTGGGGAACTATAAATGTGTAATGCTGAAAATTTAATTTGTAAGACCTAAGAGAATAGACATGTCTCATTTAAAATCCCTGAGGTCTTAAAAATAATCTGAAGTGATCTGAAGTTAAGGTACATCAAAGCACAATAAAATATTTCACGTCAACTAAAATTCCTTGAGGGAGAGTAAAAAGAAAATAATTTAAAGCATACATTAGACTCTGTGCTACATTCACTGTGTGTGGCCAGGCAGGTATTTCGGCTTAAAGAATGGGTTATTTTAATAATAAAATATCGCATTTACTCTTTCTTTGCCCTCTTCTGAACATCATCTGTGTGAACGTGCAGTTTAGACTTAGAGTGAATATACTGAACTAGTAATTTGACTGGAAATAGCAGATCTTACAGCAAAATGAATGTTCCCTGGAGAATGTAGAAAAGTTACCTCGAGAATTGTTATGTTAGTAATATTAAAAAGATGAGTCAAAAATCATAGTGTAGTTCTGTAAATTCCAATTCAGCCACAAGATACACTTAGCAGTCCTTTATGCTACATTTATTTTGATAAAATTTAAGAGGGTAACATTGTGTCCTTCTTGTCTGCTTGGCTGTAACAACAAAACCAACTTCTTTTATGAACCATAAAGAATGTATTATGCGCAACCACATATTAGTGACAAATGGCAAATGTTGTGTGAAGTGCTATAACTTCAAAGCAAAACTGAGTGTTTCACTTACCGAGCAGGGATATAATTCTAGAAAAGTATCTTACCAGGTTGGCAACTATATAATGGTATCCTTTAACATGCTTTCCCACACTCACAATCTGTGGGAGAGAAATAAGAAAGAAAAAAGAAAAAACAATGTCATATCGTTTTCTCTAGAAAGGTGTTTTCATAGCCAGATAGATATAAATTCTGAAATCTATAACATCAGCAATATGATGTTGAGAGTCTCTCCAATAAGGTAGCTATAACTTTCCAGGTGCTTAATCATGGGAAGGAGTTAAAATAAAAGTGAGTAAAGTAATGAACTGGTAATGTGAGTGTCTTCCCTATGATTGAAAATGTTACTGTAGTATACCATTTTATCAAATAGAGCAATGACCTATGGGATACAAATTCAGAAGGAGAAGGTCGCACATTAGCTAGAAAGCCTACCTGCTGATGTACCTTTTCATTTTAAATACGTGCAGAAATTATGAACTGAACTGGGTTTTCATCTCTTGGGATCAAAGCTGTTTGCCCTTGAGGTGGCCAAGTACTACGAGTATTATTAATCTCTTAGACTGAAGACTTTGGGACCCTAAAGACTTTGGGAATGGGCATGAGCAAGGACAGAGCAAGAACTGACAGCGAGGCTGCCCTTGAGTGTTTAACCCAAATACAACATCAAGTGATGCAAAAAGAGAACAACCATGATATGCAGCTGCTACAGTCCTGACTTGGCAAAACCAACAACAGGGTTTAGACAAAAACTATGTCAACCCATGCCTTTTATCAGTATTATTGCCATTCCTACGATGGAATGCTTCTTATTTAATGTGCTGAAAATCAAAAATGAGGAGAGAATATTCTGTCAGTAGAAAATGGTATTAATAGTTTCATTACAGATTAAAGCTGTTTTTACTAAAGAAACTAACAGTAACACCTGCAACATGCAGCTTGCATTTAGTACCAGTAAAGAGTCCTTTTAACTCTTATTTTTGATAGTTTGCCACTCATTTAGAAAAAGTCTGCTTGCAGCCCAAATATGTGAGTTTTTTTCTCCTCATGTACTCATATCCACGAATCATTTTAGCTTCCTTCCAAATGAATAAATAAGATACAGGCAGAAGTTTTCCATGCAGTGCAGGTTACTCAATAAGTAATGGGAAACTTATAGATATGTCTCCTTTCCTGCTTTGAAATCTTAGCTCTAGGCCCTGTCCTGAAGAGCTGGCAACTTCTTGCCTTCATGGATCACACCTCATGTTCAAAAGACAGAACAAACATTCACTAAGCCTTGCAGCCCCTTTTCCCAGTGCAGCAAAAAATAATTATTATCACATTTTGGAGATAAGAGACAAGTTGCTGAAGGACTAAATAATTTGGCCAAAGACACCCAAGATCCAGGATCTAAATCTGGATTAAGACTTGGAAATGCTTGATTCCTGGCTCTGCTGTTCCAGTAAGCCAATTTGCTTCTACAGCAGAGTGGAAGGGAAAATTGAAGGGATGTGGCATAGGCATCTTGTCAGAACTGTTTAAATTTCATTATTTTAAAGTAATAAAGTGAATAAGCAATGTGCCTGTTATCCTTTTGTTCTTCTTGTTTCCCAACCTCTATTTCATATTTATAGTCTGTAGCTAAAATGATAGTATTTAAAAAGCAAAACACAAGCTAAAAAAACCCCAAAAGACACTTCCCCCCCACCCCAAGCCATGACCAGACTGCCACCCTTCATATAAATGAATTGCTTATTTTGGACTCAATGAAACTCCCATTAAGATCAGTGATTAAATACCATTGCTACCATTTTACTGGGGGGCAGCAGAGGGAGAAATCACACCTTCCCCTATCACCAACTCTACACACGTGAGAAGGGTGCTGTCACGACATTTTTTTGCACTGGATACAAAAGGTTCAAACCCCTGCTGGTTCAATGGCTTCAACAAGGATGTGATCCCTGATACCAGTAATGCTTTTACATCTGTACTCCTTCAGCAATACATGGTAACAAAAATATGTTTGCCTTTCCATTACAGGGAAACTGATATAGATTAAAAACTCACATTTTTAAATAACTACAGTACCATAGTTTGAATGTAAGTGGACTGACATGATTTAAGATGTACGTGATACGACAACCAGATCCTCAGCTTGGGCAAATCACTGCAGCTCCCTTCGAGCTCTTGCAAGCTGAGGTAGCTTTGGCAATTAACACCCTTAGTGATCTGTTCCCTGGTTTGGTTTCGTAATACAAATTGTGACGATCATTGCAACATATCAGTCAAATAAAACAAGCACATGATTAAAGTGCAACTGCTGAGGTATGTTGGATACATGTCCATAGTTGTCACAGTCAAAATGAGTAAATACTGCAAACGATTAACCAGATTTGCTTCTGTGCTTGCTCCTAGCAAATGCATGTAGAAATGACTGCAGAATTCCGGGTTTTAATGTGAACAATACAGAATATTTTTGAAAAAAAATCTGAATTTTTCAGTGTATTCTCTCAAAACTTGTCTCTCAGGGTGAGTGATAAAGGTACGCATTTATGTATCATCTAGTTGTCTTAACTTCCTTTATCATCAGTGGAAAGAGCAGGCACTTTGAGGAAATGATTCATCTTATCCTAAAGCACATGTCTAAAATTAATTAGACAGCTTGTGCCCTGAAAGTGCATATTTTTCTGCACTGACTAGAAAAAGAGTTGATGATGATTAGCTCTGATGTAGACACCTACATTTTATATCCCTAATGTTAACTGAGACGAATTTCACCCTAAGAATGTTGATCATGCAGACAGAGAAGAGAAATGATGCTGTATGGCTTGTATTTCCAATGAAGATTGGATACAATTCTGATTTTGAATTGGAAAATGTTTATGGTTATTGATCACACACAGTTCGCAAACCAGGAATTGCTTATGATTTAGGAAAAAAGTGCCGTTTAGTGAAACAGCTTTCTGTGAGCATCTCATACTTTCGAATATCCAAAATATACATACAGTTACCTTTCTGTCTCAAATAGTCAAAGCTGCAAATTATGATCTATAAAATCAGATATGAATTCTCACCACCTGAAGAACCACCTTTCTCTATACTGCACTTCTGCACTGAGATAAATTGAGGTAACAAACTTAAGTCGTTCATAACAAGAGAAGGAGTTTCTGACAGCTACTCAGTCTGGAATGCAAACTCTCACCCTTTTTTTCTCTATTCTTTAAACTGGTTAGCAATGACTAGAGCTTTAACAGAGATGAGACCTCAACCATTCCATACACATAACAGTAGATATTGCCCTGAACCACAAACTAAACAGATGAATGCTGGTGAGTGAGGGAAGAATATTTTTCTTCTATGGCAGAGCAGAGAGGGGGGGTAAAAGATCCAGCAAATCTATTCTGAAAGGGAAAAACAAGACTGAGATTTTGACAGATGAGAGAGTGTTCCAGAAAGCCGTTGCTATACAAGTTCATTATGTCTGGCGGCACCTTAAGAACCCAGGTACTTCCTCATGCACCCCTAAATTCAGACCGAAGGGTCAAGCTTAGTCACAATCCAGAGAGAGGGCAGAGTTGCCTCACCTAACATCTACGTTAGCAAGTAGCGAAGTCCGTAGGATAGGATCTGTACAGAAAAAGTGTTGGTGCTAAGGAGCTGGCATCCATAGCGTGCACATTTCAGGGTTCTGCTGTGGACTATCTCTAACCTGGTCACTAGGCTGAACTCACACTGGGCGCCAGTGAACTTCAGGGGTCCTTCTGGGCACATCTTCTTGTTTAGCATCATCCAAAAGAAAATGAATTCATGTATTTTGAGTCTGCCCTTGATGAGAAATGCGGCACAGCAAATGGCCGCAATCAGGACATTCACTTCAAAAGAGCATGCTCCTGATACCACCTAGGATGCTCTGTGTGCCTGTGGGCCCCACTCTCTTAGACAGGCCCTGAGCATCTGCGGGGCAGGTGGCAGATCCATGTATAGCAAGAGGTTGAGCAGTGAGAACTGTCTTCATTTCAAAAGGAAGGCCCTGAAGAGAGGGCAACGCTGCCACAGGCACCCATGGTGGCTCTGCCCAGGGAGCAGGAGGTCTGGCTTGGCTCTCACCCCGGCCAGTTCCAAAACCTGAGACAGGGCTAGGCATCAAAGCTGAGCTTTGCCAGTCACATAAGCAGTGATACACCATGAAACTGCTGATATGGTAGGTCAGGGTCATAGCAGGTGAGGAAGGACCCTCTGTAACCGTCCTTTCCATTGCTTCAGGGTGCTTTGATTCAAAACTGTCTTAGGGCCAGCAACCTCAGTGAGTGGAATCATATCCATTCCTCCCCCTCACGTAGTACTTCTTCACTTGCACCTTCTAAACATTTATTTTTCCTCTGTACTCCCACTCTTGACTTCTCCTTAAACACCACACATAGATATTGCACCTGGCTTTTGTCACAGTAAGAGTTTAAGGTGACCTCAGCTTGCTCAGGGAGATTTTGGGAAGAAAGTGTTGGGAAGGGTGAACTGATTTGTGACTTCTTTGGAGAAGGATGAGAGCAGGGGAAAGCATGATGCTGCACTGGCTTATGTATATTGATTTGCATGTTGTAATTAAATGACCAAGGTGGCCAGCACCTAGAATTGGAGCTCTTTTATACTCTTATTTGTAAAACTGAAGAAATTATTAAATAATCAACACAGCCCTGGAGAAGAATGAATAAGAAAATTAATAAGAAATATTATTAATAATATTAATAAGAATAAGAAACCTGCTTCCCAAATTACCATTAACAGGAAAGACAACAAGAGCCATTCCATGTATTATCCTGTAGTCACACTATTAGCGAATACTTCATTTCAGTAAATGCAACAGGATAGAATCAAAGCCCATTAGGCTATCAAGGTTGTTTCAGAATCTAATGCAACTTTTTTTTTTTCCAAATATCACTGTGTATGTAAGTGTCTGCTGAAAGGTGAACTTTGAAAAAAAAAATCAGCCTTAGGCTCTGTTCACATTACCAGATGCATTTATGTATACCACACTAAACAGGACAGTACGTTGTGAGAAGTTTTAGTTGCTGATCTACCATACTGCAATTGAGAAAACGCCTTATTCCGATTTCAGTGATTCCAGTGGCAATCAAAAGTAACTAGAATTATACCAGTGACTTTAAAGTGTGGTAAAAGCAGGGCCAGTGAGATCTGAATCCAACTTAGGCTTTAGACACAACTCTGAACTTTCTGACTTTATCATACAATACTGTTCTTTCCATTTAGCTGAACAATAGCCTGGCCTAGGAAATTCAGAAACTATTCCACTATCGAAAAGAAGAGCTACCAGTGTCTGCTTTGATTCTTTTCTTTTTTTTTCCCAGGAGCGGCACGTTCACTGACTTTGATAAAACCATTTCCAGACTTACATCAGCATCTGAACAGAGAATCAGGCCCCAAGTCATCCTCTGTTCTCTACTACTATGAAATGGATATTGCATATAACTCATTTTAAAAGAACGCTTAACTTCTGTAGCATGAAATGTCCCTCATTATGATTTCCAGAAGATGGAGGTCAGTACAGCTGGAGTGAAAAGGACTTATTTTCAGTTAAATCTCTTCAAAGGGTGATAGCTGTGCATTACCAATGGGACTTTAACAAAGGTTTTCCTCTTTGCTATTGTGTCACAATCCGCTGCCTTAAGAAAAAGAACACCTGCAATAAAATGAAGTCTGTCTAACACAATATAAAAAGTGTGGAGACTTGTTAAAGGCGGAAGATTGAGACCTGACCTGAAATATTGTGGCAGAAATGGTGATGATAGAAACCACAACTGAAATGGGATTTTATACGACATCTGAAGCAAGGATAAATCTTTTACAAAGCCATAAAAAAGCAATTGAGAAACAAGCTTAATTTTAACAGCTAGTACTCGCAAAAGGGCACTGTTGTTGGGGAAAGGGTGGACTGTTAACAGCCTACAGCCACCAGACAAGATGTTAAGAAGGCAACAAACAAAGCAGAAGTGGCTCCTTACAAATCGGCGTTTCTTTCTGTGTTGTGAAGGCAGGCGCTGAGCCGGCACAGCATTGCACACACCTGCCCCACGCACGGCTGAGTAGAGGGGAAGGATGCTTTCCACGCAGCCCCCATGCCCACAACCAGCTGGCAGGGCAGAGCCCTGCGCGGCACGGGCAGCTGCTGGGGAAGAAAACCTGGGAAGGTCACTCAAAGGCCGTTAACCAGTGCCCTGAGCATGGCTGGTTGCTTTCTTCTGCTGCTAAAGTTGATTGCATTCAAAGCCTACTCCTGTGAAAGGCTCACTCAGAACTAAATGGGATATGCAGACTTGTAGGGAAAAAGGAGGCAAGGAAAGAGAGGAAGAGTGTAAGGTCACTTTACAAATCCCCAAACCATTTGTATTCATCCTTTGTCTTCTACCACCTATTTGTTCTTTCAGTAACTGAAATAACCTATTTCTTGGGTCCAAACCTCACCAGTTGTGTGGTGCAGTGACAAAAAGTGTTTTTATTACTGTGCGGTGAGGGACTACTGTTGTGTGCAAAATCCCAGCTGCTTCACAGAAAACGAGTCTATGCAGAGTCCCTCCTGGCTCTGCGGGGTGAGGAAGACGCTGGTGGCAGCGCTGGCAGCCGGTTCCCTCAAGGAGAAGAGATATCAGTGTTGCTTAGAAGCAACTCCGTAGACCTCCGGGGGAAAAAAGCACGGAGAGAAAGGAATGATGAGGAAAAGGCACTTTATGAATCTCCCACCCCCCTGGGACTAAGAAGAGATACACAGAGAGCGGCTACTATGTCCCTGAAGTACTGTAGGTCCAACAATGGTGCTACTGGCCCAAATTACTGTGTGCCATGCACATATCAAATTCTTTGGCTAATGATTTGCTCCTGTGGTTCTGTGTGAGCAGAACTAAACCTGCACTTTGTTCATGCAAATCAAAAAGATATAGAGGAAAACTGCAGACAGTGGGAGTCGAGGGAAGTCCATGCCATTTCTGACTCAAGGGATAAAGAAATCGTCATTGCACAACCAAACTACATGTAAAAGCAACGCAATCTCTTGATAAATACTTATCTGCGTTGTACTAGTGGTCAGTTGTGCCAATGTGCTGCTGCGTTCATGAAAAACAGGAAAGCAGAGAAAGTGTGGAGGAATGATTGAGCTAATACACTACTTCATGTGTCTGGTTAATTTCTGCCTTCCTGTAAGTATTATGTTGTAATTTATTAAAATATTATGTTTTAATTTATTATTATTGTTATCTTAAATTAATTATGCCAGTGATCTAAATATCATTTGCAAAAATGCCAGTTGCTAGATTCAGTTAGTAGACACACTGCAAAGTAAGATGAGAAAAAACATGTTTTTAAAAACAGCAAAATTTACAGCTTGATCAATTTTGAGAAATTCAGCAGTCAAACATTACCTTTTCAGGTTTAGCACTCCAGTGGCAAAACATTAAAAGCAGACCAAGGAGTGGAATATGTCAGCTTCTGTACTTTTCTCCACTTGCACATTTATTTACTTTCATTTTGATGGTAATAATAATAATCAATATTGCTGTGACAGCCTGCTCCATTTTACCCATCAGAGAGATTTGGTTTTCAGTGCTAACAGCTACATATCTCAAGGCTCTTTAAGGCTGGGGAAGCTGAGGATCAGCGATGTCAAACAACACATTGAAAAACTGAGTTAATTAGACAGCTATGAACAGCGTCCAAGACACTGTGCAGCTATTTCCCTATCGTGGTTGTTTAATAAGTATTGTTAGCTATTATTAATTAGAGTTTATTGGCTTGTAATTTTTAGAAGATAAGATTAATGATACTAATACTTTGCCATGTGACAACTTTACATCCATGTTTAATTTTTAATATTACGAAGTACAAGTACATTCTTTTTATTATTATGTATCAATTCAGCTGTGTACATCGAAGCATTAAATATGTGCCAGATGCTGCATAGCAGTTTTCACCTCTGTGTTTAACGGCAAACAGAGCCCTGGATGAGCAGTGAGGCTTGATCTTGCTGATACAGAGCACTGACAGAGCTGAGAAAAGTAGTGTCTGTCTACTGGGAAACATCCCATTTAGTTCGTACAGGCAAGGGAGGGCAGGGAGCAGGAAAAAAAGACTGGAATCAGCCTGTCGGGTAGACCAGGAGCCAGACTGATGATCTCTGACAGCAAAACTGATTCACTATGCAAAATTCAGAGGAAAATGCTGCTTACAGCAGACACCTTGGAAGACTTCTAAACACACAGAGTGCTGAGGTTTGAACTTTGTCGGATGGAGATGGGTGGGAGAAGATGGAGCTGCTACAGATGGAAAAAGAAAGGAAATCCATTGCCATTCTTGCAGAAAGGAGAAACATGTTTTTGCTGAATAGAGTCCTGTGTGTGTCCATGTGCATGTATTTATGTATGTCTCTGTGTCTACAAATATAGAAACAAACACTGCAAATGTTACTGCATATGAAAAAGCCTGAGAAAACAGAAATTAGGAGTAGCAATATGCTCTTTCAGAAAGAAGTAAACATAAAGGTCCTAGGCAAATGCAATTACAGTTAGCTTGTGTTTTTCAGTTTGCTTTGCCGAGCTTTGCATTGGTCATTATGGAAACACAGTTAAACTCAATTCCTAGTAAAAATCTGCCCAAGAGGACTGCCCAAAATTAGGAAGAAGTAGCAGAATATTTAGTAGCAGAGAATGAGGAACCAAAATGCTGGAGAAGCATGTTGCTTGGCTTAGTGAAGGATTCTTTTAGATGTGGTCACTTAAAGTAGCACAGAGGTTGGCCTGATCACCCTGGTATGCCTTCTAGCTGTTTCTGATGCAAGCACATTATGGGTTGGCAAGAATCAATACAAGATGATACACAGTTCACCCACTCATAAGGTATTTTTATCTCAAGAGCTGCCTATAGGTGTGCAAACAGAGTAATGAGAAACAAAGGAGCTCATCTGTGTAGATCTGCGCCTTATTTTTTGGCCTCTCAGCCTGACTCAACAACACAGCAGGACAGGCTGGGTACACACTGGATAGGAACAAGCTTTGCAGGAAAGCTCCTGGGAGTTCTGGTAGACACGTTTACCATGAGCCAGTCATGCACCGTCATGGCAAAGAAAGCCAACAGTCTCTTGGGCTGCGTTGCCAGCAGGTCGAGGGAGGTGATTCCTCCCCTCTGCTCAGCTCTTGTGAGGCACATCTGGAGTGCTGTGTCCAGTGCTGGGCTGCCCCAGCACTGGAGAGACATGGACATACTGGAGTGGGTCCAGAGAAGAGCCACAAAGGTGACTGAGGGCTTGAAGCATATGTCTCATGAGGAGAAGCTGAGAGAGCTGGGGCTGTTCAGCCTGGAGAAGAAAAAGCTCAGGGAGATCTTAGTAATACGTATAAATACTCGATGGGATGGTGTAGGGAAGAGGCTATCTGACTCTTCCTGGAGGTGCACAACAATGGGACAAAAGGCAAAGGACACAGGTTGCAACGCAAGAAATTCCAGCTAGATATGAGGAATTTTTTTTTACCATGAGGTAGTCAAGTACTGAAACAGGGCATAAAGGGGTTGTGGGATCTCCATCCTTGGAAGTGTTCAAACTTTGACTGGATGAGTAACCTGATCTAAGCTTGACCCCTTGAGCAGTGGGAGCATCCAGATGACCTTCAGAGGTCACTTCCAACCCCAATTATTCTTTTATTTTGTTTGTAGAATAGAGCTGTTCATGTCAGTACTTCACAGTATGAATTTCCAAACCGGGTCCAAAATCCACCTAAAACCAAATCTCAGAGCTCTAAGACTCCAGCCTTTTTTCTGGTACCTTATTTGCTCTGCAGTGTTTAATATGGGCTGACAATGAGAATTCTGTCAGAAAAAGAAATGGGGCACCTTAACTGTTAACTTCCAACTTCAGCATTTCATTTTGAAAGCTTCCTTACATAATTTTAAGTGTCCTTTCGATATAGATTAACAGCAAAAAAACCCCCAACAATGAAAGGCCAAAAGAAAAGGGCTAAAGTATTTACAGTTAACAAAACTATCCATCACAATCTAAATGATTCTTATATTACACTTTTCAGCTTAATTGTAAAATCTATTTGGAGCATTGACTTCATTGTATATCTGAACACATTTCTGAGCACTAAACAAACTATAAGTAATAGCTGTGAGATCAGCTATGGCTGAGCAAATGACAGTCTGCTTCTCTAGTAATAAGTGTTATTAGTGTCTGAAGAAGTAAAAAGAACAAACGTGATGGCTAAACAAATAACTTATGTTTTTACTGAAATCTTCAAAATTATTTTCTGTGTTATTCTTCAAATCTGACCACAACTTCATTATTTTATTACACTTCACTCTTGCTTGAAAGTTAGCCAACGAAGAAATAATAAATCTATGACATGTATTTACTGAAGGTAAATTATTCCAACTAACTAAATGCAAGTAAAACTTAGAAGAGAGTGATATGACATTTCCTCAAATGTGTGTGTTTTCCCATATATTTTTAGTCCTCTTTCCTAAGGAAATCATATTTGTGCTACTGAGCTGTCTGTGGGTCTGTCTATCAATTTTCCAGTAAAATATTTTTTAACACATTCGGCAATTTCAGCTATATTGAAAGGAAGACAATGCCTCTAAGACATCGCCTAAGACATCTAGGACATATAAGACCTCTAAGACATTAAGTCTGCACAGTCCTTATTAATACTGGCCACTGGGTGAAGAGCAGAGACCCATATGCTTTTGCCACCAAAGGGGTAGAAGCACCCAGACACTAGGCCTGTCTGACAGCTACTAGTCAGCACATGGGTGCTACCTGGTCAGTCAACTTGCACATATTTCTTGATTAGCCATAGTAAGTGCTATTTCTTGCTTGCTCAGTACATTTTTGGGAAGGAGATTTTTATGGTGCTGGTGGTAGTGGTGGTCTAAGAGAAAAACAAAGCCCACAAAAACCAAGAGGGTATCAGTCCTCACTTCTTACTGTTTTAGTAATTCTAAACACTGCTTTGTTCTATATGTAGCTTCTGGATTGCTTCAGATTGTACTGATACAAATTAAGCAATGAATAAATACTAATGAGAATAAAATAATATGAGAAGAAAAATAACAATTAAAAATAATAATTTTGTTAAACTAGGAAGCCTGACTTGGGGTTTCATAAGTTCAGCTTAAATAGGTATCTGGTATTAACTTTGTTTGGGCTTTCTCAGTAATAAATAAAACCACATTTCTTTTGTAGGCATATTTATTTTGAAATGAGTTCTGTATTTCAAATAGAAATTCAGTAAATATATAATAAGATTAAAGTAATGATTTTCTAATTTTGGTAGATACACTCTTTATCCTTAGGCTGACTTGACTTCTGATTTTCGGTGAATAAGCCAGAAACGCAAATAGATATACTAGTTTAGAATGCAGGAAGAAAAATAAAATGAAAAGCAGGAGTAAGAAAAGAAGGAAAATTCCTAGTGAAAAGTGAGAGAAACATATGGGCCTGATTGTTGCTGTGCCATATGCAGTAAATGACTACTTTGTCCTGGACTGTTCAGATGCTGTACTGCTTGCTGCCAGTATTGGTGGATTAGTTGGTAGGAAATGGAAATCACAACATTACAATGTGTTTCAAGTATTCATTGCATCTTAAGCAGAAAGTTCTTTGTATTAAATTCAGGGGAGCACTTTAGAAACACAACCTGGAAAGAAGAAACACAACCTGGAAAGAAGAAACACAAGCAGAGAATCTTCCGTTCTCTCTCACCAAATTTCATCCTTTGATTCAAACAGAATATTTTTGTGCTTTTAAAAGACCACCTGCTGAAAGTGCCGTGGTTCACAGAAAAAAGGGTTGTTGATAAACAAGGTCCTTGACAGAAAAATATGAATCACTAGAAATGCATTCTGCTATATAAGCTATATCTGTTATATAAAACTGTGGAGATGTCATTTTAGCTTTCTGTGTCTTTGTTTTAGCTCCTTTTTCCTATCTTGTCCTGGTAAGCTGGAAAGGTAATGGTAAAAACAATCTCTAATTTCATGCATGTAGGAAAATGGGGCTTTGTCTCTGTTTCTAGTCACTTATGCAATTCAAATAAAGACTATCACAGTCTATTTTTTTAATTAAAAACACATGGCATATTTTTATTATGCCTGTGTATGAACAGATGAAACAAAGGGGCAGGTAAGTAAACTGAGCAGACACTTCATCAGATTTAGTGAGATCACTTATGAGGTTCTAGAAAACATTCTGTTAAGTATAAAGAGTCCTCCATAACTGTTAAGAGTAGATGTGCTTTCTCCAAAATGGAAACACACTTTCTGGAAGTTCTGGGGAAAGCTGACATGAAATAGATCTTCATAGAATCATAGAATGGTTTGAGTTGGAAGGCACCTTGGAACAGATCATCTAGTTCAACCCCCCTGTCACGGGCAGGGATACCTTCCATCTTCATTTTACCACTTTTGCTGCTCCTGTGCACCACTGAAACATACTGTTTCGGGGTTATTTCTGGGGGTGGGCAGCAGTGGTCATGCCAAGCGTTGCATCCCCTTGTGTCAAAGACTGCGGAGCTGCCCAAAGCACCAGCACTGCCCACGCTGTCCTGAGAGGCCACAATGAAGGAGCAGTCCATGCTAAGAGCCACACCACCCCCAGCCATACACCAGGTCTATATTGGTAAATTAAAAAGGGTCAGGACCTGCTTTCCCTCCCTAAAGGCAAATCATGAGCACCACTTAAAGTGGGCAAGTAAAGAAAACACTTATGGCAAAAGTCTTGAGGTTTGTGGTCTGTCTTTCAGAGCCTGGGACTGCAGGATGATAAGGTCTGCCAGAGGAGCGTAAAGGAGGAGTTTCACTCACAGGTAAAAAAAAGGTTTTCCTGGTTATGGCTGTTGTAAGATAATAAGGACGTAGGGTGTTCTTTCACAATCCTGAGAATAAAGTCTAAAAAAGAGCTAAAATTACCTTGGTATGCTTAAATTACAGCAGATTCTTGAGAGTAGGTGGAGATCTACTGACACAGATAGGCTGAAGACACTGTCTGTCTTACTCATTAATCGAAGCAACAATTCTGTGACCCTGCAGAAACTGATGTCTTGCTCCAGTGTTGTGCTTAAACAGGGCTTTGAATCATAGAATCATACAATCATTTAGGCTGGAAAAGACCTTTAAGATCATTGAGTCCAACCGTTAACCTACCACTGACAAGTCCACCACTAAACCATGTCCCTAAGCACCACATCTACATGTCTTTTAAATACCTCCAGGAATGGTGACTCCACCACTTCCCTGGGCAGCCTCTTCCAATGCTTGATAACCCTTTTGGTGAAGACATTTTTCCTAATATCCAGTCTAAACCTCCCCTGGAGCAACTTGAGGCCATTCCTCTCGTCCTATCACTTGTTACCTGGGAGAAGAGACCGACCCCCACCTCTCTACAACCTCCTTTCAGGTAGTTGTAGAGAGCGATGAGGTCTCCCCTCAGCCTCCTTTTCTCCAGGCTAAACAACCCGAGTTCCCTCAGCTGCTCCTCATCAGACTTGTGCTCTAGACCCTTCACCAGCTTCGTTGCCCTTCTCTGGACACGCTCCAGCACCTCAAGGTCTCTCTTGTAGTGGGGGGCCCAAAACTGAACACAGGATTCGAGGTGCGGCCTCACCAGTGCCGAGTACAGGGGCACGATCACTTCCCTAGTCCTGCTGGCCACACCATTTTTTGATACAAGCCAGGATGTCATTGGCTTTCTTGGCCACCTGGGCACACTGCTGGCTCACATTCAGGTGGCTGTCAATCAATACCCCCAGGTCCTTTTCCGCTGGGCAGCTTCCCAGCCACTCTTCCCCAAGCCTGTAGCGTTGCATGGGGTTGTTGTGGCCCAAGTGCAGGACTTAGCTCTTAGCTCTGTTGAACCCCATACTTTTGGCCTTGGCCCATCGATCCAGCCTGTCCAGGTCCCTCTGCAGAGCCTTCCTACCCTCAAGCAGATCAACACTCCTGCCCAACTTGGTGTCATCTGCAAACTTACTGAGGATGCACTTGATCTCCTTGTACAGATCATTGATAAAGATATTAAACAGAGCTGGCCCCAATACAGAGCCCTGGGGAACACCGCTTGTGACCGGCCACCAACTGGAGTAAACTCCATTCCCCACAACTCTTTGGGCTTGGCCATCCAGCCAGTTTTTAACCCAGTGAAGTATACGCCCGTCCAAGCCATGAGCAGTCAGTTTCTCCAGGAGAATGCTGTGGGAAACCATGTCAAAGGCTTTACTGAAGTCTAGATAGACAACATCCACAGCTTCTCCCTCATCCACTAGGCGGGTCACCTTGCGTAGAAGGAGATCAGGTTGGTCAAGCAGGACCTGCCTTTCCTAAACCCATGCTGGCTGGGCTTGATCCCTTGGTTGTCCTGTACGTGCCGTGTGATGGCACTCAGGATGATCTGCTCCATCAGCTTCCCCGGCACCGAGGTCAGGATGACAGGCCTGTAGTTCCCTGGGTCCTCCTTCCGGCCCTTCTTGTAGATGGGCGTCACATTGCTAACCTCCAGTCAATGGGGACCTCCCCGGTTAGCCAGGACTGCTGGTAAATGATGGAAAGTGGTTTGGTGAGCACATCTGCCAGCTCCCTCAGTACCCTTGGGTGGATCCCATCCGGCCCCATACACTTGTGTGTGTCTAAATGATGTAGCAGGTCGCTAACCATTTCCCCTCGGATTCTGGGGGCTTCATTCTGCTCCCCGTCTCTGTCTTCCAGCTCAGGGGGCTGGGTACCCAGAGAACAAGTGGTCTTCCTGTTAAAGACTGAGGCAAAGAAGGCATTAAGTACCTCAGCCTCTCCCTCATCCTTTGTCACTAGGTTTCCCCCTGCATCCAATAAACGATGGAGATTCTCCTTAGCCCTCCATTTGTTGCTAATGTTTTTATAGAAACTTTTTTTATTGTCTTTCACGGCTGTAGCCAGATTGTTGGGCTTTGGCCCTTCTCATTTTCTCCCTGCATAACCTCACAACATCCTTGTAGTCCTCCTGAGTTGCCTGCCCCTTCTTCCAAAGGTCATAAACTCTCCTTTTTTCCCCCTGAGTTCCAGCCAAAGCTCTCTGTTCAGCCAGGCCAGTCTTCTTCCCCGCTGGCTTGTCTTTCAGCACATGGGGATGGCCTACTTCTGTGCTTTTAAGGTTTGCTTCTTGAAGGATGTCCAGCCTTCTTGGACTCCTTTGCCCTTCAGGACTGCCTCCCAAGGGACTCTGTCAACCAGGCTCCTAAACAGGCCAAAGTCTGCCCTCCAGAAGTCCAAGGTGGCAGTTCTGCTGACTCCCCTCCTTACTTCTCCAAGAATAAAAAATTCTGTCATTTTGTGATCATTCTGCCCAAGACAGCCTCCAACCATCACATCGCTCACAAGTCCTTCTCTGTTCAGAAACAACAGGTCCAGCAGGGCCCCTTCCCTAGTTGGCTCCCTCACCAGCTGTGTCAGGAATTTATCTGCCACACACTCCAGGAACCTCCTAGACTGTTTCCTCTTTGCTGTATTGTATTTCCAGCAGACAACTGGTAAGTTGAAGTTCCCCACGAGAACAAGGGCTAGTGATCATGAGACTTCTCCCAGCTGCTTCTAGAATATTTCATCTGCCTCTTCATCCTGGTTGCGTGGTCTATACCAGACTCTACACCAGGATAGCTGCCTTGTTGGCCTTCCCCCTGATTCTTACCCATAAACACTCAACCCTATCATCACCATCATTGAGCTCTAGACAGACAAAACACTCTCTAACATACAGGGCTACCCCACCACCTCTCCTGCCTCGCCTATCCCTCCTGAAGCGTTTATAGCCATCCATTGCTGCACTCCAGTTGTGCGAGTCATCCCACCATGTTTCTGTGATGGCAACTATATCATAGTTTTCCCGCTGCACAATGGCTTCCAGCTCCTCCTGTTTGTTGCCCATGCTGCGTGCATTGGTGTAGATGCACTTCAGTTGGGCTGCTACCTTTTTGGGGGGAGAAACCCTAATTCCTATGTGACCATTCTAAGGTGCTTCCACGGTGTTCATAACACATCAATAACCCCTGTGTCTTTGCTGTCTCATGGCTTTCCATCCCCTACCTGCACGGAGACGGCAGACTGAAGGACTTTGCTAGCACACCATCTCTCAAGCACTGGCATGCTGCCCCCAAGCTTATCTCTAGCAAGCCTGGTTTCATCCCCTTTACCCTTCAAATCTAGTTTGAACCATGCCACTAATACAGAAACCAAGCAAAACATTTCCAATCACACCCAGATATCTCCAGTTGCTACTGGAGACCATAAGGTCTTGTGTGGGTGAGCATGACCAAAGAAGAGGAGCATAGCTTTATTAGGAAAACCATCACATTCTTGTAAATCTTGGCATAGCCTTGAGAGGTGAGATCTGAAACCCTTTCTGAGGCTAAGATAGTAGCAGGCAATCCAAGCAAATCAGATAGAAACACTTGTGTGCAGGTTGAATGCATCTCCTGAATTTAATGGTGGCCCTACTCTCCCTTTCTAGAATGGAAATCTGAAAATGAAATTCCATCTCTCTATACTTCACCCTTAAAAGGTGTACAGGCTTGGCCCTTGCCCAAAACATCAACCTCACCACAGCAACATAAAAACCTGAAAGGAAGATCATATGATGAAAAATGCACATACTGGATTGTGCACAGGGGAGTCTGGATTTGAGATACGTCATTGAGTTCGAGGAGAGAAATTTTCCCTGAAGGCAAGCCTCAGGTACGGAGTGTGGAGGCAGCTTCTACGCACACCAAGGCACATGGAGAGGAGAAAATAAATGAGAAAAACTAGTGAACTAAGAAATATACAGGAGACAAAAGGAAATAGAAAATGGTAAATTAAAGTTGCACAAGAAGTGAGGAAACAGCAAGGTGCTGATTTCCTCAACTGAGCAGCTGGGAGAGGACAGCGAGCAGAAGACACCAGGTCAGATAAGTGGGCACCAGGTATGGACAGAGGAGCAGCGCATGAGCTCACTTTTTGAACATAGCTAGCGAAAAAGTTTCCAGTCTTCACTGCTTGAGGTCCACAGTCATGAGAAGTGTGAATGTGTATATATATGGGCAGCCACCTGAGAAGAAACCCACAAGCCAACAAGCCAGTTTCTCTCCCTTCATTAGCATAGATTTAAGGGCAAAGCACTTTGAGTTACGGTCTCATTACTGAGATTTAATTACTTTTCCTAAATGTTCTGCAGAACATTTACTTGTACATTGCAAAGTATTACAGTATAGTCACAACTTGGGCTCTCAATTACAGGAGAACTAGGCAGGAAAGAAGTTGAGTTAATTAGAGTCACTGAAGCTTAATCAATTCCTCTGTGTATGCAGGGAAGAGCATGCCAACTTTTAGTCCATTTGTGAAGCTACCTTACCTGTCTGCTACAGGTTATTAAAGCCATCATGCAAAGGGAAAAAGTCAACAGCTGATATTTTAAAATGGCTGTTATTTTGCATTTTCTACATTGGGCTAGACTCTTTTTGCTTCAGTCCCACTTCTGGCAGACTAAATGTTTTTGTGTCCAAGACTGTTTCTGACTGCTCATCCTTAAGCAGCACTTGATCTCTGAAGGCAAAGTGCTTTCATTTTGGAACTCCAAACCAGCACCCCAGGCCTACTTGCAGGTCACCCTGCCTAGGAAGACCAGGACCTTCACAATGGAGAGTAAAGCTGCAGCTCTTCTGCATACTTTGTCTAGCCTGGCTATAATGACACTCCTGTTTGTACAGTGACCTTCCTTTGGAAGGATGGAGAGGATCTCCAGGCATGTTGGGGAAGAAGAGAATTCACATGATCTGGAAAAATTACATAAATATTCTGAAATATATGAATTCAATTTAATTAGCTAAAGTGGAAATATATATATATATTTATATATATGGGCAGTCACTACTGAGAAAAGAAAAAACCCACATGCCCAAATAACAATTCATCTCCCTTCATTAGCATAGATTTAAGGGCAAAGGCTTTACATGTAGGTGTGAAAAAACAACAAGTACAGAAGAGCTCGTTCCCTGGTAAAAATTAATCCCAACCAAAATTAGACAGTAGCCATTTCAATCACTTCCTAAAAGTGCTTGTATAACTGGCTAAGATACAGGTATGATGCAAGTTAGGTGTTAACTCCTACCTGCCACTCTCCTGGTGCAGTTAACGGAAAGAGGACTCAATTAGCTTTCGAGCTTGCCCTGTAGAGGTGTCAGCCAGACTCACCATGCCTGATTCAGTCTGTTGAGGCCAGGCACTGCATTTTTATGACTTAACATGCCTATTTTAGGCATGCAAAATCCAAACTTGTATGAAGTCAGAGGAGGTCAAAACCTAATCACATTAAAATCAGTATTGAATTCAATTCTGCATGATCTGAACAAAGAGCACATGTTATGTTCCTAAAAAGAACCTGACTATGCCAATCTAGAAGGAAAATGAGTTGCAGCTCCTGGAAGCAAATAAAATGTACACGTGAGATCAGTGAGATCCAAACGCATACGGGATGACTACATTTTGCTTTGAAACTGAGTGGATACTCAGTAGATACACCTACGCAGGGTGGTGGGTGTACTTCAAGACTTATGGTAATATATCATACTTTTTCTAAGTAAGTCACATTTGCATGCCATGTAAAAGAAGTCAGGTACATACTCATGCACACATATACCGAGCTGGGAGAGAGAGATTATTTTTCTAAATGTATTTTAAAAGATCCTCAAATGGGTGTTCTGTTTTACTACAACATAGGCTGAACTGGGGGAGGATTTCATTATAAGCTATAGAAAGCCTGTGTTAAAACATAATGGCATTCAGAATAAAAAAAATGGCCAAATGAATATCTATAGCAATATGGCATCATCTGTTCTTCTCTTGGCAACAGTCATAGGAAAAAGTCCTTGTTAAATCAGCCATACTATTAATTCTCAGTTTCTCTCTTTATCTCCTGCCAGTGAAAGCAAAATTGACGTATGTATATTTCTACGAGTACTATTTTATGCATTTCAGTGTCACAAATGACATTTCATATTTCTGTGACTTCAGTAGTAGATGCATCATGAACGTTTTTGCAAGAAAATCCTCAAAATTCTCTAAGGCACTAGCAAAGAGAAGCAGCGTGGCGGCAGAGGACCTACCGCCAGCAGATGGCATTCACTGCCTGCAATTCCTGCAGCCGCAGCAGCAGCAGGTATTGAAGGGTGCGCTTGCACCACATCAGCATAATATGTGGGATCATGCAAGAAGCAGGTAGTTAACCCTAAGTTATTTTCCCGTCATTTGACAAAATCCTCCTTTCAAAGCATTATTTTATTTTTTCCGTCATTTAGGAAAGAGCTCATACATAAGCACTATATAGCAATAGATTGGCCACATCAGAGCAGCAGGATTTTATATTCACTTTATACACTTGCATGGGTACTACTCAGTGCAAGCCAGTCTGTCTGGCCCAGTATTTTCTTTATGTAATAGCAGCTTTCGATGAATAACTGATGGAAGAACCTGACCTTCCTTCCCAATTCAATAGCACCTTTATTCTACTCTTCTTCATGTTCATAAATACTCTGCCAAGGTAATAAAATTATCAGTTTAAATATGTGTAATAATAATTTTAAAGCATTTTATGGCTAGAAATACATATGGTGAATAGAAAGTTAATACTGGCCTCAAATAACCTTTTTTTTCCTCAAACAAAACTGATCTTTACCGCCATGAAGGTACAGACTTAGGGCATCTTGGTAATCAAGCTACACCATGTTGTTCCGCCAGCCCTAAGACCCTGATGCAAGGTGTATCAGGCACGGAGATGCTGGGATGCGGGAGCAAGTGTGCAGCTGCCCTGACTGCTGGCACCCTTGGCCCACAGATCTGCTGAGTGGGAAAGGGGGGGCTCACTGCGCTGACGTGCTGGCTCTTATGACAAGAATTTTACAGGAAAAGGAAACAGAGCAGGCAAGTGGATGTACAAATATAGGCCCATGAAGAAAAACAAAAAGAAAGAGCAAGCAATCTCTTTTCCATCGAGAAAATAAACAAAATGCAATGCACAATGGTATCTCATCTGGAGTTTCAGTAAAGTGCTTACAGTCACATTAAAAGCAGGTATTACCTGTTCTAAGAGATTCTGAAGCCTCTCTATTTCACAGTCTATTACAAATTTCTTTTCTTGCCTTCGATCCAGGTCTTCTAAAAGCCGCCTGTAGCTGGCATCATTAAAATTCTCCACGCAGATGGCACTGACTTGCCAGCTATTTTGTCCCGCTTTTTCCATAATAGCTTGAAGTATTGAATAACCTGAAAGAAAAGGATACAATACACTAGTAATACAATCATTGCATTTTTTGAACAGGCATTGTCCTTAATCACTATTATGTCGCTTAATATTTGCTCCTGCAGGGAAGGGAATAAGAGACTGTGTGTATCCCTACCTATGCTGCTAGCCATGATCAGCACACAGTATGCAATTAACAAAAATCACAATTGCTGTGATCAGAATCCTTGGAGTGATTCTCAGCGTTATGGTTAATCTTCTTATGATTTATACACACAAACTCTTCCAGCCAAGTATTCAGCTTCTCAGACTGGTTTTGTACAGGTTTCCATATCCGGGCATTTCATGACACAGCAAAGGCAAAATCTGAGCCTACTCATTCACCAGAAGTATTTGTATACTACAAAAGCAGTATGTTAGACATTCAAATGCCCTTTTTTTTTTTTTTTTTTGTCAGCATTTACAGAATCACAGAATCGTATAGGTTGGAAAAGACCTTTGCGATCATCAAGTCCAACCATAAACCTAACACTGCCAAGTCCACCACTACACCATGTCCCTAAGCACCTCATCCAAACATCTTTTAAATACCTCCAGGGATGGTGACTCAACCACTTCCCTGGGCAGCCTCTTCCAATGCTTAATCCAAGCAGGTTTAATTTAATCCAATGCTTAATCTAAGCAGGTTTAATTTAATTAAATGCAGAATTTAATCCAAGTGGGTTTTAATGCTTCTTAATGACAATTCATTTTTTCATTTATTTATACATATATATATATGCCAGTACAGATGTGTGAACAGAAATTATATTGACCTATTTCAGAGATGTTATATAGCTTTAATCAATGTATGCAAAATGATTAGAGGTCAATGAATGAAGGGCACCACAGAAGCATTAGTTATTACTACTGGCAGGATTACTGCTCTTCATCATTATTGGTATTGATACCCTCTTTGTCACCTTTGAGACCATTCACAGAAGGGAAAGGCAGCGTCCTCTCTGAGGTCTCCACCTGAACCCACAGGGCAGGCTCCCTGCCCGTGGTCTCAGTGCGCCCTGGCCCACCAGCACTTCTCCTTCTTCCCTCTCCTAATTTTTTCTCAGTGGGGATGTGCCGTACAGAGGCAGGAGAGGAGCCTGTGCTGTATCTTAGGACAGCTTGCAAGTCTAGCCTTGACTTGTCCAACCAATTCCTGAAGTAGGAAGTGTGTATTATTCCCTCTTTTATCTAGAGTAATTGGTGAATTTGTTTAAAGCAATGAAGATTGCACACCTCAGATCCAGAGTTAATGTTTAAGAAAGACAAAAAGGACAGATACGTTTGTCAATAACATACTGATACAAATGATACACTTCAGAGAAGGTCCCCTGTCTAGAATCACAACACAAAATATCGTGGCTTTTTACTTGTTATCTGGCTGAATTTTCCCCACTAGCTTTAAATGAAAGATTTCACCTCTTGGAAACTATCCTTAGAGATGCGGCTACACAGTGGTGGCTCCTTTCTCTTTTCAACAAGAAGGTCCCATGCCTGAGTGCAGTGACCTCCAGCTGTCATTTTAATGCACTTGAAGATGCCACTGCATGAGAGATTCCCCATAAAAACCACTGTCAGACATTCCTACAGATTGCAAGAGGAATCTTTGTAAGCTACATTTCAGAAAGAGTACTTTTGAGTGTGCTGTTGCTAACTAATTATCAGAAGACCTACAAAACCACCAAAACCTCAGTTTGCCTCTAGTAAAATAAAAGTAGACAATAGTTTTATCAGAATATGAAGATTTTAGGACACATGAGAAACTAATTCTCTTGCAAATCTAGGAGCAGCTATTTTTCTACTGGCTCCTATGACATTTGCAGTCCTTGAAACATTAACTTAAAATCTGTTTCTTCTCATCATTATGACACTATGTACCCACACTCTGAAATGAACATTTATTAGTTTTTTTCTCTCCAGTTCAGATGACATATTTAAGACAAAAATACAAACATTTATAATGAATACATAAAATGCATAATATATTTTATCGTATGAGACATCTATTTTTTGAAACAGTGTTTTATCTTAGGAAATGAATTCAAATACTTGATATATTGAGTATTAAAACATTTCTATACTCAGCATATATTTTTAACCCAATGACTGTTATTTTTTTTCAAAGAACCATACAGCTTTCCTGTTAATTGCTGCATAATTATTCTGCTTTTCCTGTTGCTATATTCAATCTCCTTTTTGCCTGTAATTATCTCTGCAAATCATGACAAGATTCTTTCCCAAACATTGTATTTCTTGCTTCATTTCCTATTCATTTCCATATATAGACATACATTAAAACTACTCCAGTGTTACTGGGGTTCCTGTTTCATTTACACTGTAACTTTGATTTGATCTTTGCTACAAAGGCAGTCAACATTTACTTAATTCAGCTTCCTGACACAAATTAACATTTTCTTTGATTCAGAATGAATGGTGTTTGAAACAGCAATTGACATCCCCTCATTCCTTTCTTATTTCGCTTGGACAACTTTACTAAGATGTGTTTTGATCAAACTGGGAATTTATCCCAGCATAAAGCATGACAAATATCAGACGAACACATAGAAAAGCTTTTCTTCTACCTTGGATCAAGGTTTGACTTGTCACATTTCATTAGCAACTGCCTTCATTTAGGCATTTGAAGCTTCTGTAGCTTCTTGTCAGTAGCTGGCACTCAGACGTGGGTTTTCATGTTAGCATGTCTTTCACATACAGCATAATACAGCTAAATGGTAGTAACTGAATATGGTGCAACACCTCCATCAGAAGAGTTCAGAATCCCTGTGCAAGTAATCAGGGGCACAGTCATCTATTCAGTGTGCAGGAACAATTTTTAATATAACAGACTGACAAGGGTGGAGTTTATGCATAATGAATAAAAGGCATTCACAGGCTCAGTTGGCATAAAAATTAGACATGCTGAGGAGAATGCTTATTTGTCCAAAATAATTGGCTACAGCTAACAGGAAAAAAAAATAGTTGTATGTAGTGCTGCAAACATTTTATAAGGCAAAAAACCTGAAAATAACCTGGGGTAATTCTCAGAAACTGAGTGCAGCATCTCTATTTAGACAAAATTCTTAAGCTTCAGAAAGGTGTTTGCCCAAGTAAAGACATGAATCTTTCAGCTGTCATCTAAAAGGTATTTATTTTCTGGTTATCTGCTGTTTATCCTCAGTTATGCTACAGACAGATGAATGATTCATTTTCTGGAATACACTCCATCCCATGTATTGTGGAACGTTATTTGTTGCATGAAAGCAAACTAAAAAAAACCCCAGGCTAACTCTTATCAGCTAAGCTACACAATCAATGTTTTTCAAAACAACATTATTTAAAAAACTGTTTAGGACTATGCCAATAAATAAAAGTAAGGTAAGTTCTCACAAGTGTATATAGCAACCTTTCCTCACCAACTAATTCAACCTTCCCGGAGTTTGTTTTTTTGGGTTTTTTTGTTTTTTTTTTTTTTTAAATTGGCAAATTTATGAACAAGATAAAACACCAATACAACTGCCTGGAAACACAGATGAAGTCCTTCCCAAACACAAGGGCGCTATATGCAAGAATGGCTTCTTTTTTCTCTTTATGGGACTACGATTCTGGGGAATTTTCCTCAAATGACCTGGGATGAGAAGTCTGCCAGCTGCTTTTTGTAGGTCACTGCTCAATGTAGATACTATTGACAACTGCTTGTATCAAAAATAGTGTGGCCAGCAGGAGTAGGGAAGCGATCGTGCCCCTGTACTCGGCACTGGTGAGGCCGCACCTCGAATCCTGTGTTCAGTTTTGGGCCCCTCACTACAAGAGAGACCTTGAGGTGCTGGAGCGTGTCCAGAGAAGGGCAACGAAGCTGGTGAAGGGTCTGGAGCAGAAGTCTGATGAGGAGCGGCTGAGGGAGCTGGGACTGTTTAGCCTGGAGAAAAGGAGGCTGAGGGGAGACCTTATCGCTCTCTACAACTGCCTGAAAGGAGGTTGTAGAGAGGTGGGGGTCGGTCTCTTCTCCCAGGTAACAAGTGATAGGACAAGAGGAAATGGCCTCAAGTTGCACCAGGGGAGGTTTAGACTGGATATTGGGAAATTTTACTTCACTGAAAGCGTTATCAAGCATTGGAACAGGCTGCCCAGGGAAGTGGTTGAGTCGCCATCCCTGGAAGTGTCTAAAAGACGTTTGGATGAGGCGCTTATGGACATGGCTTAGTGGTGGTCTTGGTAGTGTTAGGTTTACGGTTGGACTCAATGATCCTAAAGGTCTTTTCCAACCTGTGCGATTCTGTGATTCTGTGATTCTCCGTGATTCTGCTTAAGGACCAGTAATACCAATTCCACCTCAATATACTGGAACCAAACCAGAGATAAGGAAAGTCTGCAAAGATTTTATTTTCTTGATCCCTTCTCTCCTTGCTTTTCTGTTCTCTAGTCAGGTGGAATTGTGATGATCTAACATACTGCTATTTTTTTTCCAAAATGATACCACACAGTCATCATGTTGGGGAAAAAAAAAAAAACCAAACATGAAAATGAAGAGTTACTCTATTCTTTTCCTGTAAGATCAGAGCTGGAGATGCCTACTGCAGAAAATCTATGTATTGGGGTTGATACTACAGCTAAGTACCTTATAAACAAAATCTCAGATTTGTTTTATCCCTACTTCCCTCATTCCACACTCCATAGGCATTTTTCCATGGCAAAATGCATCAGCCACTGAAAAACAATGCCAGATGTGCACCTGGTCTTATGTCTATTTCGAGAGAGATTACTACTTCTTCAGAGAGACTTAGATATCTTCCGGAGGCCAAAGGGTGTAAAACACTTGAGCAATTTTGGTATTTAAGAATACATTCTAAGTGCAGGAGTTTGGGAGTCCAGGATTCCTCCTAGTCACTGCAACATTGCTGTAACTGCAGCCTACAGACAACCACCCTCCACCCAAGTAGCTGAAATCATGACTGATCTTTTTGATTTTAAAAGTTCAGTGGGCTTTCAGGGTTTTTTTTATTTGTCTTCTGCTGTACCAGCTAGGCCCTATCCAATTTCATTTCAGCAGTCAATGACTTAATTTCATTTTTTTCCATTTAAATGAAAAGTAAAATCTGGTATCTAAATCTTTTCAGTGTGTTCAGAATAAACTAAAGAGATCAGAGGAGCATTTTCTTGACTTATTTTTTGCTGGAATGCACATGGTTGGCTCGTTTAATTTTCTTTCTTTCCTTTTTTTTTCTTGCTTGTTTGCTTGCTTTCACCAGAAATATTTCAGTGATCGATTACAGTGTTACAATTAAATTTCAATAACTTTCATCTTCCAGCAGCCTTTCCATTCTGTGAAACCGTTTCCCCCGCCCCTCTAAGTGCATGCAATCATTCCTGATGGTCTTGCCAGGAGACAGATAGCAAAGTGGCTGCTTACTCCAAACAGTAACACCCCCAGTAATAATTCTTATTTTGGAACTATTGTGCAGGAAATAACTTATTATTAATTTTCTACGATGAAGAGGATGCAATGTTTACATATTATTACTGTATTTTACTCTGGCTAGCAGACTGACAATACTGAATGACACAAATTAACAGGTTAATATACTTGGAAACAGCATATGCAATATATTTCTGTTACAGCCCCAGGAGTAGAAAACATCTCTGACGAACATGGATCTTTTCCAAAGATGGGCATCATATACTGCACGTCACTGAAATGCAAATTCATTTTCTTCTCTTTCTGTCCAATTAACTTTCAAACACAAATTGATCCCATTCCCAAGATCAGCTATGATCCCAACAGCCACAGACACTGAAATGCTGGAGCTATTTTATGAAAGCTACTTCCAGCTATAGGAATTTGTATTAGGATCAGTAGAAGAAATAAATTCCCTATAAATCCAACACACAGCAGAAGTGAAGAATAAACGATCAAATCATTTGGTATGGATAAGCCAATATATTTGACATTTGGGATTGGATTCATGTCACTTAACTCTAGCTGTCTTTAAACTAGTTGTCTAAGTTAATCATCCAAGCTTTCAAAGGAGAGACATATAACCCATAAAAAACCATTTTTTTTGTCTTAGATATCTGTCTCAGAGGTACTTTTCTCATTCCCCAATGAATACTGAAGGAGTCTAGACATGAGGCTTAGTGAAAATACCTACCATTTATCTAGCCAAATCTTGGCGAGATGAATTCAGACACTACAGTGACGAAAGCCATACAAGAAATCTACAGTGTGAGTGATGCATGAATGTACCTTCAACTAATAACTACAAACACTCAAACTCAAGCGTATTTTAGTTTTCCTCATTATGATTAATACCTTTTTATTAACATACGGTTTTGTTTTAAATTTTTTGGTCAGTATACAGCTTCCAGAACTTGAACACAACCAGTAAGATTTATAAGCTCTATCATATAACCTTTGACATATGATAACTCATTCACATGCCCAATTTTCTCTGCATTTGGAGTTGGAGCCAGAACATTCAACAATAAGTATATACAAACTGGTCAATTTAGATGACAGAGTGAAAGCTAGAACTACAGGTGTGTTCTGAGTCCTTCTTGGGTCTAATTCACAGGAATGACACATAGACTGGAAAATAAGACAGGGAGCTCAAGAAATAATCCCATCTATTCCTCTTTATCCCTCCATCCCCCAAGACAGATAAATTATATTTAAATACATTTCTTTGTCCTTAAAAATCTCTAAAGAGATTCTGTAACTTCCTAGGTAATATATTCGTTGCTTAATTATCCTTATCATTAGATGTTTCCTAGAGTCTAACCTAAGTCTCCCCTGGCACAATTTAAAGCCACTCATTCTTGTCCTATCTCTAGTAGACCTGGAGAAGAGTTTGTTCCCTTCTTCTTTAAAGCAATCCTTTACATAACTGAAGACTGCTGTTTCATTTCTTTTCTGTCTGCACTTCTCTTGCTGAAACATCAGTCTTTCAGGTTTTCCTTGTGGAACATGTTTTAGTCTAGATTCTGACAATTTTCCTTGCTTTCCTCTGGATATGTTGCAATTGATCTGTCTTTCCTGAAATGCATTGGTGAAAATGTGTTTTAAAAATGTATTCCAAAGTACACACAGTCCTTTCAATTTTTTATCGTCCACAAGTTTAACAAATATATTCTATATTTCTTCATCCAAGTCATTAACAAAGATACTGGGAAAAACTGGAACTAGAATGGATCACTACTTAATACCTCCTTATTTGATAGTGAACCTCATATACTTCTTTCTGAGTTCAAGTGTGTGACCAGTGTTTTACATATCTCATAGAAATTTCATCAAGAGAAAATTTCTTTAGCTCATTTAGCAAAATTTCATGCAAACTGTGTAAGAAATCCTACTAGAATGAGGCTCCTATTTTTTTTCCCAATGTCTACAAAACCCGTTACTTTATAATAAAAGGAAATTTGCTCTATCTCACATGATTAGTTCCTAAAAAATCCATGTTTGGGTTTACTTAACTTTCAAAATTCTATGTACTTTCAAATATATCTGTTATGATGTAGGTTGTGAATTAAGTCACCTATACTATCAATGACCAGGATAATTTTCATAGAGTCATAGAATAGTTTGGGTTGGAAGGGACCTTTAAAGGCCATCTAGTCCAACCCCCCTGCAATGAGCAGGGACATCTTCAACTAGATCAGGTTGCTCGGTGCCCCGTCCAACCTGACCTTGAATGTTTCTAGGGATGGGGCATCTACCACCTCTCTGGGCAACCTGTTCCAGCGTTCCACCTCCCTCATTATAAAAAATTTCCTCCTTATATCTAGTCTAAATCTACCCTCCTTTAGTTTAAAACCATTACCCCTTGTCCTATCGCAACAGGCCCTGCTAAGAAGTCTAGAGGTTTGGCTTACTCCACAATGGGAATTCAGGATCAAAGATTCAGGCTATATCAGGTCTCATTTATGCTACACCTACTCTGCAGCAAGATTTTTTCCCCTTCTTTGCATTTCAGAGTCTGCAACCTTCATATGAAATACACTGTAAAGGTGTCTCATCAAAATGCCAAGTGATAAAGATGAGGGGAAACTTGAGAGGGACAGAAAAGCCCTGGTTTTGATGGCAGTCTGATAGTTTTGCTTGTGCTTTCACAGTTCTCAGATACCATTACCCTTCCCTCTTCACTAAATGCCTTCAAACTAACGTCAAAGTCCAGTAACCTTTCTTATGACAAGCATGCACAGAAATGAATACATCCAAGCATACTTACAGATATATGCCAAAAGTACATTTATGTACCTTGTTAGCATTTTATATTTTCTTTGTTTTCATTTGTCTATTATTTAGCTATGCCAAAGGGTTCAGCTAGAACTGGCTCAGGTGAGAACCATTTGGCTCCTCTGAAGTTTACAAGCAGCACTGAAGCCACAGTCTTAGCAAATTTTAGCAAATTCTTACTACAGAACTTTTAATTTTAAATCCAAAACTGTATGTAATTACACTCTTATCAGAACCTTACAAACTATTGCCTTAAAAAAACAGCAATTAAGCCACTGAGTGGAAAAAAAAAAGGAGAGAAAAAAAAGCAGGTGCTAGGCTTACTCTCTGTCAAGATCAGCATTTTAAAGTAACTGTAGAGGCTACGTAGTCTCTCTGAATATCCAGTTATCTGATATGTCATCTTAAGTCTATCATTAGGGCTAATGTGTATCAGTATTTTAAAAAAAGGAGAGAAAACAGGAAAACGAACTTATTTTGGAAGAAAATACAGTATGTTCAAATATTTAACTTATTACCAATTTTCTTTGTTCTTCTATTATTACTATTAATTTGACAAATATCCAGCTTAGTTGTAAATATTCCTTGCTTCTATACATTATAACTTAAACTTTTCTTTTTTAGTGCAATGCCTTAAAGCCAAAATTCTTTATTTCACTAAAACCTAGTCTGTAACTTTGATACTAATAAATTATCTTTCTTACACAATATCTTAGTTGATGCAAAGCTATTTTCCAGAAGTTGCTAGCTTCCCAACAACTTACCTCTCTAGTCTCAATTTAATAGGATTTTGTTTGCCCTGTGATGGTATACAATTGTACATAGACCTTTGTGTAAACAACATCCAAAAGAACCATGTCAAACAGTATTAAGACTGCAAGCTAAAGCACTCAAGAGCTGCTATATCTTAAAATCAGCAGTACCCTAACGTGTTCTAATTAATGTATTAGGCTGCTGTCTTTAATTATATTGTCACATAACATTTTTCCCCACAAGGCATCTGCCTCAGTCCATGCATAAGATACTTGTGCCCTAGGACAGAACTTACTGCGGGTACTAAATGAGGATCTTGATGTAAGAACTTCTGCCTCCTTTCATAGGGATTTGTTAGAAAACTAGTCTTTTACTATAAAATATCTGACAATCTCTGCCTATAGGCATTAGTGCAGTGTCGTTTCTAATACATACTTGAGAAAAATGCAAGAACAGTTTTCCGACTGAAACAACAGGCATTCACACTACGGATTCATTTTAAGAGAGTCGCAACCTTAATTCTAACTCTATGCACATGTGGCCATGTCCATATTTATTGGTGGCTACAGAGCAGACAATTTATAGGACCTTACTCCTTCTGTAAGTTCTACTTGTAGACCCCAGGTACATCACTTCTGATTTTAAATTTCAGTTGTGTTAAGATCTTTTTGAAATCTATATTCTCAAGTATTTAACTTTTTCAGAAAAATGTAACATGTCCTGGGAAGAGAGGCTTTAAAATTTGATGCTATAATTATAATATGGTTACCGTTTGATTGAAAAAAGTCTGAAATAAGTCTTATTATTTTTTTTAAACTGACACACAGACCACAAATTTATTAAAAGTTGATTGCCTCCCCTGCAACAAACAACTAACAATTTGGAGATGAGCCTAAAGATCTATGATTTTCTTCCAGTTCCTAAAACTAACTCATTGCTCTTCTGATGTAGACCAGAATTAAGATGTGGTTCTTTCTTTCTGGGCTGGAGCAACAAGTTGGGAAACATCCAAAGATTTCATATAGTGGCTTTTATTGAAATGTAATGACATTGAATAATCTTGCACCTCCCAGGCACTTCAGCTGAGGGACTGCAAGTATCACTCTCAACTAAATCCTGAAAATGGCTTAGAATTTGAGTTTCTTAAAAAGAAAAAATCCTACAAGAAAAAAATAGGTGAGAAAACATTTTAATAAGTTCTTCTAAATGCTCCAAGGCATTACAAGCATACATATATATGTACATACAGGTAAATACATATATATGTATGTATATATGTAAATATTTTATATGAATCTGTGCAAAACAGCATGCAAAGAAGTGACAGAATTTTTAAAGGAGGCAAATGAACAAATGGAGATTGTTTCAGCTCCTTCTCCCTCTTCTCACCCCTCCTCTGAAAAGAATTGATGGGGCAAAAGACACTTAATAACCTTGCCTCATTTGAGTGTTTTCACAAACATTGCTATCACAGTCATAGATATGCAGAACTGATCTTTTCCAGTGATGCTGTAAGTCAGCTAATGTAACATCTAGATACTTGTATAGAGAAACAGGGAAGAGGAAGGCTAGAATGATACGATCTTCGTACAGGACACTGGACTACTCCTACATGACTAAATCTCTTTTTGGTGTCCACATCTAAAAAATTAATGCTAAAATATTTGACAGAGTTCAAAGAAGCAAATCAGAATGATTTGAAGCCAATATATAAAACATGCCTTGGAGTAAGACACTTAGAGGAGAATTTATCTCAACTGAAATTTCCATGGCCAAGTCTGAGCTAGTTACTTCAGTCTCCTTCTGCAGGCAGTGGAGGGAAACAAGCACCCTCTGAAGGCAATTCATAAAACCTCTTATCATCTATCTCATGTATTTTCAGGGGAGAAGAAATTCCCCCCCGTTTAAAATGAAAAATCCCAATATTATTATTTCTCAGGTTCAATGCCATGAACACTATTAACATAATATTGTGCATATGTAAAAAAGCAGGACTGAAAGCAGCCTGCAATATTAGCAAAGTATCTGTTTGCTACGCACATGCGTTTTAACTTACGTTCTGCTATTTTGTATCTGGATTTTACATATGAAGATACAACTTTTCCTTTAAGTAGAATTAAAAGTTAGGTTACTTTTATGCTTCTTTTGTGGAGGATGGGTAGCTACACATAGGTTTCCTTTGATTATTCTGGTGAAGGGATTTGCATACAATTACAGAGACAATTTCGGTTCCTAGCAGGAACAAACACAGGATGAAGTAAGTACTCACCATGTGATTAGACTAATTTATTACGTCCCACTGAGGCAAGCTATATTCCAAGAAGTAATCATAAACTCATGTTCAAAGCTCTAGTAGAATGAATATATTTAACAATTCAAATTAAATTTCAGCTGTAGGAACTGACATTTAGTGGGAAACATGGAACTGGGCACAGTATAATGAAAAGATAACAGGTGAAAGAATACAGACATTAAAAGCTGTCATTGGCCTGTCTGAAAACAGGCCGGGACAGAAAATTGTGATAAAATCCTGGCAAGTTTCTCATATTAAACACGTGTTGATCGGGACTTTGGTTAGTTTTAACTGACCTTCACATTAGTGTCTGAAAATGAACACAGTGTCCAGTCAATAACTGCTCCATAAAAGTTAAGTGTCTGTGACGTTTCATTACACAATGGCACTTGCGTCGACCATTTTGAAAGCAAATGGTCTTAAGAACTTTGTTCATTTTAGAGCTGAGTATTTTTCTTCCCCTGAACAGCTGTTTATTCACAGAAAAGTGCACTCCGGTGACATCCCTAGTCTTAATGAACATGAGTGAGTTTTTCTGCATAGGACTGGCCAGAAGGAAAAATGACAAAGGTTTCAAAAAAGTGGAAACAGCATCTAATAAAAATGGACATTTCTTAAATATTTCCATTTAGGGCATCTCCATGAATAGAAACAAAAGCATGATTTGGTATCTGCATAACTGTTACCCAGGACAGCAGTGGTAGCAAGATACCCTCTCCCCCCCTTCAGAAGGCACGGGTCTCTGCATGTGTCACTGGATGCCCCTGAGTCCACTGTGTCATGGTCATTAGGACTGAGAGTGTCCTGGGTGGCTTAGCCTTCATCTCTCCATCTGGAGCAGCTCCACAGCATAAAAGCAATGCTAAAATATTCACCAAGGCAGAGAAATACAGAGAAAATTACTTTGCGGCGTAGTACAAAGAGTATTTATCAGAGAGGTGGGAAACTTTTATTGCAATCTTTGCTTCAGTGGCTAAGTAGTTTATAAAAATATATATAGATAAAAGATAAAAAGATATAAAAAGATAAAAAGAATATCCAAAGAAGCTGCCGAAGATGTGGGAATTGACTGCAAAAACTTACGGAGGTGAAAAATAAAAACACAACAGAGGGACTTTCTGTATCTGAGAGGAATGAGAAGTGAGAACCCAGTAACTGCTCAATAGATATAAAATACTTTATAAGTCCTAGAACATACGGTTGGTATTTTAGACTGTAACTGAACTTAAAAATAAAATAGTAAATAGGGTCTGATTTCAGTTGTGCTAGTGTAAAACCAGAAAAATCCCACTTTCACCATTTTTTTGAGGTTCCACTGCTGTACTTGGAAATTAAAATCTATTTCTGCAAAAGCTATAGGAGATCATAATCCATCTAAGTATACAATATTGTTTAATTTATCTTGAATTTTGTTACAAATGGCTGCTTGGAACAACTCTCTCTATGCTTACTGCTCAAAAACTACTGTGAAAATACTGCTGCCCACTAATACTTTTTTGCATGTTTTGGCTTCTGCTTCCACTGCCCTTTTCAATGTGACTGACGAGATATTATTTCAGAACAGAGCATCTTAAACACTATAAATTACCTCAACTGCCTTTTTTCCTCGAGAGATACAATGTAGATTTGAATTTTCCAGTCTGCTTAATGCAGGGATGTCCAGCCTTTTCAGCTTGAGGGCTGAAACATTATTCCAAAAAGGTCAGTGGGCCACAGTTAACACCTGAGGGCATTTTCTCTGCAAGCTGAGTGGAAGGGAGCAGACACCACACCCAGCTCCTTTGCTGGGGATCCTTAAGCGTCTCCAGGAGACCAGGCTACAACTGTGAAATTGCACACAATTCTTTAAGCACATCGTGTTTTGCTTATGTTACTGAAGTTATGCCGACTGGCACCCTGAAGGAACGCTCACAGGGCAGCTTTGGGCTGTGACCTCAGGCTGGGATGTATGCAGTACAGTCTCCCAAGGAACGAGGGACAGGGCGACTTCATTCCTCTTCCTAAAGTTACCTGCTAAATCAGGTTCAAAATCATTGAGACAGATCTCAGGCTAATTAATTACAAATAAGCAAAGATCACCATTACAGAAACTGGACATTTGCCTATGTTTCTTATGAGATGGTTTTATGAGAGACAATTTGCACAGATATAAGCAGCAGCAGGAGTTTCCCTGCTGAGTTGTTAACACTGCAGATGATACGAGGACAACAATCTCAATATTTACACGCTGCAGGACGTTTACACCAAACAACCTTGTGAGAAGTTGTATGTAGACCTTGCTGCAGTTGGCAGGAGGGTGTGAATTTGCGAAGCGCTCGTGTGGTGTGTCACCCCACAGAGACCTCTGTCCCGGCGCCAGGCTGCCTCTGTGGGCTGGAGCGACTCTGAAGCACCATGTTCTAAGTGTCTCCAGGGGTTGTTCGTGACAGACACAAAGAAGAGATTTTTCCTTAATATAGCAAAGCAGACATAAAACATCTATTCACGGAGGAATACAAGATACCAGTTTTACTTACATTTCGCATTCTACTGATGATGACATCTCGACTTGTGTATCACTGAATGAATACTTAAAAAAACCTTCATGGCTTAATTTAGGAATGTATTTGTGCAAGAAAAAGAGTTTTAATTACTTGATAGATATTTCTTTAAGGTTTTATCTCTGTCTGAAAATGTTAATATTCACTATTTAGCTTTCATCTCCATGGTAGTTTAAATGAACAAGTTCTTTTTCAGCAAGAGTCTGGTGTTAATTCATTTTCATGATTAAAAAGGTTATTCTGATCCTGAGACGACTATCATGAAATATGAGATAGGACTGTACAATACACCCTATGATAGATAATGTGGATAAAATTTTAGGCACCCTGCTAGGAATAATTGTTTGTATTTACATAAATAATGTGCTCAAAGGCCTCATTGTCCTAGGTACTGTACAAAGTATGTATGCAGAAAAAGTCTCAAAAAAGACTTTGAAAACCAAATAGACTTGGAGGTAGGGCAAGTTGTTTATTCCTACTTTTGTTTTTAATCAGGTCAACAAGACATTGCAAAAGCATTTTTCATACCCATCAGTCTGAAAATAAACCAACTTGCTTTCACATGGATATTCAGTAATTCATTTAAAAATATCATGATCAAAAATACCCAATAGAGTACAAATTAGACATATATTTGAATATGTATATATTTTTGTAGTTTTATTTATATAAATAATTGTTTCTTTTTAAATATACTTAGGAGTAAATGATTTAGCTCATTTACTTGGCATTTTCCTTTCTGTCATTCTTTTGCAACATCACAGATGAGTCAGTACACAGTCCATATTCTAAATTCCATTTTCACAGAGTAAGAACTAGAGAAATACTATAAATACTGCTTTTTTTAGGGTTACTTATACAAGATAGGACAAATTCTATTGCATAACTCATAAAATATTTGTATTGACTTTAGTTGGAACTATTCATGGGAGAAGAAATTGGTCGAATATTTGAAATCTGATGTAATTAAAATTTGAGAGCATTTAATTCCAAAACCTGTTTAATACATTCACTGGGTTTTAAGTGTACAACAGCTAATTCTGTGCCAGGTGAAAATGTAATTGACAAAAAGAAGTTAAATCTAACAAAGAACCAGACAGGAAAATGAAACCCCAGTATGCAGGCAAAAACTTTACACCTGGAAGGCAGGCAGGCAGGGGACCCTTCTTCATAGGACCAGTACTATACACTAAAACTGCAGTCCTGTCACAAAGCATATTAAATGTTATACGTGAATTTGGGTAATAAACATCACAAATCACAGTCTGGACTGGAACTGATGTTTTGTCCTCATGTTAAATCTTGTCTTGATACACTTTTTTCCAGAAATAGATTTTTTCACTTTTTAGACTGAATGTTCATCTCTTCTGTGCATCTTTCTCTTGTCTGTCTTTCATATACGCTCAGTTTCACAACTTCAGGATGGTCATAACATGTGTGGCACAGTTTTGGCACATCAAAAATATGGTTTAAAAAGCTACTGCATATGTTTTATGATCATTTCCAAAAGATATGAAGCAACAGATTTTGATTTTTAAATGACATGCCTTATTTGCAAACTGAACACTTAAAACATGACCAAACATGTCTACCATAGATTAAGCATAGGTTTTCCTCCTTAGAATTCACGACATTTTTGACAGTTCATTGTCAGCATACCAGTATGTCAATATTAGCTATTTCCTGGCAGAGGAGAACTACGTGGGTGAAGTGTATGACATATTCAATGGACTGCAATAGCAAAAGCCCTTTTCCACCCTGGAATGATCTCAGCCACTTAATATCCAAGATAGTCAATATTTGGGTAGGAAAGAAACTTTAAAAAAACCCTACCACACTGACAAAAACTACAAAACATTTACCAGGGAGATGTTAGAATTTATTAAGGATAACTTGCAGCAAACTGACATTTCAACATTCAGTTTGAATAGCAACTTTCTTTGTTGGTACAGCAACTTGCTCCAGGCACACTCCAGGCTTGCATGTCTACTGAAACCCACAAGGAATTGAACTTGTGGTCTCATGCCACTCAAAACCGGTACCAGAAAAGGTCTTTATGCTGCAAGACAGTAATACTCAAATCTGAAAGCTACACTGTTCTTTAAATAACTCTTCATATCTTATTGCACATTCTTACCTAAAAGCCACACTTCTCCATTACACTGTGTCTTTGGCACTCCAAAGTTTTTCTGTCCTGCAGATTTATTACAACTAAAATTTTACAGAGCCAGCTACAGATATCCTGCCCTGATGCATTTTAAGATGTATAATTAAAATGTGGTAAAATACCTGACGTTCCTATGTTAAGAAGGTCTGTGCCAATGCCTGTGTCGCCCTTGGGAACTTCCATCTACATTCTGGAAAGGCTCCTGAGAATCTGCTTTTGTATGGTAACCCTAATAATAGCAGACATGTCCAAATGCTAGTTCCCCTAAATGTCACAGGCCAAATTCCACAACAATATAACATGCAGTACAAGCTACGTGTATGGGATAAACTTATAAAGTATGACTTATAAAGAATGAACTTACAAGGTACTGTCAGTCACTTGGGATACCCGAATACACTTAAAAATTAAATTTCATACTAGATTGGCACTCTGTGGGTTTGCAAAATGTCTGGATTTGCCAACAAAGTAAAAAAGAAAATTTAGTAGGAAATAAGGCATTTGAAAGAGCAGGCAATAAAGTGAGTACATCATATAAATAAGCATCATGGGATCTTCTTTTCCTGATATCACTCTTTTTCAGGATTTGCGAGCTATCTTCATGTTGGACTCTCCCTGAATACCAAATCCATGCAGCTTTAGAGTACTTCATTGTATTTACAGGGATTTATAGGCATCTCAGTGAAATTACAGGAATCCAGATCCATAGACTTATCATTACATCTGATTATCTGTTTTATGTTGCTATTTTTTTAATTTAAATGCTTCTTGTCAACAAAACCAAAGATTTAAGGCATAAATGTAATGCATCCACATCAAAAGGTAAAAATTCTGCAGAAAGTGCCCAATAAATTGGGAGATAACCTTGCTTTCTATTTCTGGATTAAAGAAAAGGGTTAAAGACACTCAAAATCACACTCAGTAATTTCTTCCTCATTTTTCAGAAAACAGAGTGCCAAGCTACTCCAAGTGTCTAGCCACTCCAGGGCTCCAAGGCTGAGATTAAGAATTAGCTATACACTGAAGTAATCATGTTCAAAGATACTGATGATAATCATATAAAAACTGCGACTGTTCCTCATTATATGGCACGAGTATATTACCTTGAGTTAAAACCTCCTCCAATTATCTAGGGAGTTATTATTGTTGTTCTTGCCCACAGTTAAATATGAATTATGAAAAGGGAATTAAACCTTTTTATGCTATTTAGTCCCACCTCATCTCTAACAATTCAATAGAGAATTTCATCTGGTGCTTTTGCGTGCAATCTGATAAACACAGAGGGCTTGTTTCTGGCATCAGTAAGCAGCTGGGCCCAATCCTGTGACTCAATCCTTCCTGGATGCCTGCTGCATCCTCTACGTAATTTCCCTGCAAGGAGGCCTTTGTACCACACTCACCGTCCCACTAGGATATGTGGATCCTGTGCACACTATGGATGAAGAAATATGAACCTAAAAGCAGATTTTTTTTTTTTGTATGCATAGTCCCAATGAAACCCAAAGTACTTACAGTAATCTACCGGGGGAATTCAGTCAATTATATGGCAATCCAGGTAAAATACACAGTCAGCAAGGTAGAAAATGCTTTTCAAAGGGGCTTTTGCCGATTAACAGTTTATTTTTTTATTCAAGAGGCTGGTGCATTTTGCTGGTCAAAACCTCAGGTTTTTTTAATCTGATGAGTAAAACATAACACCCCAGAGTAACAGCAAGAGAAGAAAAGGTCTTCCTGAAAATATTGGTTAGGTATTGGGGATGGGACGAAATCCAAAGGGAAATGAATTCGTTTCCTAAAAGCCCTGTCAAAGACTGGTATATCTAATAAAGGAGTGGAGTTACTTGATCCCAGCAGGCAGAAGAACTCCCCTCCAGACAGTGAGATATAATAAGAAACAGAGGGGCAAACTGTATGAAAGGGTCAGGCAACTCATTTTCAGAAACTTACTTTTTCTTGACAAATACATAAAATCCTGATAGTTCTTGGGTTTTATTTTCTCAGCAGCCTGATCTTTCTTTTACCTTAGTGGTCTTTCTAGAAAGACAATATTACTGACCCTCAGTTTACAAAATTAAATCCTGGATGTTCATGGAGAATTTGAACAGGATCACTTTGTATTTACCTTGGACTCTTCTTGGACTATTCAGATAATGTTGTTTTTTCCTTAATGGTATTGACATTTGCAAAAGTAAGACAATACAAAGCCTAGGACTGGGAAAAAAAAGTTTGGTAATTGTAGAACAGCAAAAGTTCCTATTTTGTACTATCAATACTATGAAGTTTATTGATTGGTTATTGATAATGGTTGATTTATACTCTATACTCTTTTCAAAGCATTCCATAGTATTTATCATTACTATAGGTTTGAAGCTAAAAAGCGGGTTTGATCCCCCCAAAATTATCATTATTAATTTACAAATTATCAAACATCTCTGTTCCCTATCTATATACTGCTGGATATGATATCTTCCCCAAAAGGGTATAAATGCCATTTTAAAAAGTTGATACAGAAACACTATACGAGGAAGCACACGGTATTAGAACAACACATTTCCTTTTTCAAACACTAAAAGTAAAATTCATTCACGGACAAAACACTTGCACAAAATCTAAGACAAATCATAAGACAAGAATCATCTATGTCCCTTTTAAAAGTACTTCACAGTGTTTTCTCCATAAAGCTCACTTGGTGGCTGTTCCACGACCTTCTTCTGCTTTTGCTTAATAATCTTCTGATTTCCAGTATAAATTCACTAACTTTTTTTGCCATTTCTATGCTTTGCGTTTGAGTCAACACTGTCCTTTATCTAAGAAGTTTCACTTCCTCCATTACTTTTACTCTCCTAATATATTTATGAAAAACTATCACTTTTCATTTACAGAAGAGCCTTTTTACTCTCCTCTCATGACACAGGCTGTGCATAGTGATGATCATCCTAGCAGATCTTCTCAGAATCCCTCTTTCTTGAAGAGAAGCCACAAGAATTGCCATGGTTAGAAGACTTGTACACCCCTATGTAGCTTTAAGTTTTTCATATAAGCCATGCTCCAAATCAAAAAAGCTTTATTTATCATAATTAGCATTATTTACATGAACACCAACAATCTTCTTTTTAAAGCACAAACTATTTATTTGTCGTAAGTTTACGAGGAAATACAAAACCATTAAAAAGTGTTAGAAAATGCATAAGCTATTTAACATAACTGAGCATGAAATCTCATGAGATAATTGTATCCTACAGCACCTTGAATCAAGAGTGGTAGCCAAGTAAATTCAGCTCTCCAGAGGTACGATTATCTCATGAGGACTACATCCCCCTGAGACTTGTCTCAGTGCTGTTTGAAAAATCTCTACTTTGTAAAAAACCCCGGATACTTAAGGAGAAGAAAGATGAAATATGGAGCTCAGAAAGCAGAACAGTAGTTTCCAATGAATCAATGAACATCATAAGCTATGCACAGTAATCTGCCACTCTTTAAAATGTTTAGTAATAATGACAAATGGATAAAAAAAAAATCCATTTAGACAGCATTTTTGGTGGGGGTAGGGAAAGGTGTGACTCATGCATGAGAAATACTTCCACGTGCCTGTCAGGTCTTCAATACTGCTTTTTAAGAAACCATTATGATACCTACTGTAAAGGTGAGGAAATCCGATTCCCCCCCCCCCTTATTAATGTATACAGACTTGAATATTTCTGCCCCTTGTCCACACCATAGAACTCCATCTTATTTAGGGACTGAAACTTTAGGGTAAGAAATTCAAGGTAAGATCTCATACAGGCTCAAAATAAACCTACTATTGTCAAATAGTTTACTCCTCCATTCATGTTTTGAGAAAAAACAACAAAAGGCATGGAAAGGAGAGTTAAATGTAAAAACAATTATTTAAAAGAGACTTTAAAAGGAAAATGTGCACATTTGTAAATTAAGAGGTTAATTAAAACACAGGAAAATATTTTAATGGGAAATATTTTAATACAAACTACTCCAGTCTTTCTTAGACAGTTCTCTGGGGAAGAAGAGGAATGAAAACAGTAATGCTTGTAATATACAATCTCATTATCAGTACTTAATGTGTCCCTTTCTCTGTCTCCCAAATTCTAAATGCTTAAAAATGTAAACATTACATGGACTTCTGTAAGGCCTCTGATACAGTCCCCCACAACACCCTTATCTCTAAACTGGATGTTATGATACCCATCTGTTAGGTGGATAAGGAATTGGCTGGATAGCTGCATCCAAAGATTTACAGTCAATAGGCCAATGCCCAAATGGAAACCAGTAATGAGTGGTGTCCCTCAAAGGTCATACTGGGATCAATGCTATTTAGTATCTTCACTGATGACATAGGCAGTGGGATCAAGTGCATCCGCAGCAAGTTTGCAGATGACACCAAGCTGAGTGGTGCAGTTGATTTGCTAGAGGGAAGGGATGCCATCCAGAAGGACCTTGACAGGCTTGAGAAGTGAGCCCATGTAAACCTCATGAAGTTCAACAAGGCCAAGTGCAAGGTCCTGCACCTGGGTCAGGGCAATCCCAGTATCAATACAGACCGGGGGATCAATGGATTGAGAGCAGCCCTGCGGAGAAGGACTTGGGGGTACTGGCAGAGGAAAAATTAGACATGAGCTGGCACTGCACATTTGCAGCCCAGAAAGCCAATCGTACCCCAGGCTGCGTAAAAAGAAGCGTGGCCAGTAGGTCAAGGGAGGTGATTCTCCCCCTCTACTCTCTGCTCTCCTGAGACCTCACCTGGAGTACTGTGTCCAGCTCTGGGGCCCCCAGTACAAGAAAGACACGGACCTGTTAGAGTGGGTCCAGAGGAGGGCCACGAAAATGGTCAGAGGGCTGGAACAGAGTCAGAGGCTGAGGGAGTGGGGGTTGTTAAGCCTGGACAAGAGAAGACTCCGGGGAGACCTCATTGCAGCCTTTCAATATATAAAGGGGATTTATTAGAAAGATAGAGAAAGACTTTTTACCAGGGCCTGTAGTGGCAGGACAAAGGGCAATGGTTTTAAACTGAAAGAAGCTAGATTTAGATTGGATACAAGGAAGAAATTCTTTACGATGAGGGTGATGAGACACTGGAACAGGTTGCCTAAGACAAGTTGTGGATGCCCCATCATTGGAAGTGTTCAAGGCCAGGTTGCATGGGGCTTTGAGCAACCTGATCTAGTGAAAGATGTCCCTGCCTATGGCAGGGGACTGGGTGATCTTTAAAGGTCCTTTCCAACCCAAACCATTCTATGACTCTACGATTCTATGAAAATATAAATGTTTAAATTATAGGCAACAAGACCTATAAGAAAAATGATGGGAATTATGTGTTTAAGTGCTTTTGCAGACCTGGTCTTTCATGCTGACTGAAATCAGCCATACGTTTTTCCTAGTAGCCATACATTTTTCCCAGCTGTTTTTGTGGAAAGACCCACTGAGGGAATTACGTTAAAAAATGTCTTCAACCTCCATCTCCTAGGGCATCTCAGACTCCATTCATCAACATTCAGAAATACTGATGAAGTTAAAGCTAGGTATTTGCTTATGAATAGAGTGCACATGGGACCTTGGCCTTTAGCTCATCTCTGGTGCTGTTATGAAGAATTTTGTGCGTACTTGTTACAGTCACAGAATCATAGAATAATTTTCACTGGAAGGGACCTCTGGAGGCTATCTGATTTCATTTCCTGCTCAAAGCCAACTGGCATTACAGCATGTTGCTCAAGTCATGTCCATTTGAACATCTGAATTTTGATGGAGATTCTAGAAATTCTCTAGGCAACCAATTTTAGTGCTTCATCACTTTCACTGTGAAGAATTTTTCCTAATATTGAACCATAAACTCCATTGCTACAACTTCTGAACACTGCCTCCTCTCCTTTTGCTGAGCACTATGAGGAGTCTGGCTCCTTCTACACCTTCCCATCAGGCAGTTGAAGACTGCAATAATCCAGATCCAGATCCCCCTGGAGCCTTCTCTTCTTAAGGCTGAACAAACTCAGTGCATTGCTGACTCATGTTCAACTCATCAGGACCTCAGGTCCTTTTCTGCAAAGCTGCTTTCTATCTGTGCTGGTTTTGGCTGGGATAGAGTTAATTTTCTTCATAGAAGCTTGTATAAGGCTATGTTTTGGATTTGTGATGAAAACAGTGTTGATAACACAGGGATGTTTTAGCTACTGCTGAGCAGTGCCTACACAGAGTCAAGGCCTTTTCTGCTTCTCAGCCCACCCCACCAGCGAGTAGGCTGGGGGTGCACAAGAAGTTGGGAGGGGACACAGCTGGGACAGCTGACCCCAACTGACCAAAGGGATATCCCATACCATATGATGTCATGCTCAGTATATAAAGCTGGGCGAAGAAGGAAGAAGGGGGGGACAGTCAGAGTGATGGCGTTTGTCTTCCCAAGTCACCGTTACGCATGATGGAGCCCTGCTTTCCTGGAGATGGGCTGAACATCTGCTTGCCCATGGGAAGGAGTGAATGAATTCCTTATTTTGCTTTGCTTGCATGCGTGACTTTTGCTTTACCTGTTAAACTGTCTTTATCTCAACCCGTGAGTTTTCTCACTTTTACTCTTCCGATTCTCTTCCCCACCCCACCAGGGGCGAGTGAATGAGCAGCTGCGTGGTGCTTTGTTGCCGGCTGAGGTTAAACCATGACAGTATCCCATCAGCCTCCAGGGCTTACTGTTGAGGTTATTCTGTCCCAGGTGCTATGCCTGCGTTTGTGTTTGCTGAACTATATTTCTGTCCAGCATATCAGTCATTTCCCCCAATTTGGTATCATCTGCAAACCTGCCGGGGCATGCACTTTGTCACAGTGTTCAAGTCATTAATAGAGTTGATAGAGATTATTAATTCCCTTATTGACCCCTGAGGCACACTACCAATACTTGGCTCCAAACTGGGTTTTGTACAGCTAATCACAACACTTTCAGCCTGATGATGCAGCCAATATTACACTCACCTTATCACTCACGCACCCAAACTGTATCTCAGCTGTCAATAGCATAGGAGATAATGTCAAAAGCCTTACTAAAGTCAAACTAAGCAACATCTACTGTTTTTTCCCTTGTCCACGTAGTCAGTATTTTGACTGTAGAAAGCCATCAAATTGGTCAGCAGTCTTACCCTGGTAAATCCATGCTGGCTATTCCAAATCACCTCCTTGTCTTTCATATATGTAGAAATGGATTTGCTGCATAATCTTCTCGTAGACTGAGCTGAAGCTGACCAGCCTGTACTTCCCAAAATCCTCTTTCTTCCCCTGCTTGAAGATGGGCATGAAGTTTTCCTTTTCGCAGTCATCATGAACCTCCCCTTGAACAATAAGATCTTTCAAAGACCATAAAAAACAGCCTTAAATGATGTCAGCTGGTTCCCTCAGCACCCTCACATCACATCTGGTCCCATGGATCTGTATAAATCCAATTGGCTTTAAAGGTCTCTGACTCAGTCCTTCTTCACTCCAGTCCTGCCACTAAGCTCAGTGATTTGAAGGCCTGAGGGGAGATCTTGCCAGTAAAAATCAAGATAAAAAGGCATTGAGATTTTTGCACTTTTGAGCAGAGGACTCACAGGGTTTTACTCCTCCTTTTGCTGCCAATATGCTTTTAGAAGCCCTTCACACCCCTAGTTGGTTTTCATTCCACTCCATAGTTGCATGCTTGAGCCATATTTCTATAATCCTCCAGGTAGCCTGTCCCTGCTTCCATTTTCAGTGGACCTCCTTTTTGCATTTGAGGTCAGTCAGGAGTTCCCCATTCATCCATGCTGACTTTTTGCCATGCTTGCTTGACTAGCTGCACATCAGAATGGACCATCTTGGTGCTTTGAGGAAACTGCCCTGGAAGATAACTGGCTTCCTGGACCCCTTCCTCTCCAGGGTAGAAGTCTGTTGGATCATGCCAAGATGATCTCTAAATGAGCTGCAGTCTGCTCTCCTTAAGACCAGAGCCATAAGTCTGCTATTTGTCTTGCTTACTTCTCTGTCTTTAACTTCAGAATCACATGGTTGCTGCTGACAAGGCTGCCATCGCCCTGCACATCTCCAGCCTTGCTCTTCTTTGCTTGTAAATGCAGGTCCAACAGGTCTACCCTAGTTATCTCCTTCATCGCCTGTTTCAAGAAATCATCTGGATGCTCTACAGAAATCTCCTGCATTGCTTGCATTCTGCCCTATTGCCTTTTGGCGAGTTATCAGGGCAGCTGATGTCCCCTATGAGTACCAGGGCCTGCAGTTTTGAGGCTTCCTCCACCTGTCTAAGGTTTTCCTCTGCTTCCACTTCTTGACCAGCCAGCATGTAGCAGATGTACCACCACCCCACCCCTGCTCATCTGTCCTCTGCTCCTGACCCCCATGCTCTGGGCCAGCTTGCCCCATAGGCAACTTCTTGCACACTGAAGATGTCCCTTTGCACAGAGCGCAGCTCCTGCTCCTCACTTTCCCAGCCCATCCTTCCTGAAGAGCCTGTGTCCTTCTCCTCCATCTCCTGCAGCACTCCCATCCTGTGAGTATGCATCCCACTCCTCTCTGTAATCCCACACAAGGTCCCGGTTTGGTGGCTCTGCAGGGACATCTAATCCCACTTGTTTGTTCCCTATGTTGCCTGCATTCATGCACAGACACTTGGGATGGGGCTACAGTCACAAAGTTTTCACAAGGTGAGAGCATGAGAGCCTCTCCCATCACTTTGTTCATCCTAAATAAACAGATATCCAGACAACTTTGATTTTTAGGCCTAAATGCAACAGTTCTGACTAGGAATCAAACTAACTTTTATGTTATTGGAACATGAATGTGCCTGAAATTATTACCATTGCTCCTTACAACCTTTCTCCTCCTTCCTTTACTTAACATAAGCTGAGATGATTTAGCTTACATATTAGAAGTCAATTCTCACACTAAAGCAAGGCCTCATAAGCAAATTTTAGACTTCTAACAATAGTATTATGAAAGAAATGCTGACAAAATATTGACTATTGTAGTACAAACAACAAATAATAATGGTATTATGAAGTACCATAGCTAGGGAAACCATATTTGTGTTAGTTCCCATTCATGGTTCACTTTAGATCGTTATCAAAAATATATTATTTTGCAACACTTCTTTGAGTATCCTCTATAATCCCTGTATATGGGATAAAGCAGAAAATCTGAATACTTGTCTGATTTGATTGGATTTTTTTCCCCATATAAAAAGACTAATAATAGGGTAAGATTCAAAACGTCAAAAAATACATTATTTATATTCCATTTTCTCTTTTTATTTCCCCATTAATTTTTCTCTTTTCATTTCAAGGCATTAAAAGTGGTATAAAATGATCAGCAGTCAATGCAGTATGTCTCTAGTCTTGTATTAGCTCATATAGTGGGCCTGATAAATTGGCTATGATTTCAGGACTTTATATAGCTCTCATTATCTTTTTCTGCAACAAAGGAGGTTTAGAAAAGCAACATCCATCCTCTTGCATATTATACTCTAAATGTAATATAAACCAGTTATATTAGCACTTACCTATATAATTAGTAGAACAAAGCTCTTAATAGAACAATTTAATACAGACCCTTCATAAATTAAGCCAGTGTTATGCCCTTTTTACTCTCAAGGAATTGCTAAATTCTAAAAACAACCTACATACCTCCTATAAAAATAAACTGGCAATGTGGCTACAGTGTAACAAAAAAAAAGTAATAGTGCTTCCTTTCAGAGTATAGCCTTTATTTTCTAAGCTTATAAATATGCATATGCAGGCATATACTCTAACACACACATTAGTTATCATCCTCTCCTCCCAATCAGAGCTTGAATTTGTACCAGTCCTAGTTCCATTTGCTTTTCCAACTACTACTCAACTCTCCTTTCTCCCTAAGCTCTCTGAATCCATTGCTTATAACCCCTTTAAGCATACTTCTCTGCCAGGTCCCTCTCAGATCTTCTCATCTGCTTTCCCACCCACCTGTCTGTAACAGCTGAAGTTTCTCGTCAGACCTTTAAAACTGTATTCTGTCTCTACTTTCCTAGAGAATTTGCCATCTTTATTGATACTTATAACCTATACACTTGCTCTTCCAGTCTGTCTCTTTTACAGACTGAAACTTGTCCTCTGCCTTTCTACAGTTTCCTCATGAGCTAAGGATCAACATGAATAATTTTCTTTCTTGAACTGCCTATTTACTTTCTTAAATACTGTAATAACATAAAAACCACATCTTATTTATAAGGCAGGCTCTTAACCTACACATCAGAACCCTCTTAATATGTTATCACATTGAACATGCTAATGTACAATCTTATCTTTGAAGTTTAAATTCCTTAATATTTAGCATATTGTATCCAACCTGCCCTGTAAACTCACCATAGCTTCCATCCTTTTTATCAGCTATTTCAACATTATTTTATTCATTTCTGACAGACATAATTTTTCCTCACTCATATCCATCCATACTGTTACTCAATGAATGTCTCAGCCCACTGTTCCGGTGATAATGTCCCTTTACTCTGCTCTTCTTTTGTCATTGCATCAAATTTAAATATTTCTACCCCCTTTCAAGGCCCTTTCTGACCTACCTCCACCATACTATCACTTATTTTAGAGATGCTGATGATCAGTGATGCTGATCTCATGCCCACTTACTAGATATTCCAGCATTCAAGTCTGCTTTCTCCTTTGTGGTTCTGCAGGCTGAGCAGAGGCTCCCTGTGAGCATTTGCTTAGTCACCTCATTATCCTCCCTCAAATACTGCTTTTCCATAACACCTGCAAGAAGGCTTGACAAAGATTAGACTGCTACGATGTTAAGAATACTTTCCATGCCTCCCTATATGACTGAATTCTCCCATCTTTTGCTGTCTTTTTGCTGTCCTGCTTAATACGTAGATGCAATTGCTTTAGGTAATGAAGGTCTCTTCCTTTCGTACTTCTATGTGTAAGTAATTTTCTCTTACTACAGTTCTCAAGTGCTACGATGATACCAACAAATAATACTCAAATGAACATACCTCTTCCATTTTGCTGGCACAGTTTGCCCTTGGGTAGTTCTGCTGTTAAGTCTGTTCTAAAATTGTCATGCTATTAAGCCATTAAGGTTATTGAGGAAGACCCATTTTTGGAATGTTTCTTGAACAGTCAGGAAACCCACATGCAATATGCCAAAAATGGTAATTTGGTCCTTGAAATAGTGGTTCAAGAAGCACAAAAAGCAAAGCTCCTGATCAAAGCATAACATGAAGTGCAGGCATAGCCCACATTGTCTTGACTCATTTCTAATTATGTTTAATGAATCACTTTTCAACTAGCTATGCGAACCAAGAATTCTATATCTGAAAAGCTGAAAGCTTAAAACGAAAGTTTTTGAATAATACTAGCTGAAACGATCACCTGGATATTTTGTTAGTAGCTCTTCCATCCTACCGGAGGCAAAAAATAATCATGACTATGTCACACTCCCACATGAATTCCTTTCAGCAATTCTGCCATTTGTAAGTGAATTCCATTTTGGGGATTGAACGCTCTTCTACAAAGTAGAAAAATCAGAGCACTGTGCAATGGTCCTCAGTCATTTTGTATCTGGGCCTTGTTGTTGCCACCTTCTCAAAATTTCACCAGGACACCCCTGGACATCTCTGCAGTCACATGAAGCTAAAAGAGATCGAGCTCTATGCTAGAGTACAGTGAAAATCAGAAGGAAAGGTTGGAAAAAGAAAGGAAATGAGAAATAAACCGATTGCTGTTCATTTGCTAATGCACAGCACTAGTGAAAGGGTTTACCACGTAAGAACGACATTTTAGTATTATCAGTAGTTGTACTTTTTGTAAGTGCAAGCCCGAAAGCCGAATACTGACTGCAAGGAAAACCAAAGTAGGATGCCCCTGTATTCTCCTCTCTCTGCAGTTTTGTATGCAATTTATGAAATCTATTTCCAAAGTAGAGAGTTTGGAAGAGTAGAAGTAGAGAGTAGAAGTAGAGAGTTACTGAGCA